>NW_013952427.1:1328133-1341973 GCF_001266775.1 Austrofundulus limnaeus | reverse complement strand
GCCTGAAACTCTCAGACTGAAGAAGTCTCTTGGAGGAGAGACGAAACGTTTCATTAGAGAAGAACCCGTCCAGAAGACCTATACAATTTTTTTTTGATTTTTTTGTTAAGACATAAGATTTGTCATTACGTTGCTAGAACATAACAAAATTGCAGTGGTAACAAGTTAGTTGAATGCTACCACACAATCGTTGAATTTCAACAAGATGAGGATTATCTGACATTTGTTATAAAATTATTTTGTACTTCTAATAGAACGATTTCAGGGTGTACAAACTGTACTAAAGAAAACAGATTAAACAACTTGATTTGACCATTTATTCGTGAGTTGCACATTTCCAAGATAAAATGGGAGACAAAAAAAGCAATTCAATCTTTACAAGAAAAAGCATCCTTTTGGAAACATAACAGACATGTTTAATGTGCTTAGCAGACAATACAATTAGTGTGGAAAAAAACTGTTGCTACTGTAGAAGGAAAAAGCTGACTGGCACCGAATGTGTTTTAGGAAACAAGTGACCTTACAAAAGTACAGGCAATAAAAATTCCTTTCATATAACCTTGGCTTTAAATATGGCTTCCTTCAGAATGATCACAGACTGTCTGTTTTCCCACCAAAAAGTGCAAAGTCCCAGCATGTACATGACTGAATTTAAACTGACCTTTGACTGCAGCGTGCCAATTGAAACACTGAAGCTGAAGTTTAGCTCAGAGCTTTGTCTGCTACTTTACGTACGACTTCTGTCTCTTCATGTGGTCAACACCAGAGGGACACGTGCACACACTCCAGTCTTAACTGTAGCAGCCTTCTGTGGGAGTCTGTCTGGACCGTGTGCAGTCAGGCGCAGGAGTTGGGGGGGAAATAGAGCTGGGTCAAAGATCAACCATCTCCAAAAGTGTCTTATCCATCATCTGCTGTAATCTCGCGCCCTCTGCGTTAGTACTTGTGAGTTTATCTGTCGATATAGCATTAGAACAGTTAAAGACGTGCTGATATTGGAACAAATCTGTCATACATTACAGAAATTTGACCTGTTTTTTTTCAACCAATGAATAAAATCTCATTAACCAGCTGCATGTCTTGAAATTAATCCTGATCATTTATTTTTATTTTTAAAATGTTAGTAAGATGAGAAAATTTCCAAAATTACACTGTGGTAAAACAAACCAAAACAAATAATAATTACACAATTTTTTTCCCCTTTGAAAACAATAGACATAAATCCTAACACCTGCATAGCAGCAGGTGTATTTTTTTCTGTTTTTTATTGTATGTAGTTATTTTTTAATGAAAAGAATACATTTTTTGAATAGAAAAAAACTGAATTGAACCTTTTATTCTTATATCCAAGTAAAATGGATACTAATGA
The DNA here is from genome assembly GCF_001266775.1 of Austrofundulus limnaeus. Taxonomy (NCBI): domain Eukaryota; kingdom Metazoa; phylum Chordata; class Actinopteri; order Cyprinodontiformes; family Rivulidae; genus Austrofundulus; species Austrofundulus limnaeus. Next base: position 1,340,604 of record NW_013952427.1, on the reverse strand, counting down.
TAGTTCCCTTACAGAATCTACAGTGTCATAGTGAGGTGGAACCTTGTAAACAAGGAAGTTGGTTAGTTGTAATGTTTAGCACCAAGTTCATGCTGCTACATGCTAAATCACATCTTCTCCTGAGCAACTTCTAAGCCTGATGTAAACCTGTTCGACACTCCAGGCTTTTCCAAACATTTGGGGGCAGACTGAACAAAAAGGTTTGAACCAAATGTCAGTAATGCAACCAAAAGGGTTGGAGCACTAAAGTTTGACTCCATGTTGACATGCTACATGTTAGGAGTTCACTCCAATCGTAATAAGGCAGAGCAAGTCAAACCTGCAATACAATCAGAATAACCTCTACTTTTGGTCCAAGTGGAATCGAACACTAAATATTCAACATATTCTCAGATTATGGTTCACCTTTGTTAAATAATCTTGTGTAGAGAGCAACAAAAAGCATAATGGACTATTAGAAACCACCTCCAGGTGTGTGAGCCTTGTGCACAGCGTTCATGAGTCCTGAAAAATCACTTCAGTTCTTTGCAGTTTTTTCCCCTAAACAGAGGTGCGCTTACATCCCACATCCAAGTGCAGTTTTAAGAGTACATATGATTGAAAATCTTGCAGCTGTTTTTGTGGAGTGGACACTATCGTCTACACTCTGAAGTGTCAGGAAACTGAAAGTGAAGCGATTCCAGCTTACGCCTCGTTTAAGGCTACTCTCAGTTCATTGGTCAGAAGACGGTTTTTCTCAAGCTGCTTGTATAGATGGTCTGGACAGTCAGAAAGCAGGAAGAAGAGAGAAAGGGAAAAAGAAAGAAGGTAAGTTAGTACAAAAAACGGACAAAGTGTTAATATTGGAGGTAAACAGAGTCTGTTAGTTGCAGACATGAAGAGGTATTGTTCAGCTTTTCCACAGATGTCCCACGCATCATCAACTCTCTCATTAGGACCTTTGTCATGTTCATAGTTTATTTCTCAGCCTAATAATACAAAGGTTTATACAAACCTAATGCTAAATAGCGGCAACACTAAATTTTAAAATGAGAAAACCTAAAGATATTGCATCAAAAATATTTATAAACTTCTTTTGACACTTTGGTCTTCTTTTGGAAAATGCAACTTAACGTATTTAGGTTTTGCATTTTCATCCACTGGCATGAAAAGTAGATGTAAACCAGAGGTGTCAAACTCATTTTCACCAAGGGCCACATGAGCGTTATGGTGGCCCTCAAAGGGCCACTTGTAATGAACTTTGACTAAACAGTTTTAACATGACCTCGTTTAAACACCGATAAGAACTAAGTGTATGACTGACTAAATCTGTAATAAATACAGAAATATTATTAAAAGTAAAACAAATAACATTTTACTCAATGAGTTACTAGTGAGTAGCTGCATTATGGCAGCTTTAGTTTATGTTTGATGGTGACTTTAAAGCAGCTTATTTTCAGACATTAGTACTGTGCTATCCAACTAAACTGCTCAGTTACTTCAAGCCAACAGCTCAGGGACAGGAATTTTTTAAATTTATTTTTATTTCATTTATTTTTATTAAATTAATTTTGTTATATTTAACCATAAATTTAAAGTTTACCATTGATATAAGAATCAAATTTTATGTTAAGTAAAAAAGAAAAAATGTTTTTTTAGGAGGGGACCCACCCCTGGCGGGCCACACAGGAGTCGCATTTGGCCCGCGGGCCTTGTGTTTAACACGTGATGTAAACTGACAGGAGTTTGTCTATGGCTGATTGTAATTTGTAAAAAAAAGGGTGGTGGGAAGGGGTAATATGTATTTTATTTAACAAAAAAAATATTCCCTTAACTTCAATAAATAAAATTTAACAACGGTTGAATGAAAATTTTCACAAAAAATAAATAAATGTCCTCAAGGGCTACGGTGCACTGATTGTAGCAACTTCATTTTATTTTGTAACAGATTATATACTGGCATACCTTTAGACAAGTGCCCAACATCAGCTGATTAATCAGTATGTTAATGAAATGTGTGTGAGCATGTATTCATCAGTGTGTCAGTAAAATATCTTGTGAACCATTCGATGGATTTGATTAAAAATCTTGAAAATAGTTGATTGGATGTAAATTTACAGCTGAATAACTTTTGGATTCAAACCAATTCAAGATGGTTATCACAGCTATCATAGAAAACAAAGACAAAGTGAAAATCAGGTGTGGTAGTATAGCAGAGTTCTTCTCAACACAAATTCCGAGCACAAACTGAGTAAAATCTTTAGAACTTCAGCATGAAAGGCAACAACAATACGCTTTGTTCCCCGAGGATAATCCCTTTTTAATTTTCATCACTATTGTTATCAGTAATGCTGGGTTATCTGCCTGAAATTCTACTTTGCGACAAATAAAAACCAGAAGTTTTATTTATTATATATTTCTATTTTCTCTATTTTTTATTTTATTTTATTTTTTGCAGGGGGGGGCGGTGTCTGTAATGACTTATAGTATTTAGGTTTCACATTTCTATATTTTGATCTAATTAAACAAACTAGGGATTTTGAAGACAAGTTCAGGTCAGTTTATTCTGAATTTCAAGTGAAGGTAAATCTGTTCAAAGTCTGTTTGACTGCTTCATTATCACAGCATCAACCGTCATCACGTTTATGATAACCTGCAATAAGGCGGTCCTCTCAAATAGAGAAAGGAGCGGTAAATGGGAGAGGAGCTAAAGACTTTTATTCAAAAGCTACTCAGCAAAATAAATTTAACACGTAGAAGACAGATCAAAAATAAAAAGATAAGACAAATGGAAATGAAGAAGCGTGGCAAGAGAAACACGTGAGGGGTGGAGGGCAGACTTCAGTGGAAGAGTGTTTATTTTACAGAAAGCAGATATGGCTCAGAAGTCTGTGGGAGAGATGGAACAGTGGACGGTGGCAGCGACAGCCCGGTGTGCAGCGAGCAGCTCGGCAGTAAAACACTGAGACAAAAACATGTACAGGAAGTTGGGCAGAGCTGCGCAGGACAGAAAGGATGGTGGTGATGAGAAAGAAGAGGCTCAACCAGCTTCTGGGGGGGCGGGGCTGAGTAAAAACATTTAGCTGTGAAAACAGAAAACAATTAAAAAGGGGGTTGAGGGAGAGGGGAAAAAGGCAAATGAAAAACTTAAAAATGAAAAAAAGAACAGGTTAAAAAGGATAAAAATTTGATTGTGGTGCATGTTAAGGAAAATGCTATAAAACTGGTAATTTAGTCGTTATAAATTCAACTACAGCTGTAATCTAAAATGTTAAAAGAAAAAAAAATTGGTCTAGCCAGTAGCCACACATCTGTACAGAGCCTGTCCAGTGACACTGAATAAAAAAAATTTAAACATAAAAAATTAATAATAAATGGCCACAAGATGATTTTGAGCTGCCATGTCTCTTTGTGAGATACAGAAATTGTTGTTTGTGTTTAACTTAGGGCTGTCAAATGATTACAATTTTTAATCTATTAATTCCAAGGTAGCTGCAAATTAATGACGATTAATCATGATTAATCTTAAACTTAATAAAACTTTATTGCATATTGGTAAAATTAATTGAGTTATTAATTAATGTCTTTATTTTGAAAAAGATTTGGTGCTTAAGAAATACATACAATAATAAATCATGAAAATATCACCTCGATTGCACAAAAACAACAAAAATTAGGACCTAAAAAATGCCCCAAACATATTTATCAGTTAAATTTTGTGCAGAATAATGAGATTAAATCAAGAATTCAAGGATTTTCATTCCAAACGAGTACGACATGAGGAATGAAAGATAGATACTAAGGTCACAGCTGTCAGCAAAACATAAATAAGTAAAATAAAATAAGCCATAAGACGACAAAAAAACTGTACATAATGTGTTACACATGGAGTTTTTTATTTTTATTTATTTAACCTTTATTTATCCAGGTAAACTGTTTGAGAACCACTTCTCATTTACAAACATGACCTGGCATGCACTGAGTGCATTGTAATATACAAACCTACATATTCAGCCAGAGTAAAGCGATTGTACATTTTAATCACGATTAAAAATTTTTAATTTATGCCCATGCAGCACTAAAATTAATCAGAGTTCACTCGATTAATTTCACAGCCCTAGCTTAACGGTTTAAAATTTTAACACTTAATTTATTAATAATATTAATAAATTTAATCCAAGAGTATACCTCCATGGTCAATCGAAATTTTTTTTATATATAAATAGTACTAGTATTTATAAGACATTGAACATTGTGTGTTAAAAAAACATTTTTTACGGTGTTCCTGAACGTGGCATAAGCGACTCTTTCCTAAGCAAAGGCGCAGTGTAAGAAAGGAGCAGTTTAGTGTGTTGAGCTTCAAATGAAATAAAGCTTTTTTAACAAATAAAACTCCAGTCATCACCTGTCCTACAGCTGCAACATGAGAACTACTTCATGCCTAACTAAGTGACTGAAGTGCGTTATTCTCCAATATTAAAATAAAATGAATTCAAACTCGCCCACATTAACAGTCAAGTCTCTGCATGGAAATTACTGCAACAATCACCCCGTGGCCACACATTAATCTTTTTTAATCCAATGTAACCAGTTGGGCTCTGTATATCTGAGTTACTGGAGTTCAGGAGCATTTTAAAATAAAAATCACTGCACTCAAACATGCCACAAGAGGGAGCTAGTGAGAGCAGTTAGGGCTGATGGGATCTACGGCACAAAACAAGAGGCAGGCGTGTTGTGAATTACATGGAAGTCATGTCGTTGAGGGCGTGGTCCAGCTCCTCGCTGATGGCCTTGTACTTCAGTTTCTGGGCATACAGCTCATCTATTGCGTCGCAGTTAATATTAAGTGGCAGAAAATGATTTAAAAAAAAAACAAGAAGAAGAAATAAATGTCAGAAAACATATATCAAAAGGAAAACAAACAGGGGGCGGCAGCAAATAAAAGCAGGACAGAATCAAGGAGGGTGTAAGAACAGCTGCTGACGAGGCGATAGATTCCCGAGGAGTCACAGAAAACCTTCCTCACATGTTCCACAAGTCTGCGGCGGACAGCACGGCCTTGAACGGTGACACAACTGCAATGTGGCGAGAGCTGAACATGAATAATCTCACGCGTCGCCCGCTTCGTTTCGTCCCCTCAGCAGACAATCGAGCCTGCAGAGACTTCTCCTGAGAACTATTTCACATCCAGCGGACCAGTTTAACAACCCTTTTCTATTAACGCCAGCCTGAGAAATAATATGAATTTCAGAGGAAGACTCGGCGAGGACGCCCTAATTATGGGCCAAGCAATGGAACTCAACCGTGACAGGAACTAGAAAGTAAGCGGAAAAGACTCATACCCTCCAGGTCGTCAATCGTCTTCTCAAGCTTGGCGACGGATCTCTCTGCAAATTCAGCGCGAGTCTCAGCCTGAAAGGAGGAACATTGTCCATTAGCTATTAGGTGGTTTACATTACTAACCTCAGCCCCTACAGGCAAAAACAGAGCTTCAAGTAAAAATCTATTGTCAGCATAGTTAAAGCAGAGAGGCAGAAACATTAAATACTGAATGGATAAAAGGTTTCACTCACCTCTTTCAGCTTGTCTGTAAGAACCTTGATCTCCTCCTCGTACTTGTCCTCCTTCTGTGAGTACTGTTGTCCCACACAATGATCAGAGTTAGTCACATATCCAATACAATGCTTTGACTTATAATAAAACTATTTGATACCTTTTCTGCCTGAGCCTCCAGAGACTTCAGGTTGTTCTGTACGGTTTTCAGCTCCTCCTCAAGCTCAGAACATTTGCTGCAGAGTTACAGTTCAGTTGAATAAAACTGAAGACATTACTGGGCTTTAGGTTTATATAACTGATTTAAATTACATACACGTTATAGTTTTATGATAGAATTGTAATGATTGTTAAATGTGACTGTTTGCTTAAATTGATGACTTTTTGTTAATAGTTACGTGCCTGAAAACAAATTCAACACATCTGAACTTTTAAAAGCATTAGGCTAGATTATTATGTCTGGGGGCGTGGCTTTGAGCAGCGTAGGGACCCCTCACTGATGACGTAATCAAATAGGTGGAGCCACGCCTTGGAGCTTTTGTTAAAACCAATTGTACTTCCTTACTTTCGGTTAGTGATGTTCGATAATGCCAATTTTTTTTTCCCCGATACTGATACTAAATAAAATTTGTCTGGTATCGGCGATACTGATCCGATACTGAAACTTTGTGATAACACACATAATGTGTCTGGTAAATCTTAAAAACGAGCATTTTTCAAATAACCGCTTTATAAATAATACATGACATAGTAATTTATTTAATTAAGTCTTTCTAGCCCTGACCTTATATTCGTTTAGCACAATTTAAAATTCTTATTCTAAAGAAATATAATAATTTTCGAATAGTGAATAAAAGTGAGAAAAACATTCTAAAAGTTGTTACGTTGTTATTTTGTGTCATGATTTGTGGGTTTGCAAGAAGGTCCTTGGCCAGAGCTAATGCTGTTTGGGGGTGGGGGGGGGGGTGGTCATGGCATGAAAAAATTTGGGAACCCCTCATCTAATATGTAACAACAGTCAAACAAAGCAGATTTTATGTTAAAATGACCTGCCATACCTCTACAGATGGAGTGACTGATTTATGGCTTTTGCATTTCTTAAGCGGAAGAAAAAGTAGTTCCCTCCAACCACATGTGATCAAGACAAGTGTGGAATAGTTTAGTTTTTCCCCACTATTTTCCTGTTAATGATATATATTATGTGAAATAACTAAAGTATCAAAGTATCGATATTTTGATTTCAGTATCGATTATAGAACATAAAGTTCTGATATCGGTAGTATCAATATTTCAGTTTCGATCTGCACTTCACTCCTTTTCGGTCTGAACTCTTGGTCACTTGATTAAACCAGACTTCAGCAGAGAGCACTCTTTGGTTTTGTATGGTTTCTCTTTAATAATCTTTTCCATGCATTTGTACATTCTCCTTATGTTTTAAAGAGTAACTTACACCAAAATTAACTTTTTTAGCTGATAAACTGTCTAGAATGTTTCTAAAATGTTGTATAGTACTGTTTCTGTGCTAATTTTGATGTTTTTGTGCGTATTTGTTCAAATCTGTACTACATGGTCTAAAAACATGTTTTTGCTGCTCATATGGGTAGAGCAGTGGTACTGCAGGCTAATTTGCATTTTGGTTTACGGCTCTCCTCTGTGACGTGTCTTCTCCACGGTTTCGTCACAGCGGCTGTGTTCTGGTATAAAAGCCTCTCTCTAAGACACGCCCCTGCAGCAGTCAGAGGGTGGAACAGTTAGCAAGCTTAGCATGATCGTCTGTTGACCTTCAGCCTCGGGTGGGGAGAGCTAACAGCTGCCCTCCCCCCCTTCCCCAGTGGGAGGGGGGAAAAAAAGGCAGAAACACAGCGGGGCAGCTGTAGCCGAAGCGGACCGAACTTCAGTCAAACAAGACCCAACACTTTTATTCATGTTTTAAACTAGTGATCTTGTGAGCAGCTGCATGCTTTTATTTTTCTCTGTCAGGCTGTAGCGGAGCGCTCCACCTCCTCTGTCCGAGGCTGGTGTGGGGTGAGGCGGACAGCTCAGCCAAGGCTGCTGGAGCTCCAGGTCCTGATCAACTGAGCCAACATGAGTCAGTCCCAGACTGAGCTGACTTGATCAAGTCTCTCTCTGCCTCTGGTGAGGAGGGGGGTCAAAAATCCTCCACTTCAGACCGTTTAGAGATGTAACTATCTGCGATACTGTGGTCACTCTCCATGTAGCATCAGTTATGCTAATGCTAGCTGCCTGTCGCGTTCTCTCGTCCTGGCCACACCTCCGCTCTCTAACCCCCCCTCCCCTACCCATTTTGATGCATTTTTCAAATTTCGCCATGGGGCGGAGTTAACTTTTCACAGGGGGGGTAAGATACACTTTAAGCACACATCCTGGTAACGAACACGCATAGCAATATTTTCTTTCAAAACCACAGGATTTTAGGTTCTCATCATAAATGTGCGATGGGTGGGGGGGGTTACCTCTCAGACAGCTCGGCACGCTCCTCTGTACGCTCCAGGTCGCTCTCGATGATCACCAGCTTACGGGCCACCTGAAGTCACACAGAGTTTAAGTTCTCGGGTCAAACGGGCGAACAGAGCTGAACCCTGTCCTCGGTCAGCGGCGGCGGCCGTGACTTGCCTCCTCATATTTGCGGTCGGCCTCCTCGGCGATGTGTTTGGCCTCTTTCAGCTGGATCTCCTGTAGCTCCATCTTCTCCTCGTCCTTCATCGCTCTGTTCTCGATGACTTTCATGCCTCTGAAGCAAGGGGAAACAGAACGGTGAGCTCAGGCAGGTTTGTTGGTTTTTTTCTTGTACAGATGAGAAGAGCCCAGCCAGGAGCTTGTTCAACAAACATGTTGCACAAAACAGTTTCCGTTGTGTTAGTAGTGCATTTTAATCAGATTAAAAAGGCTTTTAATCCAATAAACTGAATACTTGCCCACACAAAAGGTTAAATCACCGAGCCATGGGTGACAATATGCCATATTTGTCAACTTGACACAAATTTTAGATTTAGTTTCCATTGAAAACTCCAGAAAGTACAATTTGCCATCTTATCTGCATCCTCAATATATAAAATTTAGGATTTTATGAAAATCGAACAACTGCAGCTTAGGGAAGTACGGCTTTAATCCAGGGATGTTGACAGTTATCATCGGCTGACATTTTCTACCCACACCGCTGTGAACAGATTACGCAAAGACCTCGTTAAGTTGGGCTGCTGTTGTGTTATTTTAACAAACTTTGAAAAAACTCTTGACGTCAAATTCAACACAGATAAACCATCCAAACATTTGCCAGCGACCTCTTAAATAAGCTTACATGAAGAGCATTATTTTTTCTCCCTTTTCTGAGGTGTGTCTCAGATCAACTCATTTTGATGCTGTTCCTTTAGAGCAGTGGTTCCCAAACCTTTTATCTTCTGATTCACAAAATATCCATGGCAAAAACTTGTGACCCCAAAAATTACTGGTCTGAGTACATGAACTTCATTAATAACCCTAAAAACACAGGTTTTTTTGACAATCTAAACAGCTTGTACACAAATATGAATACTTATTTTTACTTATTTTGTGTTTTTGTAATAATTAAAGGGAAAATATTACATCAGCAATTATTTTATTACCCTTTAAATTGATTTCTGGAGATTATCCAAGGTGCTTCATGACCCATAATTGGGTCCCAAGCCCAACTTTGGGAACCAAAGTGCAGTGGTTCCCAAACTTTTCAGCTTTTGACCCACAAAATAACAGTAGCAGAGACCTGTGCCCCCAACTATTTTTTGGATGATAAACATTTGTATCAGGTCAACAAAACATGGGCATAGTAACAATATTTTTTTACTACATTTATCCATTTTAAATACACTAACCTCACTCATTTGTAACAAATAAGGCAAAAATGTAATTAATTCAGAAAATATTTTCAGGACCCCATCTTGAAGTTTTGGGACCCCACTTGGGTCCCGACCCCAACTTTGGGAAACACTGCTTTAGTGACTTAAGTCAACTTTTTTGCATGCTTTAGAGACTCCATGTACAAAACAAAATGTATTTAACAGCTAAAAATTTGTATTTTGCACGATGTTGGCAGCTTCATTTTTCTTTGATAATAGCGTGCACAAATACAGCCGATAGACACGTTTACTTGAACGAAGTTTCAAAACTCAAAACGGTTAAATCGGTCAGCCAAAACCCAAATATTTGATGTATATCCCATGCATTTGGGTGTACGTGCAGGAGGGAGTATATGGAGCAGAGGCGCCCAAAGTGGGGCCCGTGGGCCACAATTGGCCTGCTGCGCCTTTTGATTTGGCCCACCAGTAGTTGTCCTGGTTAGATTGTAATTATATTAAGATTAAATATAAAATACAAGTAACTACAAGAGACATTTAGATTAAATTTAAGCCCATATATGGATTTGCACACCTTATAAGACCACATATACTCAAATTTTAAATTATGAAAAGTCCCATGAGCCTTTGCTGCCCGAGCATATGTAAAATTTTCTCCATGTCCATGGGCTGAAAAAAACTAAAGAATGTGGGCAACCACACTGGCTGCTAGCTTAATCATAAAAAATAAAACAACTTTACTTAAGTATTTGCATTTCTTATATTAGTGCATTTGTCCCACGGCCCTCAGATTGATTTTAATTTTGGCCCTCTCAGGGAAAATGTTTTTTAATTTTGGCCCTCTCAGGGAAAATGTTTGTGCACCCTGATATGGATTGTGATGATGGGTTGAACAGGTGAAAGATCCCCCCCCCCACACACACACACCTCTCGCTCTCATCAGCAGCCTTCTCAGCCTCCTCCAGCTTGGACAGAGCCGTGGCCAGACGCTCCTGAGCCCGGTCCAGCTCCTCCTCAACCAGCTGGATACGTCTGTTCAGGGAGGCTACGTCACCCTCGGCCTGGGAGAGCACAATGACAGAGTCAAATCAAGCTGATTTGGATAGCATGGAGGGAAAACAAGCTCCTTTAATGGTCTGAAAGCTCAGGAACTAGTCGTGCGCGTTAAGACTCATTTAACACAGAAATCATTAAGAACGTGTGGCACTTTTATCCAAACTCTCATCCTCCTCTTTGCGTCTGCATCCATGATTTAACTATTCGTGACCCATCGCATTGAAATGAGGATTAAGTCCAAAAGTGGTATAAAGGGAAAAAAAGGCAAATATAGTGTTTTGACTAAAATGTAAACAAAAATTGCATTTTGTCAAAATATAATGGATAAAAGCCTTATCAATGTATCATTTGAATGAACTGCCTGAAATATAATCATGAAACAAAATTCTGAAGCACTTTTTTAAGCAGTAGCAACAAAAAAACTGATTTTGAGGAAAAACCTTAAAATTTTGAGATTTCCCATGTGAGCTAGCAAAGTTTTATTTCTTTTTAGCTGGGAAATCTTAATATTCAAATATAGTTTGAGGTTTCCTCTTTATAAGGATATCAAAAAGTCCTCATTAAAATGACATAAAATTAGGATTCAGACCAAATATTTATGTATTATTGTAACCAACAAGACAAATTAAGTCATATATATGGATTTAATTAAGATATCAGAATGATTCAGGTATCAAAATGTAGCTTTTAAAGCCAAGAATCTGAAAATGTAATTAGGTCCAAATTCGACTTAATCCTCATTTCGATATGATGGCTCACATTTTATCCATTAAATGAATGAACAAGAAAATGCGGCTTAGCTGGAGGATAAAGTCACCTCCTGACAGTCAAACTAGCCGGTGAGGGGCTTCAGCTCAGACACCCTGCTCTAACATGTCGCCTGCATTGTGTTTTCTAGCTGTTCAATCAGGGTGGTGTCCTTCCAGCCCCCTCCATCCTCCTCCTGCCCTCACATCCACCACCACAACTCGTGTCTGTTTAAAATAAAAAACCCTATAGCAGCCACGCTTTTTGGACCAGATTTGCACCTAATGCCTCCCGCAGCCAAGAGACTAATTGCCTTAAATCATGAGCAGCTTACTGCTTCCCTCGCACTCCTCTCCTGGTTCAGTTCCCGCTGGAAGGACGCCGCCTGCTCCTCCGCCGCATCGGCCTGCTCCTGCAGCGACTTGATTTTCTTCTTCACGGCTTCCAGAGAGCTCCCACCGGCCATGTTTCCCCCCTTTAAATATCTCGTCTCAGCTAAGCTCTTACTGTTGTTTTGTTCCCTCAGCTCTGTGCAGGCTGTGGCCCCCCCAGCCCAGGTGCAGACAGACACAGACTCTTGGGGATGCGGCTCGTTTGATCCCTGCCCCCACCGCCTTTAATCAACCGCTGATGAGGATTGGGCCGTGCCACCCAGCCCGGAAGTAACCGCGTTCAGTCGGAAACCAAACAAATGTGTGACTTAAATACGAACACGCCGTATTTTTTTTATTTTTTTATTTATTTACATTCTTTAATAACGCCTTCGTGTTATTTCTGGATGCGTTTTTGCCTCCTGCAGAAATGTTTAATGCTCGATAAATTTCGCTCGCATCCCTGCCTGCTTAATTGAGCCAGTCCTGTGAAGAGCAGGGCTTCAAACATCACAGCAACACAGTCACTGTTTTAGTCATATTAAAATAACCTATGGTAAAATTATTAATAATAGCACTAGTTTTATTATAAGCACTTCTATTTATTTAGTAAAATAATTTGAGCAAGTTCCATTCAACTGTTATTGATGACAAAAACCACCACTTGCATGAATATCTTTTTCATTTAATGGATTTAAATATAATAAAGGAGACAATTGGGTCAACTTTGAAATAGATCTTACATTATGAATTTACAAGCAGGATAAAATTTATTTTAGGCACAGGGTAAAAAAAATAAATCTAAGTTTGTTTGTTTGTTTGTTCAAAAGAATGTCCCAACACAGACGAGCTACGTCTAATGGCCAGAACTCTGCAGTTTTCACTCATTTACAGGCCAGCGGTCACTCTTTCAG
>NW_013952427.1:1325957-1328015 GCF_001266775.1 Austrofundulus limnaeus | reverse complement strand
CTTAAAAGCTTGAATTTAGCCTGAAACTCTCAGACTGAAGAAGTCTCTTGGAGGAGAGACGAAACGTTTCATTAAAGAAGAACCCGTCCAGAAGACCTATACAATTTTTTTCTTTTTGATTGTTTGTTTGTTTGTTTGTTTGTTTACATTGTGACAGTTAGTACAAACTGAATCATCCACTGTGTTGAGGGAAATCACTATTACCAACATTGCCTCTCCATGTGTAAATATTTTGTTGTTGTTGTTGTTGTTGTTGTTGTTGTTGTTGTTGTTGTTGTTGTTGTTGTTCGATTAATTTATAATTTATTCATAGTTTAGCCATTCTGATAAACTTTTTTTGCCTATTTAATTAGTTTAACCTGTCAGTCAGTTTGAATTTAGATCTAAATTAATTCAGGTGGAAACTCTAATTAAGCTGTTCTAAATTTCAGCTTTGTTGTCATTAAACTTATTGTTTCCACTTTGTGACGTCACTAATAAGTTGTCAACAGTTTGGGAGCTGTGGAGAACTGGCTGTTACAAACATTTCTCACAGATTTTTTTTGTCTAGATTTTTTTCTTGTAAAATGATCACATGAAACCTGACACTGGCACACTAACATATTCGTCCAAAGCAGTAAACTGTTGACATTTATCATAAACAGCACCAGAGCTCAATTTACCAACCCCCATATAGAAATCACAGGTGTCACATAATTGATTATGGAGTTTGTAAATAGCTTGGTGAGATGAGATGAGTCCCTCAGTCCAAACTCACATCTGTGGCTTTCTTCTCAGCAAGCTCCAGTTTCTCCTGGGCATCCTTCAGAGCCTCGGAGTACTTATCCAACTCGTCCTCAGTTGATTTCAGCTTCTTCTGCAGCGTCACCAGGTCATCCTCCAACTGGTGCGCATGACAGGAGGTTTGTTTTCAAGTGATAGATGCAGAATCATTCAAACACATTTTTACAGAACAAAAACGAGACACGTTAGTTTTAGTTTAAATAATTAGTGGGAATCAAATGTGTTTGAAATGGCAGCTTGGTTTCTTGGCAAAACTGAATTTAGCGACAGTAAATGTGAAATTTTCCAACATTTTCATTTTAACAAGACCTGTATAAAAAGACTGATTTCAAACTTAAAGCTGTTATATTTGTATTAAGACGCACTCATCGACCCTCGCCCTAAGGGGACGCGGAGCGGCGCGCTGTGCCAAATGTGGCTGTGCGTCAAAACGCGCAGAGGAAAGGTTTCAGAGCGCACCCACCTGTTTGCTTCTGTCCTCTGCCCCTTTCTTGTCTGACTCAGCCTGCTCGGCTCTGTCCAAGGCGTTCTCCTTGTCCAGCTTGAGCATCTGCATCTTCTTCTTGATGGCATCCATGGCTGCTCAGACTCGAGAAGCAACAAAGAAAAGAGACTGGATGGAGATGATGGTAGAGTCCGGATCACACTGAGCGCCTGGAGTGCGAGCTCTCACAGTCAAAGATGTATTGTGGACTGGCAGATAAGACGTTTTGGAGAGGGTTGCAGCTGCTTGCCAACTGCAGGACCTGTCTGTTTTTTTTTTACCATCCCCCTCTCTGATTTGCCCCTCCAAGACACTTGACCACTTCTGTGCCCAAACATGGGGACAGGGCTTAAGAGAGACACTCCCCTTCAGTCCTGTTTCTGCCTCCCTCCAAGGGGCAATGTAGGACCAATCCTCGTGAGTAATGTTCTCAGAGGGGTGATTTAGAAGAAACTGATAAATCTTGAATCATTTATCACCCTTAAAGATGAAACAGCAACCTAAGATGCATACCAGAATGAAAATGATTAGTTTTGTTTGGGTTTTTTTTGCTCAGAACCCAGAACACATACTTATGTATTTGTTCATTTATCGCAAGTCATATTGTCATCGCAATATTAAGCACTGTTATCACACATCACAGGTTTTTCTGATATCGTGCAGCTCTACTCTGAACTGTAAATCCTCAATCTTGACTGTAACTGTTTATTATCAGAATCTATTCTTGTTAAGTCTGTGAACTGAGCATATTCTCTCACCAATCTCTCTTACAGCATGTATAATATATATAT
>NW_013952427.1:1301239-1325142 GCF_001266775.1 Austrofundulus limnaeus | reverse complement strand
ATATATATATATATTTGGATCAATTAGATGTTTGCCACTTCTTGGAAGAATGCATGTCGCCTTTCATGCCAGAGTTTTCAATAAAAATGGATTTACGGTAATAAGGGACAGAATTAAAGCTGTTTTCAGATTATATGATGGGGATGACTCTCACCAGATGTTTGGCTTAGTCTGTAAAATGATTATAACCATTTGTGTTTGCTAAAGCCATGCGAGCTGAGACAGCCATTGTAAATTGAGCCAACTGCAAAAGTTAAGCACATGTACATGAAACAACTATTTCTGAGGGGTTTCAGTCAAATCTGTTCACTGGTTCATGAGATATTTTGCTAACAGCACAGACAAACACACACATAGACAAGTGCAAAAACATAATTCCCGTTAGTTGTTAGCAGGAAGCAATAAAATCAATTTCTGTTGTTGACAAATCTCAAAATGTAAATGTCTTCCTTTTTTTCTAAGGAAGAAATTAAAAACATTTACAATCGTTAAAACATTAAAAGCGTTTACAACACTAGAATGCATTTGTGCTTGTTATGAGCTTTTAAGTAATGAAATAAAACTCAGTTTTCTGCACATCTCACTGCTGCTTTCTATGACTTTGGTGGTCTGGTGTGACGGTCCTCCTGCAGAGCCTTTTTAAAGCTGTCAGCTGTCATCAGGTTGTCCTCCTGCCATGTGTTGTGTGGGCAGCCTAACATGCCGGTCATACACAGAGATCAGAGTGTCTCACGGCACAATCCATGTCACCCTCACACCCTGGGGAGACGAACATTGGACTCACTCAGGAGAAAAGGGTTTCTTGGATTACAGCAGTGAGACGATCACGTCTGATGATTAAAAACAAGAACTGTTTGATTTTCCAAGCTCTCTTTCTGCGCGAGTTTTATTTGGTAACCCAATATACTGTTTATAAATCTTGTATGTGTCAGCTTTGTAGAAAACTCCCCAACACTACAGACAAACCAAAACTATGCTGTAAAAGTTGTGGGACAAACAGGTGGGATGACAGCCCACTGAATTCCTTGAATTCCCATCATGCCAGGAAGTATTTGACCTGCTAATGGAGACATGGCAGGCCTTCAAAGAGCCACATGTGAAGTGTAAAGAGCTTTTAAATCTCCTTTATCAGCTGGCCATTGTCAGTTTATAGTCATGAATATCTAATTGATTGATTGTTTACAAAGAAATTTTATATTAAAATAAATACTTTGCTTTTGTAGTGATTCTCAACCAGCAATTTTTTATTATGTTGAAACAGAATTTTCTCTCAAAAGTATTTGAGTTAAACTTTATTTCTATTTCTTATTTCATTTTTTATAACCATTTAGAGGTTTAGAACATTTTAGGAGAGGTTGTACAAATTTTGCTTCTAAGCACATTAGCCTGTTATCTGAAATAACATTTACCTTTCACTGAAAAGAACTGCTGAAACAAGAGATGACAGGAAAAAATAATAATTTTGGTGCCTCAGAGTTCAGACAGGTGAACCTGTTAGACTTGTCATGTTCCAAAATCAGTAACAGTATCCATCTTCTGACTTTTATTATTATTATTAGGCTTAAGACATAAAAATATCAGATGAGCTGACTTTTATCAGCTGCTAACCCACATTAAATTCTCTGCCCTCCATTCTTTTTCTAAACCAAGTCACAGTAAATATGGCCTCATTACCAGTGGCATCACTACGCCTTAAAGCCCCCCTAAATTATTTTGGTGTAAAAAAAAATATTTTTTTTTCCAAAAATTCAATATAATGTGGTCAGAATGAATAAACATTTAATATTTACATCCACACAATACAAGTACAAAATATACAGAAATTATGTGCATCTCCTGGGGGCTAAGCCCCCATTGTCCTTAAAATCTAGTGATGCCCCTGCTCATTACAAACATTAAAATTTGTGTTGGATTAAAATATTATTCACTTGAACAAGCATGTGGTCGGGAAAAGCCTGAGAGAATATCAGGGGAAAAAAAAGGGGCAGGTGTGAAGGCCGTCCCAGGAGCAGCTGAAGACATTGGCTCCTTAAATTTTAGTACCGGACAAATTTAGCACAGTTCTCATTTCTTTGCCTGGACTCAGTATAGCTTCTGGTTTTGTGCTGACTCAGAAATGCAGTCCTGTTCTCCTGACTCTAAAGGGGACAGAATTGACAAGTCTTGTTTTTGGCCTGAAAACTTCCATTGGTTCTGTGTTCAGTCAGAAATGATCAAACATGGCCGTAACACACACCATGAGTGGGATTGCTTACATTTAATAATACTTATTATAATAAAAACAAAAGAAATTAATTTTACTCCAAGATGAAAAGAATAAATTCTTCTAAAGTCTTTGGATGTTGAACTTTTGTACGTTTAGGTGAACCCAAGCTGTTTGTTGCATTCAGGATTGAAAATTGAGGCAAAAGTTTAATGTTAACTTTTCTTAATTAAATGGTCAAAATAAACATGAAACCTATGAATCACTAGTACAACCGGTGCTGTTGGATATTGGACATAACTAAAATATTTCAAATGCACTTTTTAAAATCTTTTAGTCAGGATGCATAAAATAC
Organism: Austrofundulus limnaeus; assembly: GCF_001266775.1. Taxonomy (NCBI): domain Eukaryota; kingdom Metazoa; phylum Chordata; class Actinopteri; order Cyprinodontiformes; family Rivulidae; genus Austrofundulus; species Austrofundulus limnaeus. The sequence continues at coordinate 1,322,584 of NW_013952427.1, read as the reverse complement.
TGGATTGTGTTTCTCGTAGGGTTTTATTTATTTATTTATTAAAGGAAAAATACAAATTGAACAGCTAGAAAACTAGAGGAAGCTCATTGACCTGATGGATAGCACTTCATTTACTTATTAACCATTATTTTACCAGGCAAATCCCATTTATATCGCAGATCTCTTTTTCAAGGGCGGCCTGGGCCTGAAGGAAACCGACATGTACATGGTTTTGAGGGTGGGGGAAACTGGAGTACCTGGAGAAAACCCACGCAAGCACGAGGAGAACATGCAAACTCTGCACAGAAAGACCTCAGGTCCGAACCGGGGACCTTCTTGCTGTGAGGCATCGGTGCTAACCACTGAGCCATCGTGCTGCCCTTCATCAGAGCTAAACAACAAAAACATCTGAAACCGTTAAGCATTTTTGTATGTCCAGACACCCCATGTTTAGATGGAGCCCCCTCCTCAAATAGGGGGTTTACCGTACATTCCTGCCAGACTTCATGTTCATCAGTGCAGCTGTTAGTCAGGGGCCACAGTGACATTGGCCCCAGCTGAAATCTGATTGGCCCCCTGAAGTGCCCCTGTCCTGTCACTCCTCTGTCCTTTACCTGGGGGTGATGATGGTGGATGCAGTTCCTTGTTCAAACACCAGTTGTGGTAATGAGTCAAATAGTAAAGTCCAGAATGAATCAAGCTTACAGAATTCTTCTCTTCTTAAAATGTGAACAATCCTGCAAAAAAGTCTTTCAACTGAGAAATGATGGCTGGATTTTCTCACATGTGTGTTTGAAAATATTTTATCTATGTACAGTAAAATGAATGAAAAACTGGTGATAATTTACTGTGCAAGCTTTTTGGTACCACTTTACATTAAGGCTCCCCTTATAGATGGCTTATAAAGAGTTTATAGATAGGTTATTAATTCATTTGTAAAGTTTACACTTCATAAATCATTAATAAATGAAACTGGACAATTTTGTCTCTTTCTCGTCCTTAATTATTGCATAATAAACACTTATTATTATTTTTAAAGTGTTTACAGATTGATTAATAACCTATCTATAAACTATTTAGAAGCCATCTACAAGAGGAGCCTTATTGTAAAGTGGTACATTTTTGAAAAAAATTACATTACATTACAAGTGTTTGAAGTGTAAAATGTACACACTGGGAATTTGTGTGAAAGGATGTTGCACAAAGACTTGGCACCTCTGTGAATATTGTGGCCCCTTGATGGCCCCTTACTCAGAAAAATCCTAGATCCGCCACTGGCTACAGTTGACCAAAAATTACTAAAAAACAAACAAACAGTAAGAAAACTGCCCAGAGAACCTAAATTATGACTAATTATTAATTGTTATGAATTTTTATTGTGAATAATTAACATTTAAATTGATATGACTTATCTAAATTACAGTCATAATTAGGATTACAACTTTACATGAGAGCAAAACAGAAAAGTTGTCTGCCACAAAACAAACCACATGAAACGGTTTCATTACAACGAAATGCTTTATTTTTAGTGAATACAAAAAATACTTTAATTGAGCCCAGATAAATATCTTCATTATTTTAAGTTCTCATTCATCTTTAGTGAAGCAACTTCCTAATTTCATTTCTTTGAAGCGGGAACATACAGAACACTTGTTATTACTCCACAGCGTCGAAACGGTGACGGATATTATCCAAATATTCCTGTCACATTTAGCTTTCAAGAGAACCTTTAAAGCACTAAAACAAAGAGCTTATCCATAAAAATGTCAGACATCAGAACACACAATAAAGCAGTAAACAAACTTCATTCTGTGCTGTTGAAGAAGCGCTGTGGTACATGCTCACAAGATTCAGTACAAAACAAATGTGCTCGTGTAGGTGATGCACGCACAGGTTTGAAACCGAAGCGCGTTTTTACGGCTGGCAGACAGTCACTTTGTCATCCTCCGAAAAGGCTTCACATGAGGCAGAGAGGAGAGAGATAGGAGGAGCAGCTGACTCAGCACTTAAGAGGAGCAGTGAGTTAGTGAGTGTAGAAAAAAAAACCCACAGATCATGAACCTATGTTTCCAAACTCATCTTCTACTGATCATGAAGCTGTCAGTCAAGCAGCAAACACTGGATGGGTAAAGGACTAAGGCACTAATAATAACACTACAGACTTAACTGATGAGCAGTGGACGCTTCCCATCATTTCAATGCTTACTCACACACACTCACTTACACAAACGATCAAAACCAGTTTGAACCCAAACACAACTATCCGTCTTAAACCAACAGTTCACATCTTTACAGGTGAAAATGTTTTAAACAGCTAACGTCTTACCTGTTTCAGATAACTCTTTGAACAACCTCAGCTTGGAGAAATAGTGTTTAATTCTGATTCTATTGATGAGCTAATGGCTAGTCTGAGTGGTCAAAACCAACGTGGATTTTTTCCTCCACCATTTTAAAACAACTTAAAAATCACGATTCATTGTAAACAACATTTTAGAAATCTTTACACTACCAAAAGTTTCACATTGAACAATTATTTATACTGTGGTTAATTGCAAGAGCAATTAGCACAGCAGCAGCTAGCTGCTTCCCTCAGACTAGATGTTAGCTTGTTAATTTGGCGAAGCAAAATAATTTCTCCAAACTTAAGTTGTTCATAAAGAAATCTACAACAGGTAAGATGTTAACCACTTATAACCTTTCCATTAAACCCCCTTTTAAAGATCTGAATCATCCCTTTAAGACATAAGCTGTGGTATAGTGTGTGGTATAGTGTGACTACGTGGAGGTTTGAATCACTCTGACCTGAAGCACAAAGCCATGCATTTTCCACAGCAGGACCTAATCTTATAATATACACTGTTGTTTAAAAGTAAAACACAACTCATATTATGAAACAAGAGGGAAAAAAACACACTTATTACAATCAAACTTGGTAAACAAAACAGTTCTTCTATTGCAGTAAAGAGCATATTCATAAAGTTGCAGAGCACCCCTGATGTTAACGATTATCTTTGCAGTCACTTCAATTACAATTTCTACAATTTCCCTCAGAAGTTTAATCGATTTAGTTTATTGCCAAGTTATTTATTTTATTATTATTATTTTTTAGATTTCTAAAGTTTCCTGAAATTTAATTAAAACAAACAAGAAAAGCAATCCCTGGCAGTGACAATATTGCTAGAACTTGACAAGTTGCTAATAGTGGGAGGTACAGGTATGAGCGTACAGAATGAGGTAAATCTACAAAGCGCACAGAAGTGGCTCTACATTGTGATGAGCTCAGTTTCAAGTCAAAGCTCATCTTTTCATTTACTGTGAATTTACATGAGGAAGGAGCTAATCCCCATGCTCAGTCTATATTCAAATGCAATCCCTCCTTCAACTCTGTGTTTAATTTTGCATGATGTAAATGGAAACCAATGCTGCCCCCTAAAGCACCAACCATGTTATTGCATCATGATTAAACTGTTCTTCATGCTGTGTTTCCATATCTGTATGATTAAAAATAAAGAAGTGTTTGAAGGTTTGGGTTTGGTTTCTGTTCTGAAACTTGATAGATATAAAGAGACCCTGCTCTGCTAAGACCCTCAGTTATTATAAGTAACCATATTATGGGAACATTTCTGGTGAAAAAATCAAAACTTATACATAAAGGCTCTAACAGACAAGTTTCATTTGTTTAACCTTAATATGCTTTGCCTAAAGAGCAGAGAAATGTCAGCATGAACATGTGAAGACAAAGTAAAGATATTTGTATGAATTACAGTAAAACTTTCCCAAACAGAGACATTATTGAACCAACAGTCCATTATTGGAAACAACCACACTACCATCCAAGAAACAACAGTATACTAAATCCTTCCTTCACATTAGAGTTAATGAGCTCTGAAATCAAGTGAAGACATGCCACTGTTGGTTTAAAAGATTCACAGACATTAAGGTGCAAACTGGAGCATAAAAGTCCGACATTCACACTATCGGAGTACCGAGCTGAAAGGTTTTTGCTTAAGGATTAACGCTGCAGTTATATGGCAATGCAACACAAACATCAGTACAATCAGTTCTTCATTTGATAGTTTTTTGTTTTTTACATTAGAGCTGCAAACTTAAAAGAGTAGCTTATGGGCAAACGAGAGCATATGTGAGCTGTGCTGTTTGTCCTACATCTGTCACATTCTGCCTTATCTGCTTTACATTAGGATAGAGTCAGTTCACCACAATCATTATGCTATTTTTCAGGAAGTAGTCAGTTTCACACAGTAGTACTTTGAAGTCGCTAGTGTCTGAATTGCAGATCTATCTGTAGGATGAAGACAGACGTCCTTGTAGACCAAATACCTGTCCAGGTGTGCCGACGGGACACAGATTTCATGTTAGCACAGGTGTGCTCTTCACATTAGTGTTGAGAGTTTGCAGCAGTGATTAGTTGGTGTCCTCTCGTAGCTCACTGGGCAGGAACTTGTACTGCTGCTGCCTGATCTGAGCCAGCTTCTTCCTGGCTTCTTCCAGCTCCCTCTCCTTTCTCAGCATCTCTTCCTGCGCTGCGATAATCTGAGCAGAGAAAACAAAACATTTTAGGACAGGACAGGACAGGACAGAACAGCAGAAAACTACGGAGCCCGCGAGAGGACATGGGATATTTTTTTTTGCTTTTGCGTTCCCACGCAAAAGACGTTTGTCACTGTTGTGCCTGCCGGTCTATTAACAGATTCACATGTTCACCATTAGCGAGTTAGCCTACTACTTTAATTCAGCTTCAGAATGAATTTATTACACAGCCAAGCATGGAAGTACGTCATATGCCGATATTTCAACACAGTACAGCCACACAACATCAATGTCAATTTCACAAACTTGTGGCAACACATCCTGTTTTGGTAACTGGATATTTCAAAACAAAAGTCTGATTTAATTCAGTTCATATACAAACTTTTGCATGGGAAAGCAAAACAATTTTGCGAGGTAACACAAACGTTTGCGAGGTAACACAAAAGCATTGCGAGGTAACGCAAAAGCATTGCGAGGTAACGCAATAGTATTGTGAGGTAACGCAATACCATTGCGAGGTAACGCAATGGTATTGTGAGGTAATGCAATAGCATTGTGAGGTAATGCAATAGCATTGTGAGGTATTGCAATAGCATTGCGAGGTAGTATTGCGAGGTAACGCAATAGCATTGCGAGGTAATGCAATAGTATTGTGAGGTAACGTAATAGCATTGCGAGGTAACGTAATAGCATTGCGAGGTAATGCAATAGTATTGTGAGGTAACGTAATAGCATTGCGAGGTAACGCAATAGCATTGCGAGGTAACGCAATAGCATTGCGAGGTAACGCAATAGCATTGCGAGGTAACGCAATAGTATTGCGAGGTAATGCAATAGTATTGTGAGGTAACGTAATAGCATTGTGAGGTAACGCAATAGCATTGCGAGGTAATGCAATAGCATTGTGAGGTAATGCAATAGTATTGTGAGGTAATGCAATAGCATTGTGAGGTAATGCAATAGCATTGTGAGGTAATGCAATAGCATTGTGAGGTAATGCAATAGTATTGCGAGGTAACGCAAAAGAAAAAAATCCCCCCCACATGTCCCCTCGCGAGCTCCGTGGAAAAAACACACTCAACACCTACTGAAGTCATAACATCACTACCCACCTTTATCCAAGCCAGCACAATTTATTCAGTATGTGTCTTCCTCTGGCTTCGTAGAATAATTGCTGTCACCTGCATGCTGCTTACGAAGTTTACAAAATTTGCATCGCGTAAAATAAATAAATAAATAAACTTTTGGCGAGCCCAAGGTTCAGAACGATGCCCTGAGGCGTTGCATCTGAAAACAGAAGGCGCTCCTCTAGTTAAATGCCTGTTTATGGAGCTGTCATGCTACTGAGGTTATGAGACCCCTAGCTGTAGTCAGTTCAATTAAACAATAAAGCTTTTCAGTCATTACCTGTGCGATTCCACCTACAAACTTCGTCTTGACCACCACGTTGTCTTCATCTGCTTTGTCAAAAGCTGCTTTCTGGGCTGCCCGCACCAAATTATCGGACGCCTTCTTTACTGCATTCCCGGCAATCTGCAGAACAAAGAGCCCAGCTGAGACGAGCCGAATTACAAATCCTAAAAAGCTACAAGTATCTGCTGTTCATGCCTGCAGCCTCCTCATGGCCCCGGAGTCCTGGTCTGCCTTCACCTTACAGGCCACCAGCAGCTGAGCGGTGGAGGCCGCCACCTGTTTGGCTGAGGAGATGAGCTTCTCCTCACTGGCGTGGCCTTGAACAGAGGCGTTAGCTGCTTCGCACAGGTTGCTGGTCGCTGCAGCTACCATACGTGCCTGTGCGATCGTTCACAATATTAGGAAATAAAACTTACAGCTGTAACCTGGATCACACTCAGCCTGATACTTACAGCAGAGATGAGCCCCTGAGACCACTGTCCATCATCCACTGCATTGGCAGGGATGGAACCCACTTTCCCCTGAGCCACCAGCTCTCTCTGAGCCGCTGAAGCTGATTTGACTAAAGCACTGGTGGCGGCAGCGATGGACTTGGCAGCCTCCAGGATCTGCTCTTCAAAGTTCAGCGTCTCGTCTGCTTGCTGAGGAAAAGAAGACTGTCAGTCATATGATAAAAATAAATATTATATTAATTAACAAAAAGATAATTACAAGTTGTTACTCGTAAGTTATAAATCTGACTCGTCAAGTAAAACTACAATGTTTATTTAAAACTTTATTTAACCAGGTTTATCTCATTTTTTAGGAGACCTGGTCAAGAATGGCAGCAGCACACAGTCATTGCAAAATCCAAAACCAGATATTAAAATACAATTAAATAGATCATGATAAATAAACAAAACAAGAAACACCCATTAAAAAGGTAAAATTACTAAAACAGAGTACAAAATCAGTCAAGACATTTACAATCAAATGTCTCATGTACAAACTGTTTAAGAATGGCCCTAAAACATTAAATGAGATCAACTCCTTCAACTTCAAGTCTTTCTGCAGTAGATTCCAGTCTGAGGGACCAGCAAGGTGGCAGGATCTTTTGTCGTAATCGGTGCAAACTTTTGTTCCAGTTAATTAAATGAACTCATCTGAGAGCAGAAAATTACCTCTTGATGTTTTTTTAACAGTATAGGACTGGAGGTAAAGGCCAAGATTGCTTTGTAAACTACATTATGAACAAATCTGTGGGTGTACAAGGCAGTCCATTCAACGCTGGTATACAGACGACAGTGGTGTGTAAGGGCTCTAAGACAAGAGATAACACACAAGGCTCCATGATTTACAGAGTCCAACAAATGCAACCAGTGAGATGCATATAAATCACATCTACTGTACCTAGTCTAAGATGGCCAAAAATGTGGCAGCAACCAGACATTTTCTAGCCTCAAACTTTAGACAGACAAGATCTAATTCTAAAAAAAACAACCCAATTTTATCTCCAACTTTTTACAAGTTGTTGAATGTGGGCAACAAAGGTCAAAACATAAGTATTTATACTGAGATACTAGTTCAATCTGAGAGCCTTGAAATGTGATAATGGGTGACAACAACTGTGGTTTAAACTTGGGTTTAGTATTAGAAAACAGCACTGATTAAAATTCAAAACTTTGGACTGAACCACATTAAAAGCAGTTTGTAGTTTTTCTAAATAACTTTATACTGAGTTAGCTGCACAATTAATTAGCATGTGGTCACATTATCTAAACTGTTAATATAGATTATATAAAAAAGGGGGCCTAGGATAGAACCTTGAGGAACAACCTTGAATATCTGAAGACACATTGTGATCTGATGGACAAGTCATTCATATACAATTTAACTGGATTTGCTGTAACCCAACTCCATCAAATTCTGGTTTCAAACATTTCTATGGAACTTTAGTTGCAATGGAACGAAGTATAATTTCCCCATAACAGATGAGATTGATGACTATAAACAGGTGACGTCCAAAAACTCCCAAACACCTGAACCAACATCTTAAAGTGCAACAACTGATGAGGAGCTACACAAAACTTAAGAGGGGCCAACACTCTGTACATAAGACATCACATACACACTCGCGCACGCACACAAGCACACGCGCACACATCCACAAACACAGATACACATTCACACCACAAGTCTGTAGACAGAGCGGGACACTGTAGGAATATGTTTGATATATAGTTGGGACTGAATAACAACCTAATATATCAAACATATCAGACAGAGCCCAGCAGAGAAGGCCTCCGGTGGTGGGGGCAGGCAGGGAGGAGAAGAAGGGGGGGTGGGGTGGGCTAACTGGGAGCTAGACATCAAATGGTTGACTGGGACAGACTGACACATGAAAAGATTGGAGGTGTAAGCGAGCAAGGAGGAGGAGGAGGAGGAGATGGTAAATGATGTTTGGAGGAGAGGGATGTAAATGAAGACGATGAGTTAAAGATGTTGGATTTATGTCAAGTTTAGAGTCTTTGTCTTTGTTAGGGCCCTGCCACACTATAACATGTTAGACAACTTCTGCCAACTTATGAAATGTTTGTCCAACACTAAAGATGTCTAAGATGAAGATGGAATTTAAAAAAAAATCTATTGGAAGCCTCTTTTGAACAGATACATTCTGTAATGCTAACAATTAGATCAAATATACAGCTGATAAGAGTAAAATAATCATAACAAAATTTTCATAAGTCGGCATAAGTTGTGTAAAATGTTATAGTGTGACAGGGACTTTGGACTGTGAAAGGAAGTACAAATAAACAAAGTGTTTAAGCTGAAACATTAAAGCGGACGATACAGAAAAAAAGAAGCTATAAAGGTTCCTTCCATAAATCTGACAAAAACAGGAAAAATGCTTTTTTAATGTGAAATTCCTTTTTGATTCATTTGTGCACAAATCTCAATGTGAACTCTCAAACTTAACTGGATTTATCAAATGGACAGAGAAGCACAGAGAGCTGAAATGTTTTAACTTTCTACAAAGAAGATATTTTGATGCAGTCTTTTTACAACTACAAAGATGATGATAATCTGAAATGAAACATTCTGGTAAAATATACACAGAACAAATGTGTTTTTCTAAACCAGTGCACCATAAATACTATTATATCCTCTAAAGTGAATGATAACTTCAACAGGATAAAGACAAAACACTGGAGATAAAGAAAATCCCAGATCTCAGCAGTTAACTGGTGTCAAAGTAAAAATAAAGGTCAGGCAAATCGATTCCCTCACTTTAGCAAACTGTGCACACAAATTTACTAACAAACATCGTTCTGTTTCAGAACCAGCAATAAATCACTGTCTGGTTTCAGTGAAGTTCTTTCTCCCAGGATCAATGATATTTTCCCATCAACAACAAAGGAGATAATGCCATTCCGCTTAGTTTTACTCCAAACAAGTCATACGCCGCGCTAAAGGAAACTTGTGCAAAGTAAACAAAGTACAAAAATGATTCAAAGTCATACGAAAGCCTTTTTGATTGAACTGTCAATGAGATTACAAGGAGACATAAATATCTATTTTGCTGTCTCTCTATAAAACGATTGGGATGACTGAATATTGTAGAAAGATGTTACTACTTGTGGACCATCTCTAAAATCCTGATGAGTCCACTCAGCTCTGCACTGAAAACATGGCTAAACACACAACACCTGCAGCACTCACACACCAGGATTACTGGGCAACCTCTTTCTAAACAGAAAAACTCTAACAGGGCATCTAATAACAATAGCTTTTTCCTCCCAAACGGCAGCTGGGCTCCATAAAACTAATAATTAGCAGGTTTGCTGTAAATTCTTGTATTCTTTGATTCTAATGTGCTTCCAATGGAAAACACTGAACACTAATGCATTTATATTTGAGTTAAATTTGAAAGATTTCACATAAAACACTATTTACACCTAAAATAGAACATTTAAAAGATTTAAAAAGTTGACGCATTTGTATTTGTCTTTATTAGAAAAAACTGAATGAATGCAATTTTAAACAGCTGACAATAAATCAACGCCTTTGAGATAAAAAACTCAAAACTGTCTATAAAAAACGATCTTCTCACTTCTGCTCTGTGGCATTTAGAAAAAATAAAATAAATAACTCCTCCCTCCATCCCTCAGCTGCCTACCTTCGGCTTCGCTCTGGGTTTTAGCTGCTCCAGCTTCTTGGCTGCTGCTTCGATGGACGCCGCCGCCCCGAGCAGCTCCGTCTCCGCTATCACCGTCGGATCCTCGGGGTCCACCCATTCTGAACCTGAGGATCATTAGGATTGAAACGTGAAAACAGAACAGCAGTGAAACCTTACAGAACATGCCTCATGCCGTGATCACAAAAAACTGAGAACTCAACGACACAAATCTCCCCGTTTCATGCACAGCTGATGGAGGCCGCAAACCGAATGAAAACGGGAGTGGTGTCTTTTGAAATGCGATGCAAAACAAAGCGTGATGAATGCTCGAGACGCCCGAGGGTCGTTTTATTTCTTTAGATTAAATCAACCGATGGGTGTGCTGCAGGCAGAGCTGGTGGAACGGCCCACAACCGGTGAAATAAGTCACAGTACAGAAACCGATACCAACTTACCTCCGTCTGTGGCAAGAGAAGGAGGACAGGGACGTTACAAAAAGGTTTGTAAAAAGGCCCGTCTGACACGTGTGTGTACAACTGTGAGGGAGTCATTACCTTTCATGGCCTCGGCACTCTGTATGAGCTCTGTGACGGCCCCCGCCACACGCTTGGAGCAACCTGCCAGCTGCTGTTTCTGCTCTGAGGTGGGCTTCTGCAGCACCTAAACACAACACACTCACTGACTACTCGCAAAGTATAATAACTTCTGTAACACTGAAAAGCATAATAAAGCAACAACACCAGACAATAAATCGTTTTTAAAATAATTTCTTTCATTTTTTTCCTTTCAAGACACCCTCCCTGGTTTTGTGTTGAACCTACGAGCAGCACTTGTTCCAGCAGGTCGATATATCCAGTTGTGCACTCGGCTCCAAACATCAGCGCTCTGTTCTTCACCTCCTCGCTGACCTCTGGATGGTAGGCTGCTTGCTGCAAGATAAACACACACACACACACATTCAGGGCCCCTGGTCTCCATGTGAACCCAGAGTTTGCCATGAAAACCATGCAACCTTGCAGGTGGTCAGCATGTCAGAAATGGCTTTGCGGCTCAGGTTGGCAGTGTGGATGATGTCTTCTTGCCGGGCAGAGTTTCCTGCAGCCACTGCTTTAGCAGTTGCTAGAGTGATGCCCTTAGTCATCCGTATGAACTCCTCAGGTGTGTTGGTTCTGTTTGGAGCATCCCTAGACTGAAAGATCTAAAGAGAAAACAGAGCACAGCCTAAACGATGCAGCAAAACTGACAAGTTTCTACTCAATCAGCCACCTAATACTCGTGATTTCACATAAAATGCTGCTCATCTGAATTTGGACAATGTTAGATGTAATCCACACGACAGTATATTAACGTTGGCTTGGCTCTTTGCTCCTCCTCACCATCATTTCCTGTTTAATGCACTCAATGGTGGCCTCCAGAGCTCTGGTTCCCCGGGTGGCCTCGTCTTCCACGGCCTTGACGGTCTTCAGCAGCGACGTCACGTTGGTCACCATCACCTGGCAGACAAAGAGTTTCCCTCTCATCAATATTTTATGACATTAACAAAAAGCCAGATTGCAATATAAAATAATATTATGCAGACAAGCAGCCAGGGTTGTTGGCTTTATGGCTCATCCAGGAAACTAAGCATGTGCCAAGTCAGTAAGCTACAGATGAACTCACACAAACAAATAAACTTTCATCTAAAAATTTGAATAAAGAGCCAAATAAACTCCCCACTACATTACATTGTGTACAGAGTTCATGCAAGTTTCAGCAAGTTAAATTTAAGACATTTTAAAGACTTTTTAAGACCATCCGGAATGACATTTAAAGGAGACCAATTATGAGTCCCAGAAATCTTTATGGTATGTCTGTGGGCTATCCAGACCATGTTCATTCAATTTAATGCACAAAATAATTCTCAGATAATAAAATTTCCCATTTTCTAGTTCTGCCTGCTCTGACTTCCGTTCAGAAGAGCTGTTTATGTTAATGAGCTCTGTTGGTAACGCCCTCCAAAAATCTGCTGACATTAACTCCACCCTCCAAAGCCAGCGTTTACGTTAGCATGGCTAATAATAGCAGAAGCTCCGTTGTACAACCATATGAGACCCAGAGGCAGAGTCGTGGTACCAGCTTCTTTTTTTTTTCTCCCTCCTCTGCTCTGCACTCACTCTGCATGCTGTTACCAGAGCAGGGAGCAGCAGCGGTCAAAATACCTCAGAAACTCGAACAAATAGGCTTTAACAAGGCTTTAATAAGCTAAACAATAGAGGTACATGAGAAAATGTGTTCATAACGAACGAAAATAAATAAATAATTAAACTGTGTCCATGACGGTCTCGAACCCTGGTCTCCCGCTCTCTGGTCCAACACTCTACCCATTGCCTTATTGGAGGCTTGTTGTGAAATGAGCTGCGCATTACACAACAACAACCATGACGGCTTTTTATACTGAGGAGGTGGAGCCTCATCCGGGGGTTGCTAGGTAAGGGGCCGAATGCAGGTTCTGGTGGGTTGTCGTACGGCTTGTGACATCACAAAATGACTGAAGTATAAAACTTGTCGTTAATATACATTAAAAATACATTTACTTACAGTAAATATGCCCCGGGTGCATTTTTTTGGTCCTAGGACTGTTTTTTAATAAGTACATACCCAAAGTTGAGTAAAAAAACCTTTAAAAATTGAATTTTGCATAATAGGTCCCCTTTAAGAAAAACGACCCATAATAAAAACATTTAAATGGTCCCAGAAATTTTAACATAAAAACCTTTTATTGCTATTAATTTAGCTATTAAAAATATTTATTTTTAATACAAGAACACAAAATTATTTTAATGAAACAGTCATATCTATGAGGCCTTCATATTGACTGCTGTGGATCGCTTCCATCAGAGTGTAACAATCACTGATATCAAGCCATGTCTCATTGAAAACACACTTTCTAGTATTTAAACCACAAGCAGTGGACATGACTGAACTTCTTTGTTTTTTGGGCGGGTGATTACGCCACCGTATGCAGGGGGTTGAAAGAGGTTGAAAACATGGAGTAAACTGTGCCGTTTGTTGCCTGCAGTTATCACAGGACTTGTAGTTTAACGTGTACAAAGACTGGTAGCAAGCGTAGAACTTCATGAAGACAGATCACATCAAGCTCTGATCACAGCACTTGACTCTTGTTCATTTATGCAGCCAACGCTTCTCGGGAATGATCGAAAGTAAAAAAATTAAGACTTAACAAAATTAAATTTAAGACCTTGGATGAAAATCTGGGCATTTTTAAGACTTTTTTTGGCCTAAAATTTAGATTTTCATATTTTAGACTTTTTAAGACCCTGCACGAACCCTGTGTGTAATACAACACATTGAACAATAGGAGGCACAACACAACAGAGGGACATCTGTACCTCTAAACACCAAATCTTAAAGGGATCCCTGATTAGTTGTAACATTAAACTTTATTTGATAAACATTTATTTTTAACTGTAAAATTAAGACTGTAAAAATACTGTAGGCTGTTTAGTTTTGTAATTTTTTTAAAATGTGTTTTAACACGGACGGAGCCATTTTATTTACACGCAAAGCATTCTGGGTAAATGATGACATCAACTAGGTCATTGGTGCGAGGCTGCTGGTGAGCAATATCCACCCTGAAGGTTAATCTTGGACAATATCTGATGATCGACTCTTTTAAATGAAACCAGAGAGCGTTGACAGAGAGGAGAAGGTAGAAATGACTCAGCCTGGAACTGAAAATATGGATGGAGGACAACAGAGCTGCTTCATGGAAGAAGAACCTCAGCTTAGCCTGCTAGCCTTTGTGCTAGCGCCAACACTATATTGCCTTATGTATTAGCTCGGTGCTAGCGTGACAAACAAGCTAAACTGAGGTCCTCCATCCATATTTTCAGTTGCAGCTGAGTCATTTTTGTGTTCCCCTCTCTGTCATGTGGATGGAGGACCTCAGTGACAAGAGGAGAATGTGTAGCACTGAGCTAATACATATATATGGTGATAGCGATGGGGCTAATGCTAAAGCTAAAAGGCTAAGTTGAGGTTCTTCTTCCATGAAGCAGCTCTGTTGTCCTCCATCCATATTTTCAGTTACAGGCTGAGTCATTTCTACCTTCTCCTCTCTGTCAACGCTCTCTGGTTTCATTTAAAAGAGTCGATCATCAGATATTGTCCAAGATTAACCTTCAGGGTGGATATAGTTRACTAGCWSCRTCGCAAGGAGGACCTAGTTGATGTCATCATTTACCCAGAATGCTTTGCATGTAAATAAAATGGTCCCGTCCGTGTAATATATTTTTAAACTTTTAGTTTAAAAATTATAAAAACTGAAAATCCTACAGTATTTTTACAGTCTTTATTTTACAGTTAAAGTATATGTTTATCATATAAAGTCTAATGTTACAACTAATCGGGGATCCCTTTAAATAAAGATTTTCTACCTCTGGAACTAAAACAGGATTTGTTTCCACCATCTGTAAGGCTTCATCACACCTGACGGCGGTACCGACTGAGAGTCGACTTCTTCGCAGCTCAAAGTGATAATAAGCAGCCAAGTGTCAGCCGTGAATTATGAACTGCGGCTCCAGCACTGCTGGCATGTCAGAGCACAGGATTCAGATGTTTCATCTTAAGTAAAACTAACAGGCTCTGTTATCCTCAAAACCAAAGCTATTTCCATTGCTGAGACACAGTGTTCATTTGAACTCTTGTTAACAAGGTTTCAGGACGGGAAGAGGGCTGTTCAAATTGATTAACTGCTCCATCTGAGGAAGAGGAGGAAGTCTGGACAGCATACGAACAGGATGTGGCAGAGAGTGGTTAACTTTGATAAGGTAATTCTAGTGGGTTTTTTTTTTTTTGTTAGACAACTGGATTTTCTAGAGATTTTTTTTTCCATTAATCGAAGAAAAGCAAATTTTTTGGTTTTGGTTTGAATAAAGTAATGATCCACCTTCATCCTCTACAGACCGATCCCCTCACCTTGGCAGCGCTCTTCAGCTGGTACATAGATGGATCATCTGCTGCCTTGCCAGAAGCACACTTGGTGGCACTGATGAGCTCAGCCAGCGCCTTGGCCACGTCTTTGACAGCATTTATCAGAACCACCTAAAGAAAGAACGGGTCGACACTGACTAACTTATCACTGAGCAGTTCAGGAAAGAGAGAGAAAAAAAGAACTGAAAGGTTACAGCCTTTCACAGCTCGTTCCTCTCTCTATTTTTTATTCAGAGAATAAAAGACAAACAGAAAAACAGTCAAACCTGCGTCTCAGGATCATCGGAACCAATGCTGGCAGCTCCCAGTTTGACAACATCGGTAAGATGTGTGATGGTTTTGGCTGAAGACTGGGCAGCCTGAGCTAACTTGTCCTGGCCAGAAGCTGCACCGGAGACCAACATCTTTGTGTCCTCGACCAGAGCTTTAGCCGTCTTCAGGATGTTTTCCCTGACATCGAAAAAAAGAGGCAACAAAAGCTTGGATCTTGGACGTTTTACTCTTGTACTCTAAAATGTAAGCATTATTGTCAAATTTAAAACAAATTGATACATACTTCTCTTTGTTTTAAAAGTATTTTTTGTCAAAGCCTGCATTTTTTGTAAAAATCCCTTAGAAAAAGCTGCAGAAATAGCCTTCCATTTTGCCATGACACTGATTATCTACACCTCTGCTCACCTCAATTTTCAATAATAAGAGATTTATTGAAGACTACCTGAACAGTTATACACCACAGTGGCATGTAAAGTCACAAGTCTTGTCTTGTATAAGCAGTAATCTCTCTTTGAACAGGTTTAATCCATTCACATACAAATCAAACAATGAAAAAAAATACTCTTTAACAAAAAGAATGTTGCTTCAAAGAGTTCTTTTTCCTGAGTATGAACACTACGACATCAAACACAACCTGAAACTTTTAAATAATCTGGGTAATTATCCCCGGAGACTTCCTCGCTACTCAGCAGCCAATACGTCTCCCTGTCAGTGTGGGATGAAAGATAAGCAGGAGCTGGAGTGTGGATTCCACTTTTTTACACCTTGTAGCATCACTCACACATACGGACTCAAACTGACCTGTGGTCGGCGAAGGACTCGTCGTTCTCTGTATTGAGCGTGCCTGCGGAGGCAAACATGATGGTGGTGTCCAGGTCTGCGATGATCCCCGACACTGCGCTGGCAGCAGTGATGCAGGCCTGCGTGCCCTTGTTGCCTGCCTGGAGGGCTGAAAGCACCAACGACACCTGGGGATGCAAACACACAGCAGCACACCTAGAAATCACACAGATGTGCAGACAAGCTTCAGATGGAAACAATGATTTTATTACTGGGATTTAAAACGAAGCTGAGAAATTTAAAGTCTAATACCTCATTTAGTTTCAGTAATGTTACTAACAGACAGTGAAAACAGCAATGCTGTTACAGAAAAACTGATCTCTAACAGTACCTTCTCTGTGACTGCACGTGCACAATCAATGAGCTCCCTCTTGGTGAAGCTGTCAGACGGGGTGATCTGCAGAGCTCCAGCCTTTTGGACCAGGAAGATGCAGCCGTGGCCGAGCTCCTGCACTCGGGTCTTAATCTGGAAACCAATCTGCACAAACACATATGTCATTCAGAACAGCAAAGCTCACGTTTATGGCTTTAATATCTTAATTAACAGCAAAAAGGGACATAAAACTGCAGGTTATAAATGAACTTGTGTCGAGCTGCTTCACGAGTCAGACTTCCTGTCTCCGAGTGTCCTGTTCACCTCTTCTGGTTCGGCCGTGTGAGCAGCCAGATGTCCCTGAACCGCCAGCTGACCATAGTCCACGGTCACTTGAGAGGCCAGGGCTCCCAGCTCATCTGGACTCGTCACTGATTTGGTCATCTGATGGATAAACACACAATTCAAAATCAAACTGAACCACGAGGTCAGTTCAATCCAGACATTGGTGTTTGCAAAGATCTACAAGCCATATTATTTCTGAAACATTTCTTACACATGTTATAATTTCAGATATTTTTTTAAATCAAGTTTAACCTTTTTTTTTTTTAAATTGGTAACATTCACAAATCGGTCACATTAAAGGGGCAATATCATGTAAAATTAACTTTTTTGAGTTTTATATCATGTTATAATGTTATACTCTCATAAAAACATGTCCAAAGCCTTGCTTTGACTCATTCATGTATGTTTGAGAAATCCTGCAGCTTCCTCATGGCAGCCCCCCCCCACCACACACACACACACACACACGCCGCTCATGAAACTGAAAGTGAAACTTAAACTGTCTGCTGAGCTCCTTACTTCTCACTCAGTGAAGCTCTTTTCAGATTAAAAAATACCTTCGAGGAAATGTATTTTCAGATGCCAAGTAAACTGCACCCGCCCCTCCCGAAATGGGCGAGACAGAAGCGGAAGGTGGTTCTTAAAGAGACAGAGGCCAATTTCAAGGCGTTTAGAAGAGGAAGTGATGAGAAGATAAGTTTATTTTCTATTTAAACATAAAAACAGCATTTTAATAACAGCTAAATTCGACATAGACACTTTATTATGGTATAGTATTTAAATATATGCCTGAGAAACACATAATATTGGCCCTTTAAAGGAATGGTATTATGTATTTTCCAGACACACATCGATTTTAAACCACAATCATGTAACTATGTTACTTTTAGTTGTTTTAAAAATGCTGTATATATCAAAAATAAATGATATTACATCATAGCCTATCTACAGAACCTCCTACCATTTCTGACACTCCCACTTCAGCAAGTCTTCAATAACAATGCTTACAGGGAGGGGTGCTCTGTGGGGCCGGAACTCAGCTTGGGACTGAATTCCAGGGAGGAGCTTTCTGTAAATAGGTGGTGCTTTGTACCAACAAGTGTTTAGGCAGCTCCACATGGAAACCACAGGAGATTGAAGGATTTCTCAAACATGCATGAATGAGTCAAAGCAACACTCTGGGGATGTGTTTGATGAGGGAATGACATAACATATTACAAAGCTAAAAAAAAGAGGATTTTTCATAATACCCCCTTTAAAAATCCAAAGATGTTAAGTTTTATCACAAAATCTTACCATTTCCTGAGCAGTGACAGCAATAGCTTTCGAGTGTTTCACCATATTGGTCTGGTAATCCACAAAGGACCCCTCAGGCTCAGGTGGCGTACCCTCATCCAGCTAAAACGAGATATACAAACACAGCACATTAAAAAATAAATAAAAAAACAACAAGTCAGCTGCTGCATGATAATAAATCTACTCTTGATTTGTACAAACTCTGCCTTGTTGAAGGCTTTTAACTAAAACAGCCGATGTGAAAACTGAACAAGAATCACAAGTTATAAATGACTCACAAACTGTCTGTAATTTCAGCTTTACAAAAGGCTACAAAACATTTGATCACCACCTTGAAAATCCAACAAATTTCCATCATTTTTTTTGCTAAAACAGACTGATAACTCACGTGAGTGTCATACAAAAAGCAGGCAAAATAAAGTGACAACATGTAGGGGGAAAACACGCTGGGAATGAAATGAAATCATAGTATCTCAAGTACATGATGTTCACTCCTCCCGCTGAGTAAAATAACCACTCGCAATCTGCAGCCTTGAACGAGCGACTCGAGAGTTCATGAGAGAAAGCTTCGAATCACCTCTGCTCAAACCTCAGAGGAGAGGGCCCCGTTAGATCTACTGATTATTTGAGAAGATTATCCACCGTTTAATCAGCTTCACTGAATGACACGCAGATAAAACACACACCTGAACGCGTAAAACGTGCCCTAAAACAATCCGGTTTTATCAGTTATTCATGACGCGCCACAGGGAAATGATGCCAAGCCGCTGCTCCCTCTGGTAAAACTCACACAATCGAGGTAGTTTGTCACCTTTGTGATACTTCCAGCTCAGGAAGGTGAAGACAGGAGTAATTAGCTGATGCTGCTCTCTACCTGTACTTGAGATAAAAAGTGTGGTCTCTCTGAAAGTTTGCTGAATGTTTGGCTGTTAAATTAAAAGATTAGGAAAGAAGAAAAAAAGAAGGTAGGGAGGACATTTGATGAAGTTTGAGTCAAAAAGGACAAAACAAGAAACTTTTAATTAGGAAACAACGCTGTGGCCTCCCTTTGTGCTCACTGTTAACTGTTAAACAATTTACCAGACTTTCTTTCTTCACAACACTCTGGTTTGAACAAAAGTGATGACCACAAAACATTTTTTCACTAATCAGAGCCTATTTTTAGATGCTTGCTCTACTAGTCAAAAGGAGACATGATGACTTAAAATCCTTTTTCGCATTTAAATCATTCAGTCGTCTGTATAAAGTGGAACTGCAATGCTTTGGTTTGAATTCCTCCTTACTGAAACTCCACAAGCCCCCCTTTTACCCCTCATCTGAGGTGTGTCTCTGATCAACTCATTTTGAGGCTGTCTCTTCAAATCCAAACAAGGCGCTTCACACACCCTGCCCCTACGACTTCCATACCAGTTCATTCCACTTTGATAGAGCAGTTTACGACTATATAGCGGTGTGAAAACACTTTATTTAAAAATTAATTAAAATATGTCAACAAGGGAAGACTTATCCATCCAGCCTTACATGTTGGAGCCAGAGTCTGACCCAGAGCCAGAGGAGAATGACAACATTGTAGCTGATAAGTCCAGGCCTTATTTGGCTGTTCCATCACAAATAATTTGATGTAATAGTTCAGAAAAACTAAAAGAAAAACTGAATGGATTGAAAAATATGACCTAAACAGAATATAAAGATATCTACACAGCACCAAGAGAGACTAAATTAAACTTTTCTGCACTGCTAGAGACTGCAAGTACACAACAAAATGTATTTAATGGCTAAAAAGAGTGGATTTTGCATATGTCTCCTTTGAGTAATGAAAGAGACAGAGACAGACAGACAGACAGACCGACAGACAGAGAGAGAGAGAGAGAGAGAGAGAGAGAGAGAGAGAGAGAGAGAGAGAGAGGAGAGAGGAGAGAGAGAGAGTTCATCTCTGGATAGAATCAGTTTGTCAGGTTTGAACTCAGAATGAGAAGACTGTTAACACTAACCACGAATACACGGACACATTCTGAGAAACATGACACAGCAGAGGCAGGAGAGCCTGTGGCAAACATTTCCCTCTGGATGTTTTCAAAGATGGCCAACTTATAGCAGAACCTTAAATAGGCACTGTTTAAATCCTGCTCGTCTTGGGAACACCTCATATGTGAGTCCACAGCTGCCTCCAACTCAAAAACCAGAGTTTAAATAGCTGTTTGGTGCATCCTAACCTAATTTTATTTCATTTCCTTTATATATAGATGTTAGCCTCATTAAAACACAATTGTCTCATTTGCGAGAGAGACCTTTTTTTTTACAAAAATAAAATAGTAAAAGAAATACAACTCATAATTTCAACAAAATAAAGGCACATCAAAATAAATCCAAACACAATATCCTGTTACAATATCTGGCTTCTAAAGTATCTAAATTGTAAAAAGCTCAAAAACAGGAACAAGCGTTAATGGAAGTTTTCTCCAAATCTTTCATTAAAAGTTTAAATTTGTGGATGGTAATGAGACAGGACAGCTCCTGATCCAGCTGGATGGAGCAGAGTATGAGAACGCCTTCTTCCCCAGCTCGGTACACTTGTGGAACGCTGCAGGTGATGAAAGCCTGAGAACGAAGGCTATGATGCTGCTGTTTACAAGTCATCTAACATTCCCATAGAGCTGGTTATCAAACATTAAGACCCAGCTCCACTAGCTGAGCTCACCTTGCCCATGGCCTCGGCGATAGACTCCACCATTCCTCCCACCATTCCCACCTCGCTCGCAGCCTCATTTAGCGTCACCATGATGTCGTCGACGGCCTCCTTCATGAGCTGAGCAGCCTCTGCTATGGCATCATGGGTGTGGGATGCCTGTGAGGGGAGACATGGCACGAGGGGCACCAGTTAATACATATTCTTAACCAGAGAGAGACGGTTTAAACAACGTGCGTAACGCATGAAAAAGATCAAGGGTTCTTAAAATTTTTGACCTCGGGGCCCAATTTGTTGAACATGAAGTGACACGAGGCCAAGTCAGACATTACCAAAGTATGGATCAAAATGATGATTATTCTACAACTTGGTTTAATTTTTATTGTATTTACATCTTAACTAAACTATCATAACTAACATAACTAAATTAAAAACATTTACAGTTTAAAAGTAAAACTCCTGTCAAATAATTACAAGACATGATTATGACAAACATTTTTATAT
>NW_013952427.1:1294390-1297593 GCF_001266775.1 Austrofundulus limnaeus | reverse complement strand
GTTCTGAAGGCAAAAGGGGGTCCAACCCGTTACTAGCGTGGTGTACCTAATAAAGTGGCCGGTGAGTGTATGTCACAAACTGAGCAAAACAAACACAAACCCATATTTTTTTCTATTTGGACTCACTCATTAAAAATGTGAGAGATGTTTACACTTTTTAGAGTAATCAACTTAAAAACAAGCAAATGGAAGACATCATCCACTAAGGGTTGTCTTTGTTTCAGTATGTCTAGACATGACACAAAGGAATAATTAGTGTTAAAAATGAAGGATCAATAAAAATGTCCACTGATTTATTCTCTTGTGGTATTATCACAGGTAATGTTGTTTACACTGTACCTCTCTCAATAAACACCTTTTCAAAACAGTCAGTTTGTTGCTTCACTTTCACAGCGTGCAGTAATTAACTTCGTGCCCCACATACCTTGTGTCCTAGTTGGGAAGCTTCCCCCCTGGCTGCCGTAGAAATTGGGTCAATTAGGTGACCAATTTCCTGCACAGTGGACGTCAGCTGCTCCTGTAGGGCCTGACCAGAAAATATAAAAATGTCTTTTTATTGGCTTTTTTTTGTTAGAGACAGAGGTGCTCACATAAAATATGTGTTTCTTTTGAACAAAATGTGTTCTACTTTAAAAGATGAAACAAAGATAATGACAACTTATAAATAGCAAGCAGCTGGCAAAAGAAAAGAAAGATACAGAAATAATTGTTATAACAGTTGCAGTTGTTGGGTAGACGTGGCGTTTACCTCCAGAGAGATGTCGTCCCTGCTCGGTAAGTTCTGGCTAACAACTGCCAGAGAGGCCTGCTCAATGTCCCGGATACATTTGTTAATGTTATCAATTGATGAGTCACACTCCCGCTGGCCAGGAGCTTTGTCCCTGAAAAATGAAACAAGAGCAGAAAAAAAAAAGCAATGAAATCGTTAAGAGATGAAAATGAGTGATGACAGAATGGGGGAAATTATACACAAGGTGAGAGGGGAGAAAGGTTCTGGTATTATTAACGTCTTTTCTTTGGGATTTCTCCTCTCAGATCTGATATGAAGGGTCCCATCACTGAGTGAGGACATCAAGCTGGGCAGACAAATTAGCTTTGAAGCCCCAGAGTGGTCTGTGGCTGCGGCCTGATGGGCAAAGCAAATTTGTTCAATGTAATTTTTATGCATGCAGTGGGACAGCTGAGCAAACTAAAGAAGGACCCTCAACTTTCTGCTGAACAAGACTAGCAAAGTTATAAAACTGACTTCTGCAGGATGGAGTCCATTGTCATTTACATTCTGTGGCACCAAAGTAATAAAGTAATAAAGGTCTGGACCCTGGTCCCAGCACTGGAAGTCTGTGATAAAAGCATGAAAACTGAAAGCGATGCTACATCGGCTGTGTGTGAACGTATATGTGCAGATGTTCTGAGGCGAGCGGGAACCTTAACATTCAGGGCATTCGATGCTGGGGATCACATCCCTCATGGACATCTCTGTTTTAAACAAGGTCAAAAGCAAAAAGGTGCAAGAGAGGAGATTAAATGTGCAAAATAAAGAGGTTTAAAAAGTAGAACTTCATCTCTGGATGCAGCTAAACATCTGTGTGAGAAACGAAAGCAAAATCAAAAACACAAAACCTTATCTATGCATATTTACAACAACATTAACATGTAGAAATCAACAAAGCAGTTTAAAAGAGGATGTATTTAACGTTTGTTAATAAAATCTGAGTTTAATATCCCTTACTAACCGGATGGCTGTGATGAGACTTTTGATGGAGTCGGAGACCGTGCGAGAGTGACCAGCCAGAACGGACCAGGTTGGCGGGTCCTTGGGGTTGATGACCAACGAGCGTGCAGTTCTGAGCAGATGGATAGAGCTGTCAAGCATGGAGCGTGCTGATTGGAGGATGGGTTCCTGTGCTGCAGAGCCCTTAGAATAAAAAAATAAAAAGCAGCTAGGTTATGAAGATGTGCATTTATTACATGTTCCTGTCTTTGTACATGATTAAATATACGGTATGTCTGAGGTGTAATATGAAACATTAAAGTACACTAATGCTTTCAAGGCCATACCTCATTGCTGATTTGAGCAGGGATGCTGGCAAACTCGGGGTTAGAAGCAAACGTCGTCAGGTTTTCCACAGCCTCGATTAGTGGACTTGTGGCAACCCGACACCTGTTTCGATTCTCTTCGGAGAAATCCCCATCTAAAGCCTGCAGCGTCACAAAGACCGAATGTCACCATCAATTAAATGATTAAATCTGTGTTGCTGAGGTATTTCAAACTTAGAGTGAAGAATAAAATACATTGCTTAGAAACATTTTTCAGGCTCTAATGTGACGTACAAATTAAATACTTGAAGACTTTTTCTGTCTAAACTCTAAACTCATTATGGGACTGAAATCCTACCTTGATGGTTTTGACCAAGTTAGCTGTGGTATTAGCCACCTCCTTGGCTGACTGGACAAAATGCCTTTTAGCAACTGGGTTAGTTGTTTTGGAGGAGGCAAGACGGCAGGCATTGCACAACGCCGAGGTGTGCTTAGCAACAATTGTGGCCGCTGAGAGCACCTGTCCCATTTAAAAAAAAACAAAGAAAGAGAATTGGAGATTTGTTCAGTGATGCAGCAATCGAATGCGTACTGCTTTTTTAGAAATACTGACTTCACATGAATGGAAACAGCGTGAGACTTAAACATCCACAATAACAGAAACCAGAATAACCTGAAGTAGTTTCATCATCTCTAATGTACAGAAGAATCATGAATCTATGATGTAATGATCATGTTGTAAATATATTACTTAGGTTTCACAGCTTTTTAGGTGATGTGTAGGCCTGTTGCGATAGGCAATAGAGGTCCTTCTCAAAAAATTAGCATTTTGTGATAAAGTTCATTATTTTCAGTAATGTACTGATAAACATTAAACTTTCATATATTTTAGATTCATTGCGAAGTAGTTCAAGCCTTTTATTGTTTTAATATTGATGATTTTGGAGAAAAAAAAGTAAAGAAAAACCAAAAATCCCTATCTCAAAAAATTTGCGTATTTCATCCAACCAATAAAAGAAAAGTGTTTTTAATACAAAAAAGGTCAACCTTCAAATAATTATGTTCAGTTATTCACTCAATACTTGGTGGGGAATCATTCTGCAGAAATGACTGCTTCAATGCAGCGTGGCATGGAGACAATCAGCCTGTGGCACTGCTGACGTGTT
>NW_013952427.1:1279983-1294044 GCF_001266775.1 Austrofundulus limnaeus | reverse complement strand
AGTGTTGGGTCTTGTGTCTTAAGCTCATCCAGAGTGTTGGGTCTTGTGTCTTAAGCTCATCCAGAGTGTTGGGTCTCTCAACTTTATCTTCACAATATCCCACAGCTTCTCTCTGGGGTTCAGGTCAGGAGAGTTGGCAGGCCAGTTGAGCCCAGTAATACCATGGTCAGTAAACCATTTACCAGTGGTTTTGGCACTGTGAGCAGGTGCCAGGTCATACTGAAAAATGAAATCTTCATCTCCATAAAGCTTTTCAGCAGATGGAAGCATGAAGTGCTCCAAAATCTCCTGATAGCTGCATTGATCCTGGCCTTGATAAAACACAGTGGGCCAACACTAGTAGCTGACATGGCACCCCAGACCATCACTGACTGACAACTCTTCTCATTGTGCAACGTTTTCTGCCACACTTTGTCCTTCCCATAGACTTCCCACTGAGGTGTCTTGATACAGCACTCTTTACTCTGTACTTTGTATTAAAAACACTTTTCTTTTATTGGTCGGATGAAATATGCTAATTTTTTGAGATACAGATTTTTGGTTTTTCTTTACTTTTTTGCCAAAATCATCCATATTAAAACAACAAAAGGTTTGAACTACTTCAGTTGGTGTGCAATGAATCTAAAATATATGAAAGTTCAATGTTTATCAGTACATTACAGAAAATAATGAACTTTATCACAATATGTTAATTTTCTGAGAAGGACCTGTAAATCAATTATTAGCGTGACCCGTAGCATAAGAAGAAGTGAACTCAGGTGCATGGTCTCGTAGCTTCTGTAGCATGAGAGCACAGTGGACAGGCATTTAGCTAGAGGAACATCTTTGCATTCTTTCATCTGGCAACACCTCAGGACACCGTGCCAAATCTTGGGTTCACGGAGTTTTTCTTTTTTTACACTATGTAAACTTCCATAAACTTCGTAAGTAGCGTGTGGGTTACCGCAATTTTATGAAACCAGAGGAAGAAAAAATACAGAATAAATTGCGCCGACTTGGATAGAAGTGGCTGGAAGTGATTTCACTGTTTCAGCAGCTGCTGTTGTGTTGTTTTCACAATCTCCAGTCCAGGGGTCAGATTTATAAAGGATTGCGTGGAAACCATACTAAAAGTGAACGTGCGGCCAAAAGGCGAAAATGGCGTAGCCAAAAAAAATTAAGATTTATAAAACCGTGTGTACGCATGTTTCTGCTCACCTTTCCTTTTTAGATCACAGCTTCACCTCAGAGTTTGTGCACAAGGTCCCACCTCAGGTTCTGCCCTCTACACACCCACATTCAACCATAAACAGTCAATGTAAAGTACCTCATGAATGTTAAGGTGTATTTAAATCAGTCAGCTGATCAATGCGAACAAAAGCGATTGGCTCAAAGTTAAGTTCACTGCTCTTCTCTCCCGTCCTCCCCCGCTGCCTGCTCTGTTATCTGCGGCAGACCCCGCCCCCCCTCGCCCCCTGCGCATAACAAATACGGACTTTAAAAAGTGAAGTTTTATAACATCCACACTGGCGAAGGGTGCACCCTGCATGTGTACCCAGAGAGAGACTTTTGCTGTTGTGCTGTTGAAATGTCTCTTGTCGGGGAGGGGTCTGTGGGTCAGGGTTATCTGAGGAGGAAGGAGATGGATGGAGATGCGTGAATTTTTATTTAAGATTTAAGTTTTTTTATTTCAAAGGTCATTATGACTAAGCAGCAGAAGCATAAATATTACTGTTAAGAAAGCTGATGATAAAGCTGAATAAAAATCTAAGTCTGATTATGAAGTGAAACTAAATATCTGACAGTGATCATTACACAGTGTGGCTCTAATTCCTCACCTCACCATCTGTGTTGCAGCTTCCTGTCTCCAAAATGAGCGTACGCATGGTTCAGAGCTGGCGTGAGGCACCGCACATTTTCACGTCAAGTTTGGATTTTATAAATCACAACCTTGGCGTGAAAAGTGGCGTACGCAAGTTTTATAAATCTGACCCCTGGTCAGTTTGTAAAATTCAGAAACTTCCATGAGCTTCGTAAGCGGGGGTGGGGCATCATTACATTAGTTTAAAAAGGTCTCCAAATAATACTATTGTTTATCACATTAATGTGAGACAATCTATCGTCTGGTGATGTGCCGTAAATACAGAGCGTTTGGTGTGTGAATGGACCTGGGAGGGGCTGCTCTGTGGGTCCACAAGATTCTGACAAGCCATCTGGATAGCCTGGTTAGCTTTGGCAAACTGGATGGGATCCACCAACCCCTGGTGTCCCGCCTGACTGTTGGGATCCGACACACCCACCAGGTAGGAAGCCTGAGGAAACATCACACTTGTCAGCAGCCTCCATCACAATCGTCTCCTACCAGCAGAACACAGCAGGATCTTTTTAGCAGCTCCTGTACTGCGAGCGATTTCCTCCACACACTTCACCTGGCCTGCAGCTTCAGTGAGGCCACACAGGGCTTTGGAGGCTGAGCCCACACAATCCCCAAACAAAGACACGTCGCCTGTCTTACAGTTCTGAGAAATACCGGCCATGGACTCTCCAAGAACCTTGATAGAAAGCCAGAGAGATCATTAAAACTGGTTAGGATTTGTGCAGGAGGTACTCAGTTCTTTGATGAATCTGAAAGTCTACCTTTGAGTTCTCCATCACACTCTCAATGCAGTCGAAGTAAGAGAGGTCACTGACCGGTTCACTGGGATTATCCAGCATTTTCCTGACAGCCTGAAACACAAACAAGCAAATCCATTCTTTTAGGACTATTTCTTCCAGTCAAAATCAGAGCAGGGAGTGAGCAGTGAATCTACTGAGAGAGATCATGACAAATAACTACATGTTTCTTTCTGATCATTTGATGAAAGCTCCACTTACCTCCAGCTCTCTCAAGGCGTTGTCGCACTCCTTCTGGCCGGGCGCCTGCTGTGTACACAGCGTGATCAGCTGGTTGATGCTGTCTGTCACAGCTCTGAAACACACAGGAGCAAAAAGTCATCTATAAAGGAACAGAATAAAAAGTATTTCACAGAGAGATGCCAATAATGTGCGTAAGCCCGAGAACTCAGGACCAAACTGAACAAAACTACAGTCGTGCCATTTATCAGTCGGTGTTTGAAATTCTTGTTTTGTTTTATGTTTTTTGAAAGCTTCAAAGAAGAATAGTGTGTGAGAAGAAGCCTTGTGCATCTGCATGAGATCACACAGACCCCCGAGAGAAATCTAAGCAGCTGGAATTGTTCAACAGCTGGAAGAGTTCAGAACAATAGCAGATACAACAGGATTCTCCGTGCAGTTACTGAACCTTTTTTTAAAGATGTGTATCTGCAAGCACGTACCTTGCAGCAGCAGCTAGCAGGTTTTTGGCGTTTGCTGCTGCTGGGTCCACAGACAGACTTTTGGCAGCCAGCAGTAGTTTGCTGGAAGCCATGGAGATGTTCTTCAGGTTACCAATCACCTGCACCTGGTCGTCTTTTTTCTGAAAAGCATCATGGCACCAAAGATCAAACTGTAAGTTTGTGTTTCAAAAGAAGTGTGATAATATTGTATAAAAGATTCAAAACACAAAACCTGTGTGTGTCCAGCCATTTCGATGCCCGCATCCAGGAACTCATCAAAGTCGTGGCTGAACTTCCCAGAGGCCTCGGCCAGCTGGCCGCTGGAGCCCCTGGAGGCGTGGACCACCTCCCCTGCTGACTGGTTCAGGCCAGCTGCAGTGTGGCTCAGCTCATTCTGGGCCTCCTGAAACGTTCTGGAGGCTGGAGGGATCTGAACAGAGCACGCAAAAAGAAAGGCTCGTGGTGAAAGACAAATCGGGCAACAGGTAGAAGCAATGAAACTAGTGTTAAACTGAACGCTGCTGAAATACCGAATACCATTTTTAATTTTTGTTATGATATGAATTTTCTGAATACCGACGTACCGGTTTAAATAGCCTGAACACGTGCGGAATGTTTCGTTGCGGCCGCCAGTGAACTGTTTCCTGGGGGACACTTTTCCTCGCTGCACCGCTATGTGCGTTAGCATGCTAATGTTTTTGTTGCAGCAGCGGATGGCGATTCTGCTTCTCATATTGGCTGATGTTAAAAAAATCATCCCGTTTTTGCCATCACTGAATGTAGTAAACACCTCTTCAGTGACGTGCATAGTTAGATATAACATGCAACTTTAATATGGAGACGTGAAGACGCATGGAGACTTTAGTGTGCTGCTATTGTGAAAAGCCGGGGTGAAAAAGTTTTGTACTGGAATTGAATTGACTGGTGTGCAAGGTGAGTCGTGCTGTTAAACTTTATTAAATAACATAAAACAATAGACCCGATAATAATCTTTTTTTAAAACCTTCCTCCTTCACGACCCGACCAAAATGCATTACTACTGTCTCCAACCAGGAGGAGAAGAAACGACGTTTAGAGGAAGGAAACAGCGACGCAGACAGAGGTACAGTAAAAGATAAAAGCTAATACGCAGTGTTTGTACATTTTATTATCGCTGACCTGTGATGAAAAGAAAAATACCGTGAAACCGGTGTAAATGTTGAAAATACCGTGATATAAAATTTTGGTCATACCGCCCAGCACTAGTGTCCAAACACAGAAACAAATCCACGGAGACTCACAGTTTCTATCAGGAGTTTCTTGCTGGCCTCTCCGATGCTCCGCAGAGCCATGTCAACGTCCTTCTGGCCGGGCAGACAGTTGACGCAGTTATTCAGGGAGTGAGAGACAGCTTTGGCCACCTGGAACACACAGTGTGGTCACAGCACAAGCTTTACAGAGGTGAGCAGAGGTAATTCGGCTTAGCTACAAATCTGCACGTCATTTTCACGAGCAGGACGATTTATGTTCTATGCACAAAAGGCGAGTGTATAGGAACTTGTAAATTAAACAAATTGCAATTCTGCTGCAACATTTGATCACATCACCTTCGCAGCACAAGTGCTACGGTCAGGTTAGTTAAAACTGAGCGATCCTGCCGTCCACAAATTCATCTTAATGTTCAGAAAGGACACTATTAGAATAAATTACACTCTCACCTGTGCCAGCGTCTGCTGACTCTCTGTGTCTCCTGGGGAAATCAGTGCCTGCTTGGCCTCATGAATTAGCAGCGCTGAGCCCTCCATGACGTCGCGAGCCGAGTCCAGCATGGCGGCGGCGGCCTTGGGGTCTGTAGTGGAGGCAGCGACTCCCCGGGCTGCCTGGGCCAGTGTCTTCAGAGCCTGGGCCGTCTCTCTGGCAGCTATTCCTACAAATGAGATCACACACAGATAGAGAGTTTCCCCAGAGAATACATATATACCAAGGTGAACAAGATAAAAGCTTTAGTTTTCCCTGCACAGCTGAAAACAGGGCTGTGCACTCACTAGATACGATTAAATGCTTGCATATCACTTTCTTTTTTCTCTTCAAGTGAGAGTTGAATATTTTTCCAGATGTCAGAGTGTTGTGTAGAACCAACCAGTGTAATGCTCATTTCCCTGAGCAGCACACGTGAGTAGCTGAGCCATGGAGGATCCCACCGACTTGGAGGTGCTGCCCAAATCCTGAGCACACTTCTCCAACTAAAGAGGATAAAAAATAAAAAAAACATCCACTTTATCGTTCAAAAACTGAACATCTGACTGCAAAATAATGCATTTGCTTCAAGTGAAAACTAGAATTTTAGATTTCATTTCCACTGCTTCCTCAAATTCGACACCGCTGTAATTTTTCGTCCACATTTAAAAGAATGAACACGAGATGTTTTAGGGAAAGGATGTCTTACCGATTCTCCAGGAAGAGGTTTGAGTTGAGCGTTCGCAGCCGTCATCCTGGCATCCTGCAGTTCACTTCTCAGGGTCTGGATGGCTGTGAGCGCAGAGTCGATTTCCATGGGGCCACAAGCTTCATGAGCCTAACCAGTAAGAGCCCACTGTCAGCAGTCTTTATTTTTACATTTTGTAACGTTTGTGCTTTCGTACTTTCATGTTAAAGTCTGAGAGAAATGGCATTTATTTGTCAAGGCAACATCACCGACGGAGGTGGATTAAACTGCAAATTTGTGTAAACAAAGCAAAATAAAATGATTTTAGAATATGTGGCCTAATTTCTGCACATTATGATTACTACTAAGAACCTTATTTATTAAACATAATCTACAGAGGTGAAATCCTTTGGAGGTAATCTAAATGTAGAATAGGTGACGTGTAAAACCACAGTGTTTGTTTATGAATGAAAACACAGCTCTACCTTCTGTGCGGACGTCCTGAGCTCAGCCAGGCAGGTGGCCAGGTTTTTGGCACACTGACCCAGTTGCATGGCTGCAGCCTGGTCCGTCACTGTGGGAACGGACGACTTGGCAGAGCTCACCATCTTACTGCCGGGCTGCAGTGTGGAGCGAACAAAACAAAACAAAAGATATTATCTCTACATTTCCTAAAAGGGTTAGCGAAAAATTATTCACTTTATATAAAAACTTCAACGTTATTTTTTGAGACGTTTTATGTGTACAAAAAAGAAATGTTTCTTTAAATTTCATCTGACTCCATAAAGAGGTTACAGGCCTACTTAAACTGGTCCCCCAACGACACCAACACTATTTATAATTTCAGCCTGATTCTCAGTGTAGGGCCGAAGTTACTTTGAGTCTTGGAGAAGAACATGTGTCTCGTCTTTGTGTAACTAAAGTAAAACCTGCTGCACCTGCAGGAAGTTTTGGCTGGCAATGATGAGGGCTAGTTGTGCACTGAGGTCCTCTGGTTTGGCCTGGCTGCCTCGTACTCCTTGTACGAGCTGTGGGATGTGATCTGCTACAGCCTGCGCGCACACACACACACACACACACACACACAAAACCCACACATTCAGTAAATAACACGAAAGTAATTATAGTAGAAACTTCAATAAAAAGGCTCAGTGCAAAATCCTTTTAATATTAAACTCTGCAAATCCCCAAGCAGCATTTTCAGAGGCGCAGAGAAACTGAGCAGCTGATAGAAGATGCAGGGTGGGAATAAGAAAAAGGAAAAAGCAGCTTGAAGTCAACTATTAACATGACACACCAAACGATGACAAACAACAGAAGATCAGAGAGAAACGGGGTGTCGCGCTGCTTTGATCCTCACCTTACAGCTCTGCACCAGCTGCTGGTGAGCGGCTGTGTTCTTATTGGAGGCGGCGGCATTTTGAGCGGCGGCGATGGTCTGCGTGGCTGCGGCCGCCGCTTGTTT
Organism: Austrofundulus limnaeus; assembly: GCF_001266775.1. NCBI lineage: Eukaryota > Metazoa > Chordata > Actinopteri > Cyprinodontiformes > Rivulidae > Austrofundulus > Austrofundulus limnaeus. The sequence goes on along the minus strand of NW_013952427.1, from coordinate 1,286,861 downwards.
GGCAGCATTCTGAGGAGGCAAACAAACATCCGTGTGTAACTGTAGACCGGGCTGATTTACAGTCAGGGTGTAAATGCTCTACCGTTAAAGGGATCCATGATTAGTTGTAACATTAGACTTTATTTGATAAACATTTATTTTTAACTGTAAAATAAATACTGTAAAAATACTGTAGAGTGTTTAATTTTGTACATTTTTTAAATTATTTTTTAACATGGACGGAGCCATTTTATTTACACGCAAAGCATTCTGGGTAAATGATGACGTAGATAGGTCCTCGGTGTGAGCGAGCTATATCCACCCTGAAGGTTAATCTTGGACAATATCTGATGATCGACTCTTTTAAATGAAACCAGAGAGCGTTGACAGAGAGAAGTGTGGATGGAGGACAACAGAGCTGCTTCATGGAAGAAGAACCTCAGCTTAGCCTGTTAGCCCTCACGGTATATTGCCTTATATGTATTAGCTCGGTGCTAGCACGACAAACAAGCTAAACTGAGGTCCTCCATCCATATTTTCAGTTACAGACTGAGTCATTTTTGCGTTCCCCTCTCTGTCATGTGGATGGAGGACCTCAGTGACGAGAGGAGAATGTGTAGCGCTGAGCAAATACATATATATGGTGATAGCGTCGGGGCTAACACTAAAGCTAACAGGCTAAGCTGAGGTTCTTCTTCCATGAAGCAGCTCTGTTGTCCTCCATCTATATTTTCAGTTACAGACTGAGTCATTTCTACCTTCTCCTCTCTGTCAACACATCTGGTTTCATTTAAAAGAGACGATCATCAGATATTGTCCAAGATTAACCTTCAGGGTGGATATAGCTCGCTAGCAGCCTCGCACCAAGGACCTATCCACGTCATCATTTACCCAGAATGCTTTGCGTGTAAATAAAATGGCCCCGTCCGTGTAACATATTTTTAAAGTTTTAGTTTAAAAATTATGAAAACTAAACAGCCTACAGTATTTTTACAGTCTTTATTTTACAGTTAAAGTATATGTTTATCATATAAAGTCTAATGTTACAAATAATCATGGATCCCTTTAAGAATGCAGTTTAAAGGGCTTTATTATTTGCCCTGGTATTTGTCAACACGGAGTTGTGCTTTTGTGGTTGCTGATGACCGATGCCTTCACTTCTATCTTTGATAGTTCTGTATACCAGGGGTTCCCACCATTAGGGTCGGGACCCCACTGTGGGTCATGAAGCATTAAGGTGTGGTCTGAAAAGATTTTCAAAAATAATTACATTTAAAATTGAGTTTTCTTTTCTTTTTTTTTGCCTTAGTTGTTACAAAAGAATGAGGTTGGTGTACTTAAAAACAGATGAAAGCAGGATAATGAACATTGTGATTATGCCTATGTTTATGTGACCTGATACCAAGGTTTAACTAAAACACAGTTGGGGGTACAGGTCTCAGGTCTCTATTTTATGGGTCAAAATCTGAAAAGTTTGAGAACCATTGTTGTAGAGGATGGACGCTGGGGATCCTGGCATGTTATTTTTTAAAATATCTTTGGTAGTGCATATTGACTGAAACCTCCAAGCGTTATTTCAGAATGAAATATTCTCACGATACAGCTGTTTTTTTTTAAGTGTTAAAGATGATCTGTCCCTGCTGACCTCCAGTCTGTTGATGAGTTTCTTCTTGATGGCGTTCTGAGCAGCAGCGTTGGTGGCCACACGCAGACCTTCAGCAGCTTCCCTCAGTCTCTGCTGCTGGTCTTCATTTTCAGGGTATGCTGCTGCACCCTAAAGAACACACACACAAAAACAATGTTAGCTTAAACCAGGGGTGTCCAGACATTTTGTCACATGGGCCAAAATCATAAAGTCAGAAGGATCTGAGGGCCAAACATATTTTTCCTTTACCTGCTCAACAATAAACTAAGCATTGAATATTTAAATTAAACAAATAAAGTAGTCAGATTTATTGCTGGAATGGATGTGTAAATTAATCTAGATCCAGAAGTTTAAAAGTGTTTTGCAGGTTTCACTTATTGAAAGAAATTTTGCAATTTTCTAGGTTTTAATTGGGGAATAAAGAACCCAATTTAGTTAAATCTGATCAATAAAATCAGGATTTAGGTCACTCTTTCGTTGAAAATGCTTGCTGTATTCAGACAAATTTAATAAGTTAATTAAAAGTGAATTGGAGGTCAGCAAAATCAGCTTTGAGTAGAAGTCACCAGATAGATGTGAAAAAAGCTAAGAATCTAGTTATTTAAAGAAAAATAAAAAGCCAATATTCTTTAATGGAAGAAGATTTTACTTTGTCTGTGATAATTTCGCCATAATTAAACATAGAAAGTCTATACACCTGTGCCGAGGGGACAAATTTGTAAACAAATTAGTATAATTCTTCAGGGGCCACACAAACTCAGTTCAGGGGCCACAAATGGCCCCCGGGCCAGACTTTGGACACCCCTCGCTTAAGCATTACAGACGGGAAAGGGAAACTGGTGCAGAATTGGGGAAAAAAAAGGAATGAAATTCATGCAAACCTTGCTGCAAATCAAACTACACTGCATTTCTTTGTTGGTGGCAAAATGTCAGTTTGTTCCTGTTAATAAGCAGCTCTTTCTTCATGTTTATGTATGCGACAGCACAAATTCACAGAGTTTTTGTGTCGGTCAACGCTGAGCACATCCTCATTTCCTGTTAACTTCATTAACTGGAAGCCTCACCCAAGGTAAGGATGGCATGCATCTAATAAGACCACTGATGCAATTTCTAACTTCAACGTAATATCACAGCACCTATTTAAACACTTAGTGTTTTAAAGGGGCTATATCATGTAAAATCAACTTTTTTGAGTTTTATATCATGTTATAATGTTATCCTCTCATCAAAAACATGCCCAGAGTCTTACTTTGACTCATTCGTGCCTGTTTGAGAAATCCTGTAAGTGTCCTGAGGCAGGGGAGCAAAACCGACAGGTTGGGACTAGAAACACCTTTTGGGACCATCTCCGCCTCTGGGCTGTGTCTCCAAGCCGAGCTTCCTCATCACGGAGCACACCACCCCACCCCCCACCCCACACATCCCGCCCATGACTCCTGCAGGCTCTCAGCAGCAACAAAGCAAACAACTGGTGAAACTGAAAGTGAAACTGAAACTGTCCGCTGAGCTCCTAACACTACTTACTAATATATGCCCGAGAAACACATAATATTGCCCCTTCAAAAAATATTAAAACTAAAAGACAGGGTTTTTGTTTGCGTCTTGTCATTGTAAATAAATCACTTAAAATTGGAGAACGTGCTTTTAAACGTTGATTTTAATAATTTCTAACTGGGATTTGGTTTCGAAAGTGTGGCCCAAGCCCATCTTAACCTGACACAGGTTTAAAACACCAGCACAAAACAATTAATAAACTGTTTAAATTTAATCGATTAGTCGCCAAGGCAGCGGCTGGCTGAGGTCCTGGCCTCCATTAACGCAGATAAATACCCAGCTGTGATGGTGATAAGTCTGGCATCAAACTCCACTAACCAGCTGGAGGGCATCATTTAATTCTCCTGGTGGAAGAGGAGAGTTATTAATATCAGCACGCAGGTCTGTCTGCAGATAATGAGAGTAATGCGCAGAGGTGGCAGATGGAAAGTTTGGATAAAGGAGAATAAGATCAGTGGTGTTGCTGAGTTTTCCCCTCAGTAGTCAGAGAAAAAAAAAGAGTTGAAATGTAAGAAGGAATGATTTAAAATGAATGTTTAATTCTGAATGTTTGTTTCAGACCCTTCTGTTCTTTTAAGGTTTTGCCTAAATGGTAACTGAAAACCTGTTTTCACCCATAAAAAAGGTTCATTATTGCAGAATTTTAAAGAAATTTAAAAGAAAGTTAGTTTACCCAGTGATTCTGATTCACATCACCTGTTTTGAAATGAATAAAAATAAAAAAACCTTGAAAAATCAAAAGTGAAATTTCTGCAACACGGCCTGAATAACTGTCACGCACCCCACCGCTGCTCACCTTCGCTGCCTCCACCATCCTGGCAGTGGCGTCTGCCAGCAGCTTGGCAGCTGCCAGCAGCTTCTTGGAGTTGTCCACATCTATCTCAACTTCAGCATCCGACCGCATGGCGTTCACCAGGTCCGAGGTGGCCTGAGCCAAGACCCGAGCTTGACGGACCATCTCTCCTGGAGGAGTGCCGGGAACAAAACAAGGAGATGGACTGATTGATGAGTAATATTATAAATAGTGTTAGAAAGGAGATTTCATGTGAACAGAGCCAACATTATCCTCAGTCCAACACAGATTTGTAAAGTAACTAAGTACAAATACTTTGTTACTGTACTTAAGTAGATTTTTTTGTGTATCTGTACTTTACTTGAGTAAATTTTTTCAGCCTACTTTTTACTTCTACTCCTTACATTTTCACACAATTATCTGTACTTTCTACTCACTACATTTTTAAAAAAGACAAGAAGTAGAAAGTCGTCATTTTTATTCAATTTTTGCTTGTTTTCATTCCAGCTTCTTATTGTAAAAAATAAATACTATCTATTTAAATTGTTCCTCCTGGATAGAGTGAATTCAATTGTGGTTGAATGAGAAGTATAAATATATAAAATTCTGATACTGTATTAATTTGTACACAAACAAATCATGTCACACTCCAGCAGGACAAAATCATTAAAATAAAAGGACTGTACTTAAGAAGTATTTGTATTTCATGAATTTTATTATAGCATTTGGCCACAGCCCTCAGATAGATTTTCATTTTGGAGAAAAGGTTTGTGCAGCTTTGATATACGTATATAAACTGAAACAGCTGGACTAGTGCATCCTAAATTTAACATCAATTAATTATTTTACTTCAACAGTCATTTCTGCATTTTTTGGGAAGGTCACCTCCTAATACATGTCATTACTGAAAATATAACTGCTCATTTTAAATCAATATTAATACTTTTATTACTTAAGTACAAAACATATCAGATTAGGGTTGGGCAATGTTGGCAAAAAAATTAATCACGATTAATTGTGGTATTTAGCCAATAACGATTAATTTGACGATTAACCCCCTTGAGTCCCTGGACACCTTTATGTCCTAGTCACATGACCAATTTAGTGGGAAAGATTTTCTTTTCATAAAATCTGTTCCAAATTGTGTCAAAATCACAGACTTCAGGCTAAACATCAAGTTTTAAATTGTGTTGATAGATAAATAAATTACAGAATCTTTTTTTTTATGTTTGTCATATATGAAGCAGAGAGGAGCACTGACCGGACTCTGCCTGGTGGCATCAATCGTATTAATCGTCAAGTGCCAAAAAATAATCGATTAATGTTTTTCTGATGATTAATCGCACACGATACGATTATACCCAACCCTATATCAGATACTTTAAGACTTCTACTCAAGTAATATTCCTAAAGGAAACTTTAACTTTTACCAAAGTAATTTTTTGGTAAGATACTTGTACTTTTACTTAAGTATCACTTTGTGGTACTTTATACAACACTGGTCCAACAGAAAATACTGCTTTGCTGTAACAATGCAATACACAAACGCAGCCAGAATTTATTACATTTATTCAAAACTATGAACCAAAATAAAACTAAATTTTCATGGAGTTAATGATCAGAATCCCTCCAGGTACTCTTTTACTCTCTCCACGCTGTTTTCGACTGTATTTTGGGAGATCTGACACCAGTTTAAAGAGAGTACAGTAGAAATGGCTGCAGTTATTAAAGCCTGAGCAGAGCAAACCGCTTTTCAACCTTTCTAACCCGACAATCAATTTTCCCGAGCCGACCTCCAGGCCCCAACATTCTTTGTGCGTTTCTTTCTGTGCACTGATCTTTCTGCTTCTGTCAGATCTGTTAACGTGACTGTCAGCTTTACACTGGGCCTCTCCCAGCAGCTGACAGCAGTCTGTTAAAACCCACCACACACAGACTCAAAACACAAACTTAGACACTTAAAAACTACGAGCTGCTGCGAGCCAAAGGTGAGTGAAAGTACATCATTCACAACAGTCCACAACGAGAAAGGTATTAAAGATTATTTATAAAGAAAATTGTTTAAATTTAACTTTAAGGAGAATTGTCAGGTTTTACATGGATTTAGACATAAAAACTAAAAACAATAAGAACTCTGTAGGTTTTCATTCAGTTTTACTCACCCAACAATCAAACAGTAACTCAAATAAATCATTTTTACATCTTCAGTATTATTCTGGAGGACAACGGTTGTTGTTACATATAAACCTCCAAGTGTTAATTCAACTAAATATTTAGCGCAGCTCACTGACATTATAAAAGGCATAAAATCAAGAGTTTGTGATTCTTGGTGATATCAATATGAATTGGGCTGATAAAACTTCCAAAGGCCTGAAAGCAAAGTCTATAAACTTAGGGCTTCAACAGTTAATTAAAGTACCAACAAGATATGGCAAGACATGCAATTCCATTTTGGATCTTATTTTCACAAACCGATACTGCGTATTTGGCATATCTGGAGTTATAAATACTTCAGTCTCGGATCATTCACTTATTTATGTCATTAGAAAAAACCTTAAGAAACCTACAGATCATGTGCATAATTTCATTAAAAGGATTCCAAAATCAAAGTTACCCATGTTTCATGCTGAGATTGAGAATACTAACTGGAATGAAGGTATTTCTCTGTCAAATCCAAATCGCATTTTGTCAAATTTTTATGATAAGTTGGAGACAATACAGGAAAAATATATTTCAACTTGTAAAGTTCCGGTCCGGAAAAATAAAACTCCATGGTTGAATGCCTCTGTAATACATCTAAAGTTGAAAGCTTCTTCAATGAAAACTTACAGAATATCAAAAACCTCTGAAAATCAGTCCCGTTTAAACAGTTACCGAAATAAATGTGTCACTGAATTACGCAAAGCC
>NW_013952427.1:1274257-1278290 GCF_001266775.1 Austrofundulus limnaeus | reverse complement strand
ACATGCAGGATAGCGGCCCTCGAGGACTGGAGTTTGACACCCCTGGTGTATAATGATGTGATTGTGATGCTGTAATTCTGAGTGTTTTATGTGCTGCAGAACAGGAACCTGCTGTAAAACAGCAATTATGCTGAGTCAGGCTTGATTTTTAGTAATCTTTTCCTGTTAAATAAACAGAGACGAGGGTTACATATTTCTGGCCTGAGAGGAGGAAACAAATGGTGGACTGAGGTACCCTTTTTTTTTCTCCACGGGATGGGCTTCTTCCTTGCAATGTGGCTCTCATCAAATCAGACCGTTATTTAAGAAAAATTTAATGTAGCATATACTTTTTATCATATCTTCGGAACTACTTGGCCTAACAACACAATTTAAAAACTGGTTTAAAGTTCGAAGTCTCTGCTTTTCACTTGACGGTCTCAGAGAGGGCGGATCTTTACAGGTAGGGTTTTTTCTTTCTTCCTAAACCTTATTTAGTCAGCCAGCATTAACAACACTCTGCGGGGGATGTAAACGGCTCCGCAACATGGCAAGAGACGCAAAAATAGCGCGACACAACGAATCGATAATGAAATTCATTGCCAACTCTTTTAATAACTGATTTTTATCTATTCGTTTTTGTAGCCCTAAAAGGGGAAAATGCTTGTTTGGACTCACCTGCATCTCCCATGGAGCTGAAGATGTTCTCAGTGACATTCATGATGGTGTCAGTAGCCTGGTCGTAGCGTCCGATTGGCTCTCCCCTGGAGGTGTACTGACGGACATGCTGCAGGAGATCTGCCAGAGCCTGACTCACCACACTGGCTGCAGCGCTCACCTTTATTGAGACGCACATCAGCAGTGCACTTTTTATACTTCATTACCACTTATTATTATATTTGATCAAACTGGGGAGAAACAGACTAAATAATCTGGACTTTAGAGCACAAAGTTTACCTCAGCAATACAATAACACTTTTTTGCTTTTCTTTTGTAAATATTTTGTCAGTTGTAACTAATTTTCTGCATGATTTTAATTGTTATCTGACATAAAGCCAGCAACATGAGGTGGGACACTAACGTTTATTGCAGCAAAGCTCAGTGGATGAGTAAAGCTGACCTGCTTGAGGAGCTCTCCATCTTCTGTGGCTGAGAGGCAGGCCTGCACGCAGCTCTCCACCGATCGGTCCACTAATTTCCCAGCTTCGATTAACTGCTCCTGGCAAACTGGGGAACTGATGGTGGGACTCACCACCTGCAGCAGCCACAAGGTGAAACATGTAAAACACAGTCGAGCAGGAATAAAGAGTATCAAAGAGGAAAAAAAGAAAACTTAGCAATGAGTTAAAAATATACATTTATATTATAAATAAATTAAACAAAAACCACATATAAGTCCTTTGTATGACCTTTCCATCAATGAATCACATTTAAAACTGGGGAGCTTTAAAAAAATATGACTTAAGAGGTCTCATCTCACTGCCATGTGGAGAGTTGAACTACACATATGATTAGCAAAAAAATAATAATCAACATCGGTTATCATTTAAAATTCATTGTACAATGCATGCTCTTATACCTTTGCACATGCCACCAGCTGTGAGGTGGACAGGGCACACTGCGTGGCAGCCGCTATAACCCGGTTCTGCAGGACCGTGTCCTCAGCAACCTGAGCCACGTTCTTGGCTTTCAACACCAACATGGCTGCTGCGTTGGCGACTGCTTTGGCCAAATTCATCAGGACGTCCTGCAACAGAATGGGAGGTAAATGCGAGGAAACGTTTTATTTCTGCGTTAGTATATTTTGACCGTTCTCTCTTAAGTGTTATTGCACCATTAATGCCTTTTAAAGCCAAAGTTTTCTTTCTGTAGATGTGTAAAGACACACTAAATGAGGTTCTACAGGCATTTTCTTTTATCTTGAAATGGAAGAAACCTTTTCTTTTTAAAGGCTGTACCTATAATCAATACATAATATTTAAAAACAGAGTAAGACATGTTAGTTGCACAGAGTAGTATAGCTCTGTCACACTAACTTTAACTGATCCAATGTTTAAAGGAGTTTAAACAAGAATGTATAAAGTATAAACATTTAAGACTAGAGGTTTTTATGTTTTGACAATTATCATTAAAATATACTAGAAATCCTTTACATTTTTTAAGAGAATCAACTCAAGATCCTTTCCTTGGTGTTTCATGACCCACAGCAGGGTCCAAACCCCTACTTGAAAAACCACTGTTGACTGATACAAATACACAGCTTTCTATTTAAACCTTTTGTGATTTAAAACTCTGACAAACTGTGTCCCTCACATTGAAACTGAAAATTATGATGAATTGAGTGGCAGTTCCAACACAGTTTTTCTTTCTTTTTAAATAAATGTTACTAAAAGTAGAGGCTGAAAGGTTACCTGGAACCTCTCGTCTGTCTCGTTTTCTCCGATCTGTCGCAGCAGATCTCCGCTGGCCTGACCGATGCTTCCGGCTGCTGTCAGCACCGTCTGCCTGGGCTGTAGGCACACAAACACAGAAAAAAAAATCACCAGTACAAAAATAAAGCTGTATATTGAAGTTTTAGAGGCTTTAAGGTTTAGTTGATCAACTGTTTTGTGACCAAAGAACATCTTAAAACATATAGATGACACATGACATGCTGCAAGAATCCTACAAAACTGAAATAAAGGCAAGAGTTCTTGGATGAGAAGATGAATACCTTTAAATTTAAAAAGAAACAACTCTGTTGCTATTAATTTAGTTTGTTATGATTATGATGCCCTGGATGAAAAACTGGAGGAATCCTACAGCAACTTTTTAAATCGTCCTGTCACGTCAAAACACCCAGCCGCCCTCACAAACTGTGATAAAAAGATTAAAGGTCTGCAAACGCATAATGGTTGTCCTCAGTATTTTTAGACTGACTTCTGACTCTTTAAGACAGAGGATGCTCTGCCAGTGAATTCAGACTCTTGTTTTTTTTCTTCTTTTTTTTTTATACAGATCACCCAGGGCAGTTCAGTTAACTGGAGTCAAGCAGTGGAGGATGCAAACGTAATTAGTTTGAGTTTCGAAGCAGGACAGAATTTCTACGAAAAGACAAGTTGTCTCAGGATGCAGCTGCTCTGTAATAAATTTAATTAGCCTTTTGCGTTGGCAGTTTGACATCAAATCAGAAACACAAAAGCTGAAGAGTCTGGTTACTGACTGTATTTAAATCAGTAGTTATTCCTCGCTTTTTACTTTCTGCCAGACACTCCCCTCCACAATTTGATATGGGCTCACTATTGTGCATAATTCTAGTCTTCTGTTTTCACTTTCTTTCTACACAGAGAACATTCTGTGGAATATATTTGTAGTTTTTTTCCCCCACCCATCACACCTTTGGTCTTTTTAAGTGATTCAAAGCTCACCTCTCCAGAAGCCGGCTCCACGGCCTTCAGGAGGTCAGACACGGCACCTGCAAGTGTCCTGGCAGCCTTCATCAGGTCGTTCCCTCCTCCCACGTCATCCTCCATCAGCGCAGCCAGCAGCTTTACTCCCTTCGACATCTCCGTCAGGTTGGAGGAAATGGTGGTGATGGCGCAGCCCACCGCTGTGTAGTCTGTGTCGGTGGGGTCACCTGGAAAAGGAAAGTGAGGGGGAGGCAGGATGGAAATGGTGAACTAAATACCGTGAACGAAACAAAGCTGTGCCCAACTTAAACAGGACCAAGAGACCAAAATATCTGTCACCATTTTTCTCAGTAAATATATTACTAGAGGTGCTAATGTAGAGGTAACCCTGGTGAAAAAAACTTTTCTATTGTTTATTTTCTTTGTCTTTGATTTTATTTTTTTCCCTTATAAGAAGAAAATCATTTTAAAGTGTTTTTATTTTCTTTAAGTGAATAGGACAACGTCCTATATGTATGTTATCTCATTTAATCTTCTATTTGAGTTATAATCAATATAATCAAAGTTTATTGAATTAACCTTTGCATCTCTCTTTTTATTCCAGAAGTATAACACTGTGAAGAAAAAAGAGTGAAATGTGTTTTATTTTACTTTTTCTTAGTACT
>NW_013952427.1:1267948-1272202 GCF_001266775.1 Austrofundulus limnaeus | reverse complement strand
AACGCTCTCTGGTTTCATTTAAAAGAGTTGATCATCAGATATTGTCCAAGGTTAACCTTCAGGGTGGATATAGCTCGCTAGCAGCCTCGTGCGGATGACCTAGTTGATGTCATCAATTTCCCAGAATGCTCTGCATGTAAATAAAATGGCCCCGTCCGTGTACTATATTTTTAAACTTTTAGTTTAAAAATTATAAAAACTGAACATCCTACAGTGTTTTTACTGTCTTTATTTTACAGTTACTGTATATGTTTATCATATAAAGTCTAATGTTACAACTAATCGGGGATCCCTTTAAAATGTCAATGTCAAACTTTATTTATAAAGCGTTTTAAAAACTAAAAATGTATGACTTATTTTAGACCATTAATTTTAAATTGACCTTTAGTAAAAAAAAAAACTGATGTCGAGTATTTTTTTTCTACTAGACATCAAATAATATTTTGCTGAGTCATGGACGAGCCACTGACCAGCTGTGAGATTCACAACTGAAGCTGTTCCCGCAGTGATGGCATCGACCTGGGAGTGGATCTCATGTTTGGATTCATCCATCTTGTTCTGGATCCACACTTTGGAAGCCTAAACACAGAGCACAAGAAGACGTTTCACCAAACTGGACACATGGTACGGCTATTTTCACAGCTATAAGTGAACAGTTTGTGCAGCAGAATAGCATATATGTACAGTACCATGTCCTGTCCCAACGGTGGGAGGTTGTCAACCTCTCCCAGGTCTATCTGGGCCTTTTGTACAGCCTGCATACTGGTGTTGATGGTTCCCATCAGAGCCTGCTGTGCTGAACTCTACAAATAGAAAAATAAAATTAAAAATGAAGCATGCAGTGACTTTTTAAATTAGCTTACATTCTGCATGATATATGTATTAAAGTGTAACATTACATATACCCAGAAGTATGGCTTAAACAGACCATTTAAACAGATTTTGCATGACTCATCAAAAGTCGTATTATCTCTGCTCCCACATTTCTTACCAGCGGAGGCATGTGTCCACGGTGCATTGTGGACATTGTGATCTGCTGCTGAGGAGAGGGCATGGTACCCATGCTTAGCGGCTCCGTGCCGATTGAGCCGGAGCGGATCACCCCCTTTAGAGCCACACACTCGGGCTCAACCCGGCCCACTGGGTTAAACTGCTGCTGAAGGATTGTGGATCTGCAAGTAAGCAACAGGCAGGCAATAAAATCTGAACCTCCATGTAGCTACACAGCTACTGTAGATGATTGAGATGATGTTTGCTGTGTAACACTTGTTTATTAATTAAAGAGGTTAACTGAAAGGGTGATATTGGTTCTGTAAGACATGGATTCTCAAACTTTTTGGGCCTGGGGACCCCTTACAAGGGCAAAATAAATTCCAGGGACCCCCTCGTAAACCCTTTTTTTAAGTGGTAAATGGTCATTTCAACCCCTAAATGCCATCGGAATATATTTTTATTTAGATTATTATGTTTGTTTTATTAGTTCATTGTTCCCCATGCATTTTTAAAAAATAAAATCCAATTTAACAATTTAGTAACATTTTTTGAGGACCCCCAAGATGCCTCTCGCGGACCCCTGGGGGTCCTGGGACCCCAGTTTGAGAACCTCTGCTGTAAGGATTTTGCATATTTATCATGGTGGACCACAAATACAATGCAAATTAAGATAAAAAAAAACCTTTCACTTTCAAGAGACAAGTGTTTGTTTTATTCTGCAACATATAAGACCTTTTAGAGTTTGACATGTCTTTGCAGTATTTCAGAGTTTTGCCTTTGGTGCTTGCACAGCTAAAAGAAAAGAAAAAACAAAAACCTTTAGCAAATGCAGCAGGGAGCTGAAAGCATAAATGCAATATCAACTGAAGCTTTGCAGGAAACAGGCTTCAGACGTGCTCTCAGAATCTACAGTGGCTAAACGAGGTAAAGCACATCTAATCAGGAAATGTTCAGCTAGTCTTTGCCTTCCCAGCTAAGGAAAATTTCATCAAACAATGATTATCTTTCAGGATAAAGTCCAGCTGAGGAAGTCATCCTCTGGCAAACTAAGATCCTAGAAGATGGAAGCGCGAGCTGAGGCGGCAGGAAGTGAAAAGAAGGAAATTGAGTTCTAATCTGCTGGTTTGTGGGACTATTATGTGGGGAAATAAAAAAAGATTTTATGCTATTTCTGCACTCATAAGCATCACAATGTGGCAAAATCTCTATAAAGCTGGGATTAAATGGAAGCCAACAATAACTGATAATAACAAAACATCACCAATAAAACGTACAAACAAGTTGGCATATTTTAAGCCGTGCTGCCAGCAGGGCCAAAAATCATTTTTATTAGTTTGCCTGATTTACGCACTTTTTCGGAGATACAGACTCCTCGAGCATCGTCGACTCCTCATCGCCTTCTAATCCAAAGCGATCCTTGCTTTGCTTCTGCAGGAGAGAAAATAAACAGCAGGAAAATAATTAGAATTTATTACTTGTACAAAAAAAAATCTGTTCGCTATGATGAGCATGATGAGCAGAAACATAACGCAGCAGGCTGGGATCAACAAATCTGAGGAGGATATTGAATCAGAGATAAAAATCTCACCTTTTTCAGGATGATGTCGATGTAACCGGCAATGAGCTGAGAAATCTGTTCACCTTCAGTGGTCTGCACTGAGTAGTAGCTCTCCTGGTACTCCCCAAAATCCTACATACACACAGTTTCATCCCAAATGAGTGATTTGTGCTGAATTGTAATGTAAGTAACCGGCACAGTGTATAAGCTGAGGATTTACTGTAGGGATTAATGAGAAATCCATGAAGACTGCTAGCCTCGGATGAACACCACACATTGTGTTGGTTGATATGAAGCTGAGGCATGCAGAGGCATATTCACTCAGGAACAGTCTCAGAGTTGATTTAAATACAAGAAATTTGAGCTGTTTTCTTTGAGCAGTCAACCAGATTTACACATATTGAGTAAAGTCTAAATAAAACAGAAAAAGGTGACGACAGTGATGTGTTTTCTTCACAACCTGAAAAAAAAAATCTATTAGCCTTTGCTCCATGGCTAAGAAGCAAATCAGTCCTCAAATCAGTGTCACAAAAATGTAACGCCTAAACAGTTAAGCACGTCAACAAATTAGCTTTCAGGAAATAGGTTTCATCAATTTACTAGTTACAGAGTTCTTTCAGATCCACAAGATTAAACCCCATGTTGGTGCCTGACTCTGAGTGTTGACACAAAGGAGAAGTAATGACAGGGAAGACAAAGGAGCTTGTTCAATCACTGAATGAAAGGAAAGGCAAGCTGTGCTTTGCTGTGTCTGTTTTATAGCTTTCTTTATTGTGTGAGGCTTTGAACGGGCACAATTTGCAGTGACGGATTAAAAAAAAATAGGAACAGCAGAACAAACAAGAAAAATGTAAGAAGAATAAAAAGAAACCAGTGTTTCTCAAAAGAGACTTTTTTCCTTTTAATAAATCTGCTGTTCGTCTGTGCTGGTGTGTGTGTAAGTGGGGTCACTAAATGTACATTTTGTGTAGCTTACCAGTGTGAAGCTCTTGGGTGAAGCAGCCCACCTCTTCACGGTGGTGAGGGGCCACTCTTGAACCACATCTTTGGTCCTTTCATCCACTCGCATCACAGACTCTTTGGTGATGCCCAGGAGTCGAGGCACCAGCTTGTTCTTACTCTTCATCTTCTCCTACAAAGAAAATTACATTTTAACATCATCTTACAAGAAAATTCATCAATAAAAAGAAACAATGGAATTAAGCAAATTGTAGACTAGAGAAAATGTCTACTGATCAAAGTCAAAGACTTTTCAACCAAGTATTAGAAATAAACATTTTTTGTACAATTTAATTTGTCCAATTACATTTGAGCCCCTGAAATAAAGGGATTGTGTTTAAAGGGATCCCTGATTAGATGTAACATTAGACTTTATTTGATAAACATATATTTTAACTGTAAAATAAAGACTTTAAAAATACTGTAGGCTGTTCAGTGTTTATAATTTTTAAACTAAAAGTTTAAAAATATATTACACAGACAGGGCCATTTTATTTACATGCAAAGCATTCTGGGTAAATGATGACGTGGATAGGTCCTCGGTGCGAGGCTGCTAGTGAGCAGAAGGTTAATCTTGGACAATATCTGATGATCGACTCTTTTAAATGAAGACAGAGAGCGTTGACAGAGAGGAGAAGGTAGAAATGACTCAGCCTGTAACTGAAAATATGGATGGAGGACAACAGAGCTGCTTCATGGAAGAA
>NW_013952427.1:1264727-1267483 GCF_001266775.1 Austrofundulus limnaeus | reverse complement strand
GCCTCACACAGAGGAGACCTTTCCACGTCATCATTTACCCAGAATGCTTTGTGTGTAAATAAAATGGCTCTGTCCGTCTTAAAATATATTTTTAAAAATTTACAAAATTAAACAGCCTACAGTATTTTCACAGTCTTTATTTTACAGTTAAAATAAATGTTTATCAAATAAAGTCTAATGTTACAACTAATCAGGGATCCCTTTAAAAATGCTTTAGTTCCACACATTTCCATGCAATCATTTTGTTCAACCCACTGATTTAAAGCTGAGAGTCTGAACTTCAGCTGCCTCTGAAATTTTTGTTCAAAATTCATGGTGATGTACATAACCAAAATTAGGAAAATCTTGTCTCTATCCATATAGATATGAACCTAATTGTAAAAATAGGTGGGTTGGAAACTGAGCGCTAACCCAACACATTCTGAATGCCAATAACTTTAAGCTAACCGCTAAGGCTAATTTTAGATAAGGCTATTTATATATAACTCAGCCATTATGAGACAAATAAAGCTGAAAACTGTTACAGTTGTAGCCGAGAACAAGCTTTGACTAATTCTGAACGCTATAAATTCAAGATGGCCACCACAGGTATTTTTTTTACTGCAATAACTCAGCTATTTTAAGACATTTTGGACTGAAATTTGGTGTGGTGGTAGCTGAGAATGATCATCAAATACTGAATCCATTTCAAAAATCCAAGATGGCCACCAGAGCTAAATGAAAGAATTGACCATAATTCTGCCATTTTTAGCCCTAATAAGTCAAAATTTGTTATGGATGACAATGACAGTGAGCTCCATCAAATAGTAAACTCAAATCTTCATTTAAATTAGACGCCTCATGGCAAACCCTTTGATCATTTCTTGAAGAACTAATCTAGTTTTCAAACACCGCCACCATATTTCAATATCGAGGTACATATACCACAATACTGTCTTACTGCCCAAGCCTAAGTAAAACTGTATTTTTACTGCAGATTTTTAGTGTTCCTAACTTTGCATAGGAGAAGACGATGTGCAACACACTAGAGCAGATAATCCATCAGATTAATCACTCTAATTTGCACCTGGAAAAATGCTAAATATTTTAGATTAAAAGCAGAATAAATAAAGTCTAGATTTATTTACTGCAAGCTGCTGGTCAACAACATTTTAACTTCATGATGAATTATAAATGTCAGTTTTACTCACATCAGTGAGCAACCCAGCCAACATTCATTTTCTTTCATTTTCATATCATTCTGCCCACTGAGGCGTTAAAGAAATCAAAAGACAGATTAACAACTCAAGCAACAACAAAAAAAATTAATTCAAAAACCCTTAGCATGAAAGCTTAATTTTTTCCCCCTCTCATGCTGATTTGTCAGCATGAGTTTTCATCTGTCTACCCAGCAGGGGAAAAAAGAGAGATTTCCCAGTCAATAATTAAAATGTGATGTTTTAATCATGCCTTTATCTGAGTGTCAGCTACTTCCAAACTCCTCTTGCATTTGCTAAACATCCCATGTCGCATTCAGACGCTGTCTAAATGTCAAGTCTTCTTTATATTTTTGCCTGTTTGTGGAAAAGAGCAAACATTTCTTTGGGAAATGAAGTTAAGGGGAAGCAGATGGACAGAATGTGATGAGTTCTGACATGAGGGCAATAAGGTGAGGTCCGCAGACGTCCTGGAGGGCCTGTGAACTCTCTGGAGTCTCCACAAATTAAAGGGTTAGAAGCTACAGGCTGCATTTTTTTTCCAGGGGTCATTCCTAAAATGTTTCTGTTTCGCTGCATTAACCTCACAGTTCTCACACACGCAAACACAACAAGAAACCACAAAAGTGTTCCAAGGAAAGAGTTAAATATCACTTGTGCCACAGCAGTTATTAATGGAAATCAGCAAACGCCTGATTAGTTGGCATCTGTCTGCAACTGAGCTTGAAATGAGTTTAGCGCGGTTATGTAAAAGCTCTGCCCCAGAGTTTATTATTCTTTTAACTTTTCACCTGTTCCCTCTGAGAGAAACTCAGCAGCACAGTCAACGTTTGGTTTCCTTCCAGCACGACTCTTATCTCCCTGTAGACAGCATGCAGCTTCTGCTCGCATGTGTGCATTTATTGATGCGAGACACAAGACGAGGCTGCGTGACATCCAGCGCTGTAAAGAGCTTTTTTGTTGTTGTTGTGAATTGATCTTTTCGTCTCATCAAATCATTTTGGCAAGTTTTTTTTGTTTTCTTATCACTTCAGAAAATCCTAAAAGTTTGACCCGAATAAAACACATTTCATTGGAGTGACACAGAAGTGTTTTAAGTTTATATAGAATGACAACATTCCTGCTAAAGGACACTCCAACACTGTGAAGATGAAACATTTCGACTAAACTTCAGCTAATTCTAAAAGGACTTTTCCCAGTAGGAAGGAAAAGATCCCAAAAATACAACCTTGAGAAACCAAATCTAATTATTTTAAAAGCACCAAAGTAAATGTATGAGATGAAATAAGGACTGTGTATTGGTAAGAATTTGCCGAAATGATACGTCACAGGGGTCATGATACGATATATTGCGATACAATAAGAAAGACATTATATTACAATATATTGGGTCTCCGATCCTCCACAGTCACTATTAAATATTCCTTTGGCAAAATCTTGTATATACACGCATGTTCACACCTGCTCACAGACAGGTGTTCTGATCCGGGGGGTTCTGACTGGTCACTGAGTGTGTAAATATGTCTATGTGTATATACTGACAATATTTATGAATGTAGG
>NW_013952427.1:1256846-1261221 GCF_001266775.1 Austrofundulus limnaeus | reverse complement strand
GGGTCCAACCCGTTACTAGCGTGGTGTACCTAATAAAGTGGCCGGTGAGTGTAGATACTTTATTATGGTATAGTATTTAAATGTATGCTTGAGAAACACATAATATTGCCCCTTTAACACATATTTCTGTGGTGTGATAACCTCAAAACACACATTTATTTTTACTTTACACAGTTTTTAAAGTGTGCCGTGGCATGAATATTAAAAAAATCACAACTTATTCACAACTCAGTTTGCAACGACGCTTGGGCTGCAAGTTCTCTGCCTCCATAACTTTATTCAACCAGTTTATGTTAACTGTGAGACCATATTGTATCTTATGAACATACTGTCTTTTTCTTCTTGGGATAAAAGGGCTTATAAATTGGTAAACTAAACACATAAAGCTTTCTGGCTCCATGTCTCACACAAGTTGTTCACTGGTTTGTTGTATTTTGCGCAAATTTGCTTCCAAAACACATCATGAATCTGGCCAATGATTCACTGCCTCGAGAACTTTTGAAACAATACCAAAGCAGTGACGTAACTTCAACACTTTCGAAGCTTCAGACGTCATTGATCATGTGACCTTTACCAAACAAATCAAGCTCTGATACAGTGCTTCTGAAAAATTGTGTTTTCAATACATGTGCCAAAGCTTCAGCTTCAAACTTCCCATAGTTGGCAATCCTACCTCAGCTTTGAAGGCAGCGTGTGTCTGTCTAATCCACTCAGATTCAGCTAATCGTAATTAGCGCTAATGTTTACTCACAATGCTAACATTTGAGCTAGCATTATACTCTCTGGCTCTTTAAAATGGGAGGAGCCAAATGGCTGGCTGACTGCTGCCAACTAGTGGTCAGAGGCTAAACTACAAGACAAAAATCAACTGCTGGCATGAAAGTTTACATTTAAAACTTCAATTAAAAATCAAAACAGTGCTTTAGAGAATCAATAGAATATTGAGAAATGAAATATTGCAATATTTAAGAGTATCAACATTTTCTTATACACCTACATAAACCTACTTTGACCAGGAAGAAGGAGACTCCATACGTCCTCAATGACCGTGCCAGTTTGACATATTTCACTTTTGCTTCAATCTCCGTCATTTCTCCGCAGTTTTTGTGTTCCTGCAGGTGAGATTTTTTTCAGGACATGAGAATCAGAACACACGAGGCAGCACTGTCAAAATGAACATAAAACTCATCAGCAGAAGAACATTAACACACCTGGAATACTTTTTTCTCTGCTCCTCTCTGCTTAATGTACTCTTTGGGCAGAAACTCCTTCAGACTTGAAAAGAAGAGAAACTTATGAGAGGCTGAAATTCATTCAAAAAAATACAAACTCATGTTTGTTCATATCTTAAGTCTTTTAGTTTGCTTTTAATTTATAAGGCATCTTAATTAAACTTTTTCTGTCAAGCCACCACCTTAAAATAATTATCCATGCCCTCCCTAACCCCAACAGGCACCAGAACAAAATAGTAACAAGTCAACTTTAAGCTTGTCCAATTTTTTAACCCTTCTTTGGTTTTATTTTTTGAATAATTTGTTGTATTATTTAAAGCCAAACTTAAGCATGAACAAACCTACTGTGGGACATTGCGTCTCCTCGGGGGACCTACCCTACTGTTTGAAAACTACTGATTTAGTCAGATATATAGCAGAGTTTTTCCTCACAAAAAAAGGCATTTTTTATACAGTAGTTTTAGCTTTCCTTTTTTTGACCAAATGCTATGCTATTTAAATGGATCGTCCATCTTCAGACCAAAGAGATCGACAGACACAGCTGCTTACTCTAAGAATCCAGGTTTGTGTTTATGTTCTATGTGAGGTCCGAACTGGATCTGGGCCTGGATGCCTCCAAACTCACAAGCTTTGTCAAATGAGACAGGATGGGAACCATTTAGGATATCATCACGAGCCTGGAGGAACAGGGAAAGGAGTTTGTTAAACTAAGGAAGTGTTACATCCTGTCCTAAAATATCACAGCATAACCTATAATCATTTTTCTTTTCAACAATTAACACTTGTGATTTTATAGTTTAGAACTTCACTCTGTACGAAGTTTACCTGCACATAAAGCAGGTTGAGTTGGACCGGGTCTCGGGAGTCTACGTTCTGATCTGAATAGAAGAACTTGCGTCTGAGTAGGAGGGTCTCGTTCTCGTCCACCCCCTGCTCTCTGAAAGTCCGGCTGTGGTCCAGCCAGTTCACTGAGAACACAAAACCGAACCATGCAAAAGTCTTCTACACAAATCGGTTTCTTTTACTCAACCTGCCTACTTGTACATAACAGATGTACAATCCCACATTGTGGGGACAGATTTCACAGGCAGCTGTGACACGTCTTTGTAAAAATAATTTAATGAAGTGAGAAAAACATTCCTTCCAATTTTAGTTCTTCTCTAGACTTACAGTCATCGTCTGTGTGCAGTTTGGCTTTCAGCTTCTCCATCTTCCGCTCGTCTCGCAGCAGCGTCCTGTCTTTCTTCAGCGTACCCGTCCCCTCCTCTTTTTTATCCTCCACCGTCTCCTGGATCAGAGAGTACTCCTCGTAGTTTGTGATCCCTGGAATTCAAAAAGGAAAATAACAAATCTTCATGAGAGTCAGGCGGATAAAAAGTTATAGTACAGATTTAAATCAGTTCTTTTGATTTTGTGAACATTAATAGTTTGTTTTTGTTTCCAACAGCATTACACCAAAAAAATAAAATTTTCAGCGCAAATTCAAACATATTGAATTCAAGCAATATTTGTAACACCTAAATGTTCATGTTTACAAACAAAGAAGGCAAAATATGTATTTAGTATTTATTAATTTTACATGCCATGGAGACTGCAGATGGAAATTAGCTACAATCTGGTTCAGTACAGCTTTACTTAACTGGGTTAAATGTTTATTCTGTACATGATCCCTGACAATAGGGCTGGGCGGTATGACCTCAAATTCATATCACGGTATAAATTGAATCCCTTCATGGTAACAGTATATACTGCGGTAAAAAATTATCATAAAAAGTTAAGATTATGTAATTTTTAGAGCTTTTTTTGCATAAAACTGTAATCTTAATTAAACCCAACATTTTTGCTTTAATGTCTGCCTGCCAAACAATGAGTTTCTGCCTGCTGAACTTATCAGCTGCTGCTCTGCTGCACGCTCATCTTCATCATCATCATCAGAGCAGAAGCTGACTTTACATTAGCAAGATGGATTTACGACTGAATGAACCTCCACGTCTTATTTTTAATAATCTCTGTGGGTAACAATACATAAAAAACATTTTTTTCTCTGACAATTGGGTGTGAAAAACTACGGTTGTTAAATCTTCGCTCTGCGTGACGTGCAGCGAGAGGAGAGGAGAGGAGAGGAGAGGAGAGGAGAGGGAGGAAATGATCCCGAGACACAACATAACTTTTCTACAGCGGGAGGAGGAAATTTTGAGGATTTATCTTCTCTATACGTGTTTTAAAACGCTAGAATTTCTTCATTATATTTTGAACTCCTGCTGCTCAGTTGTCTCTGCACTCGCAGCCATGCTGACACAGGTGTGATGACGTAATGACGACAGGACGGTAGAGTATAAATTTCTACTGTAGGCCAACTTCAAACCATTTCTACCGTCTACCGCATTTACCGCACAATCCTACCAGACAAACATATAAACTGAAAACAAACAAAAATAAGTGAATGATATGATGTACCTATTCTACTGCAGATTGTCACAAGTAGCTCGCCCACTGTTTTGGAGTCATCCACCATGACTGTTTTAACAGCTCCATCCAACATTTTGATTTTCTGGGGTCTCTGCTTCTTCTTGTATTCAAGGATATCCTGTCCAAGCACAAAAAAACAAGAACATAAATCAAAGAAAAGAGCAATCTGGAAGTAGGATTTACATTAAAAAAGGAGGTGGGGGAGCAACTGCACAGAAAATCATCAAACGCGTCCAAGTTGCTTGGATTGAAGGAAAAGGATGAAAACCTTTTCTAATGGCTGCCAGACACTTTCCTGCCAACCCCAACAATGAGGAGATAATTGCTTCAGAATAATTGGTCACAGTTATGCTTCTACCTGGGCTGCCTTTGGTGAATTTAGCGCAGCAGAACAGCCATACACGTACTGACAGACGGTGCTGCAACATACAAACACGTTCAGGCTGGCCTTCAACACAAGCTGGCTCTGAGTTCAACTCTGTGTGAGAACTTTCTATCCCAACTGCCCCTTTGGTGGGTTTACAAAACATTTCAAATTAAAATTAAGAGCTTAATGAACTCAAATGTCAATTGCATAAGGACACGTATTGGTATAGGCTCACGTGTGTGTGTGTGTGTGTGTGTGTGTGTGTGTGTGTGTGTGTGTGTGTGTGTGTGTGTGTGTGTGTGTGTGT
>NW_013952427.1:1252843-1256207 GCF_001266775.1 Austrofundulus limnaeus | reverse complement strand
TGTGTGTGTGTGTGTGTGTGTGTGTGTGTGTGTGTGTGTGTGTGTGTGTGTGTGTGTGTGTGTGTGTGTGTTGTTTGTACCAGCCAATGTTTTCACTTTCATCTGCAGGGATGATTTTACACATGGTTCCAAATGAAGTGTGTGTGCAGTTTATAATTGTTTTGGCATATTTTAAGAATTTGGTCATTATTTTCTAAATGTTCAAGACAATGTGAAATGTTTAGTGTGTTTGGTTTTAGTTAAACTGATTGAGGCCTTTACCCCATTACGGAGCATGTAATAGTCCATGGTCCTCCCAGACTCCAACCAGATGCCTTTTCTGGGGTCTTCATCAGACAGAAACAAGCCATAATCTGAAGCTGGGAGAGGGAAGCAAAACATCAAAATTTTAAACATTTGTTTACATATAAGTTAGTCTTTTCAGCAGCAGAAAATAAAACACATCTTCTGGTTAAAGCACAGAGAAGAACTGAGCATCAGGAGCAGAATGTCATATTAGCAGATACAAATCAATACAAAGACAAAATGAAGTGAAATAAGGGGTGTGGTTTTTAATATTATTATTTTCTCTCTGACTTGATTAACGAGAGCAAAGATTATTCTGTAAGCTCATCTCAAAACACAAACTAATGGATGACTTTAGAGTAGATGTGATTGATCAGCATGACCTGCATCTTATGAGAAGTGAAAAACTTTGAATTATACGGATGTTACAGAAAAAAAATGACTGAGTAATAAAGGGGCCAAAATACAGTATAATTTGTTATCCTGTCACCTATTTTAAATGATACAATTAAGAAAAAAATGATAGAAGACAAAATGCAATCTGAGCTGCCTAAATGATCAAAAAGTGCCAAACACAGTAAAACTAGAACTTTGTTCACACATTTATTGTTTTCTTTCTTAAACTTGTGCAATAAATCATCTACTAGCCTTTTTTTCTTTAGTGAGCAGAAACCTTTATCCTGAAGAGACAATTCTAAATGTCAAACTTTATCCTCAGTCTTTCAGTGCTTCCGTTCTTTTTTGTGTAGTTTATCAGCAACAGACCTCAGTCTGAAACCCACCCTGTCCAGTTTGTGCCTCTGGGACCCTCTCTCTGATTATTCTGCAGGCGTCGTACACGGCTGTGGACGGCTCAAACTGCATGGTCTTCACCACGTTGCATTGACGCACGCAGATTTTGAGCGACAGCACCACCATGTTGACAGGCGGTGTGGGAGGAGGCTGCAGCTACAGCTGAGGGAAACACAAAACAGGCGAGGTTGAGATTAAACACAGCTAAAAGGTTTTGGGAAGTGTAAAACCTGAGACTCACTGATGTGATAAATGAACTAAATATTGCACATGATGAATGTTAATAATTACTCAAATCCCATAAGTCATCACTTTGGTGAATCATCCATCTTCTAATCGGACATGAAAAAGCATCACCTAAAAGTTTTATTATTTGTGCCCACTCAAAGGTGAGCATGATACTATGAAACACGCAAACACTTTGCCCCCCTTTCAATGTCATAAACAATTAAATTTTATGAATATGAAAGTGCTAATTTGCGCACAGTGAGGCCATTGTTATGCTTCGTAAAACAAAGAGCTGACAACAAATTTATCACTTTCTGAAAATGGCCCATCTGGTCCCTGCTGCGGACAAAGAACAAAGTATAAAAATGTTCTGTGCTGAAGAGATTTTAAAAAAAGGGTAACAAAATTACTTTTCATTAATATTTTCACTTAAAATTTATTAAAAACAAACTAAAAAATTCCATCTGTATTACAACAATTATTCTGTTATTTACAGAAGAATGAGACCCTTGTAGATTGGTGCTTAAACGCAGGGAGAGAGGGAAAAGAAAGTGTTTTCTGACATGTGCTAACAGAGCACATCCTGTCTGGGACCAATGGGAACACAGAGCTGCTCTGTGACAGGGAGGTCAGAGGTCAGTCCAGGTCACTGCTGACGTTCAGCCTCTCCGCTGTTCTGCCGTTCTCTCGTGACCCTGACTCCCAGAATCTGGTTCCTATGTGAGATTTGTTCACATGCAGGGGATGGAGGTGCTGGATTGGCACGCAGTGTTCACACTTCGCTGCAGCTTCCTGAAGCAGCCGCTGCTCATGACTCAGGGACAAAGAGGAACGCACAAGTTGGTCCTAAAATCAGAGCTGTGGCAAAAAAATCTAACTTTCTCTTCAAGACTGTAAATTAGTTTGACATCCTTTAATCAAACTTTAGAGTTAAAGGGGGGGAAAGAGGTAGCATGAGGTTTTTAAAGAGGTTTGAGCTCGTGTGGATTTTATCAAGATCTGAAATCCTAATAAGCTTATGATGAATGGGGTTTCTTCACATTCTAGGAAAGGCCAAATGGAGCCAATTTTAAATCATTATGAATAATCGAAGCAGCCGTGGACTTCTCAGAGCAGCTGTCAGGACTAAATATGAACCAGAAAGACTCCAGCGATACCAAAATGATCTCAAATACATTAAAAATCCACAATCAAACGCCTGTGTCATGAGTACTACTCAAGGTAATGTCACTTTTCTATGAACTTCAAACTGTAAAAAGATTTATAATAGGTTGATAATATTCAACATTATGTATTTTAAACATAATTGCTTAGATTTTAACTTTAAAGGGGGAGTAAATGTTATTATGTATTATTTTTCATTTACGTTCGCCTTCGTCTCAGAGATGTAAACAGCATCATTTGAGTTATTGTGAGAGCAAGGTCTCTTATTCAAAGAGGCAATTACCCATGATGCCTAGTGACCCCATTAGTAGGCTCCCTAGCCTGGCCTCCTTCACTTTTCGTTTGAGAGAGGAGAGCGAGAGGTACGTATTGTTGTCACGGCACCACGCAGTGGTGGATTTGATATGTGATTGAGACGCTGTCTCTTTCTTTTACAGTGACGTTTGGTGGCGATTCGTTGATATTGGTGGAGACCTAGTCTCGACATGAGTGATGATGAGTGTGAAGCCGGCCCGTCTTGGACTCGAGCGTACGTGCTTGATCTGTTTGGATCAAATTCGGACAATGGAGGTAGTTTTCGGGGCTTTTCGCCTTTTCGAACTCAGAGTGAGTGTACTCTTGTGTCTGGTCAGATTGACTGACCGAAGCGTCAGGCTTCCAGTGGTCCGCAACCTGTGGCGCAGGCAAAGAAAGCTAAGCTAAGTCTTGGTAAAAGAGGGAGCCGTGTTAGCTCCGAACTACTTCCGGCGACGGCAGCCGGTTTGGCACAACAGTCAAATAAATAGAGTGATGTTGTTAACGAGCAACACAAGGCTGATCTGAATATACAGCGGGCAAAATAAGCATTGAACATGTCACCATTTTTCTCAGTAAATAATTACTAGAGGTGCTAATG
>NW_013952427.1:1245320-1246847 GCF_001266775.1 Austrofundulus limnaeus | reverse complement strand
GAGATATGATTATACAATGAGACAATTGGTTTAATAGCTGTTGTAGTGGCCTGAGCCCATGTCGTCATACAATAAGAGATATGATTATACAATGAGACAATTGGTTTAATAGCTGTTGTAGTGGCCTGAGCCCATGTCGTCATACAATAAGAGATATGATTATACAATGAGACAATTGGTTTAATAGCTGTTGTAGTGGCCTGAGCCCATGTCGTCATACAATAAGAGATATGATTATACAATGAGACAATTGGTTTAATAGCTGTTGTAGTGGCCTGAGCCCATGTTGTCATACAATAAGAGATATGAGAAAATATCATGGCATGCATGTACCAAAGAGCAGCCTGAACAGGAATCTAGGGTCTTATTAATTTAAAACAATTGATGTTTATTTTTATTTTTTTAGAGATATAATTTATGTGATTCTCAAATTTTAAATGTGGGTCTAAAAGCAGGCCAAGATATTTAAACTCTGTTACATTTTTTATTCTTTCATCCCATAGATAAACTTAAGTTTTGTTGCACATGCTGTTTTCTAATGGAAAAGCACATTGACACAGTTTTACTTAAATTAATTACCAACTCATTATTGAACAACCAATGATTCACTTCTTCCATACAGGCAGACAGAATATCAGCTGCCTGCTCTGGTGTCTTAGCAGGTGCATAAAATACTGCATCATCAAAAACATTCAGATGCTTTTTTTATTTTTATTTTTTTATTTTGTTTTATTTTTACTGATTCATGCATGTTTGATAAATCCTTGAATCTCCTGTGGTGGCCACATGGACCCGCCTAAATGCCTGCTGGTACAAAGCACCGCCTATTTGTACAAAGCTCCTCCCTGGCACTCAGTCTGCAGCTGAGCTCCGCCCCACAGAGCACCTCTCCCCCAAAGCAGTGTTGTGAAGACATACTGAAGTAGTAATGTCAGAAACAGAAGGAAGTTCTTTATGAGACAGAGGCCAATTTCAAGGTGTTTAGATTTATGATTCAAAGTAAAAATTTATTTTATTTTATTTACAGCGTTTTCTTAACAACCAAAGGTTTCAGTTACTTGATTGTAGTTTAGAATTGAACTATGTGCCTGGAAAATGCTCCCTCATCCCAGCAGATGTACAGGATGAGGGACATTATTTGAATTGTAGTGAGCCTGAGGCTCAGAGATATAAACAGCATCATTTGAGTTATTGTGAGATCGAGGTCTCTTATTCAAAGAGGCAATTACCCATGATGCCTAGCGACCCCATAAGTAGGCTCCCTAGCCGGGCCTCCTTCACTTTTCATCGTCACGTGTGATTGTATCAAAGTTTTAAAAAAGGGAGGGTCTCAGCAAACCCCTAAATCTAACTCAAAAAGTGGTGGGTGTTCTCTGAGCCTCAGGCTCACTACAATTCAAATAATGTCCCTCATCCTGCACATCTGCTGGGATGAGGGAGCATTATTTTTCATTTACGTTTGCCTTCTTCTCAGAGATGTAAACAGCATGTTCAAAGCTGATGACAATCACACTGCTTGTGTGGATT
>NW_013952427.1:1231463-1240490 GCF_001266775.1 Austrofundulus limnaeus | reverse complement strand
AAATTCCAGTGAAATATATTTATGTTTGTGGTTGTAATGTGACAAAATATGGAAAAGTTCAAGGGGTATGAATACTTTTGCAAACCACTGTACTCTTTGTGCAACGCATCAGTTACAGACTTGATCTGTTCTATGATTTTGTATGCATTGTCCCTGTTAAATAAATAAAGATAAAGATAAAAATGAGGGAATGATATAATAAAATGATATAATTATCAAAAGTTGATTTTGAATAACACTCCTTAAAATACATTTTCAACCTAGTAAGTCCAATTTTTTGAAAGTCACTTGGCAAAAAAACAAAAGTTTAAACAAGACAAACATAAAATAAAACCAGTTTATCTAATTTATTTGAGATTTAATATGCTTCTTTTTGAACTGTTTATGTTGTTGTTTTAAATAATCCAATGGATTATGTATTTTCTATATGATTTTTGTTCAAATAAACTTAAAAAAATCTATGTAGTTTTCTTCCAATGCAGCTGAAAATAGTTAGACTCAATACAAAAACATTTCTCTCAACCAGACAGTACTTTAAAGACACCAAGCTATGTTGAAATATTTTTTTCTGTAACCCTGTTCCAACAAAGATAAGTCAAGTTCTAAGAAGGAAACACACCTGTAGGATTTTCAAAGCACCCAGAGACTAAAATCTACCTATTTTTAAACTAGTTGCTCCTTTTTCTTTCACTCTAACAGTACAGTTGGTAAAACAGACTATGTATTAACAGAATATTTACACAATACTGAAACTATCTGGGGTCCCAAATACAATCACAAATATTTAAATCAATATTTGAGAGAACAACAACAACAAAATTAAAATAGGCTCAAACATAATCCTCTTAGGCTTTAGCAGTAATACGAAAATTGGTTATGTCACACACTGTGATTTATTCACTTTCTTTAAACCTCTTTGAGCCTCTGTAAATCATAATTTATTCTCCTGCACACAAACATGTTAACAATAATGACGGGTTTGCTTCAAAACCAAATATAGCTGATGGAATATTAAGCTTTTGGTTTTTTTAATATACACACACAAGTCTTCCACAGATAAAATAGGAGCTTGATTGCTTATGAAGACTAAAAAATTCTAAGGTAAATCTCTCCATCCTGATTTAAGACACAGCAAAGTCTCCATCAAAGCCAGATTACCAGCAAAGCAGCTCATCATAGATTTTTCACTTCTTGTGATGAAAAAGGATTTCAAATATCACATGTTATTTAAAAAGACCACATTAAGGCAATTCATTAGGAATTTATTTTAATGTTGGAATAAAGCTCCTGTGAAAATTCAGTGTTAAAAAACATACCTGTCAGACCACACCTGGGCAGAATGAAAATCTAACATTGCTCCTTTGGAAACTAAAAAAAAATTGATGTGTTTAAAGACAGAAGCTAAAACATCTCATTTTAAATAATCTGATGGCTCCAGAGAAAAGTGAAAAAAATAATTAAATAAAATGCACGCACCAAATTTCATGGCAACTGAACAAATTGTCAAAAAATGTCACAATCCATTTTGACCCTAAAGACACAGTCATGGTACTGCCAAAAGTCATTAAGTTTGGTCATGCAGAAACAATCGATTGAATGAAATCCATCAATTCAAACGTTTTTGAGCTTTTTTCTGAACCATGTTGAAGACCAACAAATTGAGTTTTACAAAGCTAAGCAGCCTATCAGGGTCAGTTATGACATCTATGTTGATAATATTACAGGCAAAGAAACAAAAGTTTTACCAGCAGGTTTTACTCTGTAAAGAAGGAATACAGGAAGCTTCCTTGCAGTTTGAAACTTCAGATCCACTTTACCAGATCAGTCGGGTTTGTCTGTTTGCGTGCAAGTTTTATTTATTTGCCTGCTTTCTGTGATTGTAAATCTCCTCCACCTGCTGCACCAGGATGCTGTTGGGCTGCAGCGATATCTGTCTAATTTATTTACCAGCCATTCCCATTTCCTCCTAAAAACATCAGTTCCAATTCCTGCTAAACAAAACCCATTCAAACCTCCTACAAACAACTGAGAGCTTTTGGAGCCATTATCAAAAAAAAAAAAAGGGAAAAAAAGAAGCAAAGGAGAAATTTTCCAATTAATTAAATGGAACCACTGGCCTCAAATCGAGCCTGCTGAACCAGGAAGTGATGGGAAAATAAACTCACAACCAGATGGGGAACGTATAAAAATCATACTCCCACATTATGCATAAACACAAAGCCTCCATCTTCCTCCTGATTTTAAAGCCAACTGTAACTTTTACACCTACACACCTTTTCATCTAAAGCAGATTCACATAAAACATATTTAATGGTACAAGTCTCCAGTAAGCCACATGTTTAATCCAATTGAGTCCAAAGACTCTTTCAAAAACTCAACGTTAAAGAAAGCAGACAAAATGCAAATATGGAAAATTGTTTATTTTGAATAAAGTAAATCATGAAAGTGTTACTATTCAATAGTCACTGAAAGAGGTGTGCTGCCACCATTGATAAAAGTGATGCTTTTCCTTTCCTCAACTATGCGGCAAAGCTTTTAAGTTAAATTTTAATGTACATGTCACACAAAATACATTTTGTGTAAGTTAGTATTTAAT
Organism: Austrofundulus limnaeus; assembly: GCF_001266775.1. Taxonomy (NCBI): domain Eukaryota; kingdom Metazoa; phylum Chordata; class Actinopteri; order Cyprinodontiformes; family Rivulidae; genus Austrofundulus; species Austrofundulus limnaeus. Next base: position 1,237,894 of record NW_013952427.1, on the reverse strand, counting down.
AGAAGCACCATGGATTTAAAGATTATTTTACAAAGATATTGGCCATTTAGTTGGCTTGTTCTTTACAACAATTCTAGAGTTAAAAAAACAAACTAAAACTAAATGAGCTACAAGGCCCCTTGAAAGCAAAGTAATTAGGGCACGAGCCACTTGGTCTTAAATTACACCAGGCAGCAAGTCTTCAGTTCGATTTGCTGCCAGCCAGACATTTACAGTAAGTCACGTCCCTGAAGTCTCTCCCATATTTCCTGTCTGAAGTCAGAGCTTCTGTCTGATCAATGACAATAAATATGCCACAAAAAAGAGTTGAAATAACACAATGCAATTAATTAGATCCTATTCTAGAACCTACAGGGGCAAATTTCAAGACTCTGATATGAGTTGCAAAGAGACTCATGTTGGAAAAAGTCTACATTTTAGTTAGAGCTGGGCGATATGATCAAAATTTTATATCACGGTATTTTCAACATTTTCACCGGTTTCACGGTATTTGACGGTATTTTTCTTTTCAGCACAGCTCAGCTGATAATAAAATGTACAAACCCTGCTCATTGACTTTTTTTCTTTTACTGTAGCTCTGTCTGTGTCTCTGTTTCCCTCCTCTGTGTCTGTTCTTCTCTGACTGGTGGTTGCAGACAGTAGTCATGCATTTTGCTCCAGTCATGAAGGAGGAGGGTTAAGAAAAGATTATGATCGGGTTTATTGTTTTATGTTATTTATTAAAGCTTATCAGCACGACTCACCTTGCACACCAGTCAGTTCCAACTCCACTACGAACTACTTCCTGCAGCTTTTCACAATAGAACCACGTTAAGTCTCCATCAGCATAACGTCTCCATATTAACTAACCGCGTTAAATCTAATGGTGCGTTCACACCGAACGCGATTTCAGCGTCAGGAGCAGCAGGTTTACATGCAAAGTCTATGGTGGAGGCGCTTCAAGCAACGTCGGGAAGTTCTGCGGCGCCTCAAGCGCGATTAGAGCAGCGCGATTTGAACGATTTGGACGATCTGAGCGTCGAACGCTCAGATCGTCCAAATCGTCCAAATCGCTGAAGTTGGGAAATCTGAACTTTTGCAGCTCGACGCGCAGCGTCAACCAATCAGAGAGACTCCACTGTGTGACGTAGCGACATATTTCCCGACGGGACAGTTTACTGAATGAGGTCCACTAACCTGAAACAGACGGAGCGGAGCTCTTTAGCTAAAATGAGTGCTGCAGTCGTGTCCTGATCCGCAGCAATGCGTGACAGCGACTCATCAGACTGAAAAAAATAGTCCTGAAAGCAGCTCTTCTCTGAATTATCTGGTGAATTAATTATGAATTAATTATCTGATGAACGTGACACGTTCTGGCTGTCTGTAAATAAAGCAAAGCCACTTCCTCGTCCGACATTAAACGGAGCCCGACAGAGGAGGGAGGGGCGGGGCGGCTGTCGCCGTGCGGCGCTTCAACAACTGTCCTGCGTCTGACCTCAAAGTGCACAAGCTTCAGACTTCAGCGTTGGCTGCGATTTTGAAGCTGAAATCGCGTTCGGTGTGAACGCACCATAACTGTACATGTCACCGAAGAGGTGTTTACTACGTTCAGCGATGGCGAAAACAGGATGTTTTTTTAAACATCAGTCAATATAAGCAGCGGAATCGCCACCCGCGGCTGCAACTAGCTGCTCCAAACATTAGCATGCTAACGCACATAGCGGTGCAGCAAGGAAAAATGTCCCCTGGGAACCAACAGTTCACTGGTGGCCGCGACGAAACGTTCTGCTATTTAAACCGGAATGTCCGGTATTCAGAAAATTCATATCATAACAAAAATAAAAACCGGTATTCGGTACAAAACGGTATACCGCCCAGCACTAATTTTAGTTTACCCGAATGAAGAATTATTAACCTTACATGAAAACATTAATATAAAAGTATGTTTTCTAGGAGTGGGAATCTTTTACTGTCTCGCAATTCAATTCAATTCAGATTTTTGGGGTCACGATCCGATTCAAAATCGATTTTTTTCATTCAAAACTCAATGTGAGCCCATTTGTTGTGCTTATAAAGTGCTTCATCTTCATTTTGCAAATTTTGCACACAGTGAAGCTCATGTCAAACTTGGACTCATTCAGTAAAACACAAAATGAGCCCAAATCTTTGCATTCAATGAAGACAGGGGCCAGCTGAATCTCTCCTTCTCCTTCCACCAGTTTTGTAGTTTCGTCTTTGTTTTGGTGCTTTCTGTGCATGCATACATTCCAGAACCAGCTCCATGTGACGACAGGATGTCCCAAGTGGTTACAAAATGGAGGTTGACAACCTTTGGATTTTCTTTAAAAATCGATTTTGGGACATTTTAAATCGATTCTGAATCTTTGTAAATGAGAATCACGATTTCGATTTAAAATGATTTTTTTGGTGCACCCCTAATGTTTTCCATCCTACTGACACATTCTCTACAAAGAAATGTTACTGCAGGAACTTAAAGCAACAGTTTGGATCTTTTAATGTGATATATTGGGGTAGGACTACAGTTATTAAATATTTTAGCAATCAAACTTTCAAAACCTCTATCAAGTAATCAACTATGCAGGTGCTTAGTCAGTTGTTCCAAACTTTTTATCCAGGAAGCTTTCAACTTGTACTGAAGCAGTGCCTCCCCGTTCCACTTGGAATCTGCACACATCTGAGATTAAATGTCAGTATGTTTGTTTCTCTTACAGGTTTGTAGTTTCATTGTTACAATGTACCGATTCAAAAGTCCCAGTTGGACTCATCAAATGTAGTCAGAGTTTATCTCCATTTCTCCAAACCCAGGTTATTTAAATAGGAATTTATAGCAAGTGAGAGATTATTCTTTCATAAACTTTACACTGACCCAACTTCAAATGATCGAAAATATCCCTCTAAGGGAGGATGTGCCAAATGAGGGAGCTAAAATCGAGTTAAATGTCTACAATATGGCATCTATGGTGGGTTTCCAAGAATCTTGAGGACTCTAAACTTGTAAACATGTCACACATGATAGCCCAAGAAGATTCAACTTGATCAGTTTAACATAATTTGTTTACCATATAAATGTAAATTGACTTTCCTCTAGAGTGTTTAGTGTGCTTTAAATCATCATGTTATCTGTGTTCTGTAGACACCATGAATCCTCTTATTAAAATTTTAACGAGCTAGCTCTGGATGTTCACAACCAGAAGCAAAAATGTTGACAGATGCCAAAGAATGTGAGCAGCCGGTTCAGTATGTGTTGTTTGAGTCAGTTCCTCAGAGACGTGAGCTTTGACTCTGACCCCAACGGAGAAAGCGGAATGGTTCACAGAGACCACTGGAGGAGTGCAAAACAGCCAGTTACATTCTGTCACGGTGCAAACACATAACTCAGTTTCATTTAGGGAAAACTCCCTTTATAAAAGGAGTAGGACAAAGTGTTCAGGAGATAAAAGAAAAATGAGACTTGAGCACTGAAACATGTAGCTATTGTTCAGCAGATCAATGAGGCAGAGAGGTGCCTGCTGGGAATGCCCAGGTCCTTTTACAGTAACATGACCTCTAACCCAATAATAGAACAACCTACAAGAGAAAAATACCAAACCTTGAGTTCTGCAGCAGGGAACCTGTTCAATGGGTTTGCTGGTTCCAGAGCAAGATGGAAGCCTTGACTCAACAATGGATGAACTGAACTAAGTCTAACATGGTTACAAGTAGAGTTGGGCATAATCATATCATGTGCAATTAATCGTCAGAAAAACATTAATTTATTATTTTTTGGCACTTGACGATTAATACGATTAATGCCACCAGGCAGAGTGCACTCGGTGCTCCTCTCCGCTTCAAATACTGTATAACAAACATTAAAACTAAAGTTCTCTAGTTTATTTATCTATCAATACAATTTAAAATTTGATCTTTAGCCTGAAGTCTGTAATTTTGACACAATTTGGAACAGATTTTTACGAAGAGCATATATTTCACACTAAATTGGTCATGTGACTAGGACATAAGAGTGTCCAGTGATTCCAGGGGATTAATTGTCAAATTAATTGTTATCGGCTAAATACCACAATTAATCGTGATTAATTTTTTGCCAATATTGCCCAACCCTAGTTACAAGCGCATTCAGCTACTCTGTTTTTTTGGGGGGCATTTTTTGGATAATTTTGCCTCTTTCAACCAAATTAGTTTGTTGTTCCCATTGTAAACCAACACAGCATCATCATATCAACATAAAGGACATAAAGAGAAAATCATTATGTACGCTCAGTTGCATTGTATCACAATTTTGAGAGGGGAGAGAAAAAAATAGAATAGAATAGAATAGAATAGAATAGAATAGAATAGAATAGAAATAGCCTTTATTGTCCCACAGCGGGGAAATTCAGGTCTTCAATCTGTTCAATCCAGTCTTAAATCTATTGAGAAAAACAAACATGCTTCTAGTTCATTTTATAATCCATTCATTTTATTTGCAAAATAAAAACTTATGTAGCGCTTTGGTGGAATTTGATGATCTCTCAGTTGGGTTTAGCCAGGTGATTTTATGACAGATTTCTGGATACTGTGGCTAAAGCTGTGCAAAACAGTCAAAAGACAGCAACCTTCACGACGGCTTGAGGAATGCAGAAAAATAGTTTTAAACATAGGAAATAAAAGATAAATACGCATAGCTTCAAAATGAAATGTTGATATAATAAATCTGTCTTTATTTTTTGTGCACCCACAATATCTGCACATCAACTTGAATTTGTGTAACTGAGAATATATTTTTATTTGAAAGTCATCCAAGACTGTTTTATTCCTAATTTATCAGTGTGCTGTTAATAATATGGCTTCATTCATGACATTTTCCTAAAGTTAAGTGCTGTTCTGGCAAAAAACTATTTTCTCAGTAAGTTATAGATTGCTTATTTTGTGTTGAAGAGACACTACTTCAGTCAGTTTAAATTGAAAATATTGCTTTTTCTGAGCACCGTTTCTACAGCTGACAGCTTACTGGCCTCTATCACTCCCAATGTCTATTAGCATTTCATATCTCTGAATACATTTGGCCTGTGTTTGCACAAATGCACATACATCCTCCTACACATTCATAGGGCTACAAGTTTGTAATATTAATCCAACGGTGAATCACCAAACTGTGATTTATATCATTTACATACACATCTGGAACAAGCAAAACCTCCTACCCTCAGCTGCTGATAAATCCATTTTTATCTGTTGCTTTGGCTGTCACCATAGCCCCACAAACAGTGCAAACAAGACATTCAATACTCCCTCTGACTGCTCATTGGGAAGAAATGAAATTGATCTAAAGCACACAGCCTTAGTCACACAAGACCGATCCAGCATGGTTCAGAATGAGGTCATCGCTATCCCGCACGCTGCATGTGGCGACAGTGAATGGGAAGATAGTCAGGGAATAACTGGGTGATGAATGCATTAGTTATAGCTCTGTCCCGACTACTCACTTTGGTCAAGGTGGCTAAATGTTTTTTACAATCTATCAGAGTTGTCACTGGAAATACAGACCATAAAGTTCCTTCTTCTACCATCTTTTGTTAAATTGCTCCACAATGTTATAATTTGTGTTATAGCTACGACAGGCTAAAGACATTTCATTTTCTCTTCGAAACAGCCTCAAATGAGAAATGCACCATTTGCATTATTCACCTGGCTGGTGGCAAAGTCAGGTGACACACCTTGTGACTTGCAGAAGTCTTTACCGTATGCGTGTGTATTTTCTGCATGTGTGCATGTGTTAAAGAGAGCTCGGCAAACAGCCGAGGCAGGCAGGTGATGCATCTCTGTCAGCAGCAGCTTCAATGCGGGCATTGAGTTTCATGCAGAGAGCCACACAGTCCCACAAATCCATAACGAAGCTGTTTGTTGTGACTTATTCACCATATTATATAAAGCTGCACAGTAAATGTGGTCATTGTATGATGTTTTTAAAATATCAGTAAAATAACAAAAAATAGGGATAAAAGAATACTGTTTAAACAAAAGTAGCTGGTTTTATAAATTGAAGTCTTGAATTGATTCAGCTCATTGCCCTTAGGAGGAGAATCCACTTGAATCCATATAAAATATTAGCTGAAACCAGCACTCAGACAGAAAACACTGGCTCTGTCTGACGATATCTATAAACCACCAATCAGGGTTAATCCTGTAATACAACTCTCACTTACTCCAAAGGTATTGTTTTCCTTTGAAGGCTGCAGCTTTTGTCCTCCATTCAGAATACAGATTCAGCCTGTAACGACTCTGTTGTTATTAAAGGACGTCTTCAACCACACATCACCATGGTAACAGAGGCTGGTTGTGACCTGACTAATATTTGATCTATTTCACAAAGACTTGAAATGAGAAAACACTGGAGCTTCACCCATTTATTTAGGGATTAAAAAACATAAATAAATAAATAAAAATCATATATA
>NW_013952427.1:1221377-1228699 GCF_001266775.1 Austrofundulus limnaeus | reverse complement strand
ACACACACACACACACACACACACACACACACACACACACACACACACACACACACACACTTTCCAAGAGTAAACCTGCAATCAGCTTCAAGAGCTCAGTCATCCACACAAAACCTGTTCCGCTTGCAATCAGCTAAACATCCTCACATTCTGTACAAGCAGAATAAACAGAAGTGAATTCACAATTCAAAAACTACCTGAATGCAATACGGTGTTAATGTTGCTTCTTGAGCTAGACTCTAAATGAGAAGAATCATGAAAAAGGAACACTCAAACATTTGATTTAAAAGCCAATAATATAATATAATGAGGAAACTGTGAAACTAACACCTATTTAATGTTAAATGCACACAGAGCTCAAACATGAACATTTTTACTATAAGGAGTGGCAAATCTAATACTTAAATTCAACACTAAGTACAATACATGTTTATACTACTACATACCACCTAGAAAAGACTATGTTAATCTAGAACATCCTCTGTTGCACTCAAACAGTTTTACACTGACCTACATGACTGTCCTCTGTAAGCAGGGCTAAAAAACATCAATCAACAACTAAAAAATGCACAAGACATCAAACCAGATTGGAACCACCCAGCAAACAACTCCCTAATCCTTAAATTCTTGGTGTGAAATTGTTTTTAAACTAATACAGCTGCAAAAAATAATTCCAAAATGTTGATATATACCTTGTTTTCTGCTCCACTTGTTGAATAAATTAGAAGTGTAAACTAAATCAGTTCACTCGCAACCTGTCCAGGGTGTAACCCGTCTCCCTCACATTGGCCGCTGGAGATGGGAAATCAGCTCCTTTCGTGACGAAAAAAGCGGATAAAGAAAATGGATGGATGGACAGATTAAATTATCTAAGAACCCAGACAGAAGTGTAGCAGGGCAGAACGGTTAATGAAAAAAACACTAGAGGTCAACCAGAAATGGTTCATTTAATCATTACACTACAAAAATTTTATGTATACACAAAATTCCTAAATATCAGAAAAGATTAGACAACACGAAATATGAGGACCAAACTTCAGCCTGTTACAATCATCAGAGACAAAAGCGCTACAGCCATCCTTATTTGAACATGTAATATTTATATCAACTGCACATTAATGGACATAATAGAATTCCTTATTGTCCCTTACTGAGTTAGGATTATATTTTTCTTCTACTCTGCACAACCACTTTGCCTTTAAAACTAACTAGTTTATTCAGTCGCTGCTGTTATCTGCAAAAAGGACAGCTTCAGGCCTCCCCTCCATTCCCAGCAGCAGGAGACATGACGTTACTCACCGGTAAATTTCTGGCAGTGGCAGGAACGCGGTGGAAAAGTTGCAGCATGTGCTCAGGAGCCAGTCATTTCCCAGGGTGAGTAAGAACCGCTGAGACAAGCGCATGATGAACCAAACGATTAAACGCTTTACTGCCCAGTGGGTCACCTACACCTGATGTGCCCGACGGTCGAGTCAGTCACAGTCTCACCCGAAACCCTTAATCGTTTGTGAATTGTTTGGAAACTTCCCAGGAAAATAGGTGAGAAATATAATAGTAGATAAGAGCCTGCTCTGCTGAACGTGACGTGATTTTTGTCATTGCGGTGCCAAGTTCTGCTCAGCACTTCACATCTGGTAGTGCTGCTAAATGATGCTACTCTGACTCAATCATTCCACAACATCTGCTCATAGTATGACGTAACCACTGCCTGTGCAGTCAACTCAGAAAGAGCTCTGTCATCGACTACAACGGTGTTTGAAATGTCATGACGTGACGGATCGCAATCCTCTTCTGAGCTGGAATCTGGGTGTAATCTGGTGCACATTATCCCAGACTCAATCCTGGCTCTCAGAGGAACGCACTCCAGCTATGGTTGGTTGGAGAGCACTAATGGTGATCAGACTGGAAACTTTTTTTCCCCATATATCTTCTGTAAATAGACTGGGAAAATTGTGTAAATATGTTTTAAAGAATAAAAACTCAAGTGTCATGGTAATAAGTCTCAATAAAAAAAAGGACACAAAGAGGTGGCAGATTATACTGTACTGGCAAGACATTATTGCCACTAAAGAATTTTAACTGACTATTAACACAATGCATAAAATGAAGCAAACTATCCAAATAAAAACATGATTTTGGATGACATGGAGTTGTGCAGAATGCTGGTACCAGAGAGAAAAGGGAGCACTTTTCAGAAGAGAAAATGAACAAATGAATAGACAATGTCAAGGATCATTTACATGCCATCACCTCCACAAAAGCCACAATCTAACCTGTGGCCCTAATATTTTTTCGGCTTAGAACTTCAAGCACATCAACTGATGTTGAAATTTGGCTGTTTGTTGAAGCGTATCAACATCTGCGCTCATTAATTGCTCAAAAACTAAAAACACACAGCAACTGTAAAGTCATTTGTGGAGTGGAGCGTGGTTCCAGAGAAGATGGGCACCAGATGCTGCCAGTTAATTGCCCTGTGAAATCAGCACATTGAGTCAGCTGCAAAATGAACATTACTGTGTGCTGTCTGAGTACAAGGGCACAGATCAATTTAATTATAATTTGGCTGGCTTCTATTAGTTTTCTGCAGTTTTTAACATGTTCCACTGTACCCACAGAGGAGGTCACATATGGCAAACGATAAGGTTTTCCTGGCAAACAGCTCGAAATCAAATATTTTTTCATTATACAAACTCTCCCTTGTTGGTCTAACAGAAACAAGGTTGGGAAAATAAAAAAAACTTCTCATGTCTAATCATGTTTTAATGTGTTTTAACTGGATTTGGATCAAACAACCTTCTTTTAGAGTATTCCAGCATTGATATACCATATTTATTCATGTACGACCCCCCGCCCCACCCCCACACTTTTTTTTTAGCTTAAAAAGCATAAAAAATGTAATCCTTAAACTACCTCCAATTTCATACAGACAAAGATTTTTCAGCCTTTGCAGTCTTTATATACTGTATATGAGTAAAATGATCATTGGACTGTTTATTTTATTTTAACAACATATGTACTAAAAGGTATTTTGACAACAAATATACAGTATATCAGCTGTAGCAGCATCATATGAATTCTGGCATTTTACACATAGTCCACCAGTATGCGCCAACACAAAAGTCAGAGATTTCACATGAGATTTGGGCCATCTTCAAGCAGATACAAGCAGATTACTTCCTACTCACGAGCGCCCCCTCTGGTGGGGAAACTTTTTTCAAGGATACAAACTTTTTTAGAGCACCGGTAGACGGCAGCCATTACAGATGGACATGTGTTTGTTGTTGTTCCAGCAGTGGCCCGGTCACACGCTAATGTCATTAGTTTGTTATCATTACTAAGGTGTAGGAATACTTTTTCCCCCTTTTTTTCCACATCACGTCGCCTGCTTGGATCTGTTATTACCTCGCTCTGAAGCACGGAGGAGTGTCACAGGTGAGCTCGTTTCAACTGCTTTTTACAATGTGGTCTCATTTCTGGACTCGATAATTTTGCCGATATTTCAGTTAAAATACATAAGTAAAAATATTTATCCAAGTATAGTACTACCCCACAACTTTATGGATGATTTTATGGATTAAATTTTACGCATTATACATGAATAAATACAGTGATGACAACAAGAAGGAATAAACATAAAACAATAGGTGCGAGAAAATACTGTAGCTCTGCTGCTGCAACTGAGGGTATTAAAACTCAAAACCTTTCACACTATGCATCCATATGGCTCAGTGACAGCTGGAAACAAGTACTTACCCTGCTAAGTCTTACCAGCACAAACATGAACCGTACCATAGAGCTGTCACGTGAAGTCCGACTACAACAGTAGCACAGATGTTACAGTTTCAGAGCAGCTTATTACAGCATTAAAGTACCAGCAGAACATAAACCAGCCATTATCAGCACCGATATGTGAATTAGTATGAGACAGTAACATTAACAGCAGAATGGGTCATAATCAGGGTCAGTGAAAGTGATCATTTATCAAATCTACAACATGACTGCCATGCTTCTATTAAAGGTTTTCAAACATGTAATTTTACACTTATATATTTGAGCAAATCACACACTTTCAACTACCGGTATTTTCCCTTTATTTAATTGGTGTGCACACCATCATCTGTAATGCCGTGTTTGCACACTGACACAGTTCATTTCCCTTCAGTTCAGTCCTTTACCTTATTGTTGAGGAAAAAGCAGTCCTGGATATCTGCTGATCGTCACAGCTGAAAAACAAATAGTGAAACATTTATGAGACAAACAGAAAACACACACACACACAGTTTACATACAAATATAACAGCAGTATTTACTGTGCCTACAAATAAACACGGATGCCCGAGCAGATGTGCTAATGCTCTTTGCACTGACACTTAGCATTTTATTTTTAGTCACGTGTAATGGGCTGTGCCGTCAGTGGCAGAGCATTCAGAAGCTCTCGATGAAAAGTACTGTTAACGTGTACTAATTAATACTTCAAATGAGCAGAAACAGAAAGTCTCATTTGGTTTAATAGAGGGAGAGAAAATAAATGAGAATGTCCAAATGAAGAACAGATCAGTTCAAAAACAACAAAACTAAACCTATATGGAAATTGGACAATATGAGAAATAAACAGTTTAACTACTTAAATTGTTATGTTTAGGTTTGATTATAGCTTGACTAGTCAAGTTCAAGTTTATTTATACAGCACCAAATCACAACATATGTTGTCTCAAGGCATTGTACATAAAAAAAAATAATCTAAAGAAGAAACCAGCAGGCTGTGTTGAATCACTTCATCACAGTCTCCCATACTGAGCAAACGGTGGAGAGGAAAAACTCCCTGCTAATCAGGAAGAAACCTCCAGCAGAACCAGGCTCAGGACAGGCGGCCATCTGCCTCGACCGGCTGGTTGAGGGACAGGAAAGAGACACAAGACAAACACAGAAGACCAGGGGCCTCATGTATAAATGGTGCGTACGCATAAAAAAGTTACGTGCGCCAGGTTCTACGCCCACGTTGTGATGTATAAAAACAAACATTGCGTGAAAGTGTGCATATATTTGCCGTGAGAATGTGCGGCAGCCACGCAAAGTTTTTCAGTCGACAGTTTTAACTCACAAAGTCACGAATCTGACCTGAATCCACAGAAATATGACTGTTGTGTTTTCTGGATGTAAGGAGTGTCTGAACACAGTGTTAGATTTTTTTTTTTGTTTGAATTTTTATTGTTTAAACTCGAACTATCATGAAACTGAACCCCGGGAATGAAAATCATTTAACCTCAGACAAGAAAATAGATCAGCCTAAAGATGATCAAAAGAACCTCAGTCCAGTCTGTAAACTGTTTTTATATTTTTGTCACATAGTTGAAAACCTTTTGGGTCCCGGGCCAGAAAAACCCGACACATTACGTGCAACATAAAAAATAAAATAAAATAAAAATGTCTGAAGAGAGGGAGCAAAATCGGATGCAAATGGTGGCTCACTGTACGGTAACAATAATTATTTTTTCTGTGTGTAACCTTCTGATTGATGCTGAGCTGAGTTGTGGCCGGAGCGCAGCAGCTGTGCTTTGGGTAGATTCTCGCGCCAGGCGTGCACACACTCGCCAGCTGTGAAGGTGTTCATATGTGTCAACCCCTTTGGACGTTTACCTGTCTGATGAGCCTCAAAAATCTATAATTTTTGCTAAAATCCGTAAGCTACCACTCGTACCTGCGCATGGCGGTGGGTTGGGGGTCTGTGGAGATGACAGTGCCTGCTGTAACGCAGGAGGAAAGGAGAGAGGAAAAAGTGGATAACGGGATGTTTTTTTTTAAATCCGTTCAACACCGTGTTCAACTAAATAGATAACAACTAACCAGACTTCAATATCACATTCGGGAGATGTCTGTAAATTTCAGGAAAATTTCAGGCTTTGGTTATCACGTGAGAATGCGCCACATAAAACAATGACACCCCGCTACTTATTTAGACAGTTTTCTCACTCATTCTCCATTTAATGTATAATTTTCCAGCATCTAAAAATCCTTTCTGATCCCATAGAGAGGACAATCTGAGGAGAATCTCACACACTGGACACATTTACATCTGTTTTACATATTTAAATGCAGGCGTGTCAGTGGAGGTTTCTCATGTGCGCTCAGTTCCACGTTCATTGGGATGTATAAAGGAAAGGAGTGCGCACAGTTTTATACAACTGAATATTTTGGTGCGGCGCACTTTTCTAAAATTGTCCGTACGTCAACTTTTAGTGTGAAAGCTGCGCACTCCTTTATGTATGAGGGCCCCTGGTCCGGGACTGGTCCAGGTGCACCTTCTTCTGGAAGACAAAGAAAAAACGTGATAGAAATAATTACAATAAACATGTAGAGAAGAGACACTAAAGACAACAGCAGAGTGAAGAAATGTGCTCAGTTTGTGCTCCAGCAGTCTAAGTCTACAGCAGCAGAAATGAAGAATAATTCAGGAAACCTAAGTCTAACTATAGGATTTATCAAAAAGGAAAGTCTTTAGTCTGATCTTAAAAGTAGACAGAGTGTCAGCCTCATGGACAGAAACTGGAAGTTGGTTCCACAAGAGAGGAGCTTGATAACTGAAAGCTCCGCCTCCCATTCTACTTTTAGAAACTCCAGGAACCACAAGTAAACCTGCAGTCTGAGAGTGAAGTGCTCTGTTAGGAAAATATGGAACAATAAATTGTTTAATATATGATGGAGCTTGGTTGTTAAGAGCTTTGTATGTTAGGAGTAATATTTTAAATTCTGTTCTGAATTTGACAGGGAGTCAGTGGAGAGAAGCTAAAACTGGAGAAATATGATCTCTCTACTGTGCAAAAGTCATGGGTTTTGTTTTACACTGCTCAAAAAATATAGGGAACACTCAAATAACACATCCTAGATCTGAATGAATGAAATATTCTCATTGAATACTTTGTTCTGTACAAAGTTGAATGTACTGATGCATGTGAAATTGTTTGTCAATCAGTGTTGCTTCCTAAGTGTATAATTTGATTTCATAGAAGTTTGATTTACTTGGAGTTAGATTGTGTTATTTACGTGTTCCCTTTATTACATTATTATTATTTTGAGCAGTATATTTTGCTTTATCTGGGCCAGAACCTTTTTTTATATACACTTTTATTAACAGTCATTTCTATTAGTAACAGTCTTGATTATTCACCCACTGTCATGAAAGACAGGCAATTCGATTCAGTTCGAGATTGCTTTTAATGCTTAGTAAGAGGAAGTACACAAATTTATTAGAGTCCTTGTGGATTTTTTAAAATATTTATTTTCTTGCCAATAACATAGAAACGGTATACTTTAAAATTTTTGAG
>NW_013952427.1:1217598-1218837 GCF_001266775.1 Austrofundulus limnaeus | reverse complement strand
GAAGATGCTTTTTGTTTGATTGAATAATAAAAACACAAATTTACCTCCATACACCTGATAAGGGCAGCTCAGGTTACAACTTCCAGGTTTAAAAATGCACCCACTGATGCATCGTTAAACTGAAAACATCTTTTAATTTAATTACGACCACATCTAGTAAATGAAACTGATAAAAGTGTGTTTCATTCAATCCTCTTTTGTCAATCAAAAAAGCCATTTTATCCAAAGATTGCTGCATGTTTGCAAATGTTCTGGATAGCACTGGCAGCAAAGCCATACTGTAAGATCAGGTTTAATAATCTACAACCAGCAGTGAGGATGTTTACACCTGTCCACTCAGCGCTGTAGAGTTCTTACAGCCAGAGTTTAGGATACGAGCTGACAAGCTGGATGACTGTCAGATGAAAGGTAAACTCGACACACGGCTGACTCTCAGTTTCTTCTCTCAGTCAGGAAATGTTGCACGCACTGCAGATGTACCAACACTCACACTATAACAAACACCCAGGTTACACCGTGCAGAAAAGTGTCGGCCTTGCAAATTAATGCACCGGTGATCCGTTTTCACATGCATGACTAAACGTGTCAAGACTAAAAACAATTAAAACAGAAAAAGAAAAAAAAAACAGATGTATAAATCAATAATTTTACGAAGAAAAGAACTTTGTAGTTAGAGGGCTAAGTTCAAACAGCTGCACTCTTAAATAAACACTGGCCTGCACTGTTAACCATTGCTAACTATCTCTGTCTGGCTTCAGATTACATGCTAACTCATCAGACTCTGTTGGCTCTGGGTCGAGCTGCTGCTGGTGGCAACAACAACGTGTCCCCTGAGCTTCACTGACTTGCTGGCATTGACTAAAAGCTGAAAAGAGTTTTAGGTTTCTTATTGGGAGGACACTGATGAACACAAAGAGTCACCTTTCAAGTCAGGTCAAAGACCGATACACTGCACCTCATCACTATGGAGTAGCTCCTCATCCTCGTCTACAGTACTTCTTAGAGATTTTAAAAAAAGGCAGGTTTTGTATCTGCTTCAGATGTTAAATATTTTCTCTAATATTTACATTACAGTTCACATTTTTACATAAGCTGATATATTTGGAGCAACAAATGGTTGTAATTTACAACCGACCATTCTTATAGGGCTGTAACGATTAATCGATTAATCGATGACTAATCGATTATTAAAATAATCGATGACTAATTTAATAATCGATTAATCGTTTTCTTTTTTTT
>NW_013952427.1:1210154-1214794 GCF_001266775.1 Austrofundulus limnaeus | reverse complement strand
CACCCCCACCCCTAAAAAAACGAGTCTTTAATAAAAACTACCACCATGATGTCTGAACATTAAACAGGACTGACACAGCTGGATTACACACAGGTCAAAGAGGCAGCTCAGATCACTTACAGACAACGTGCATTTGTGTGTGTTTGAGAATATGTGCTACAATAAAACTTGCACCATGGTGCTCTGAGGTGGAATTTCCTGACAAGTGAAAACTAAAGCTGAGATTCATTATAATCACCTGATTTATTGCATCAACACTGGTGCAACCGGGAAGCTCCATCAAAATGAACGAGGGCTGCGCGCAAAAACGTAGTCGCTGTAGGCAACCCCAAAGATCAATAGCAGGTGCTCACAAAGCTAAAGCATCATTTATACCTTTCATAGTTTGAACTTTTTCATTTGAGCTTTGTACCAACTCTGAATAAAAACAGCCAAAAGGAGTTGCTCTCAGACACACCTCAGAAAAAAAGTAGCCTGGTTAAAACCAGACCCTTGTCCTTCACTTTGCTTCGTACAAGGGTCTGGACTCACTGCTATTGAGAAGCGATTCTGGCTGGAGGCGTGGCCTCTGCTGAAGTGTGTGTGTGTGTATGCCGCTGCGAAGGAGGCTAAGCTAAGAAGCTAACCGGAAATCGCGTGTGTTGTAAACAACCCTACTGAGAGGAGAAATATACCGAGCTGAACGAGACGACTGTAAATGAGAGCTGCTGCTTTGTCAGACAATTTTATTTCAATTTGGAAGCCTTATCAACACGGACTGGCTTCATTCACTTCCTCCACTGCCGTATGCTAAAATAACTAGCAGACACAGCGCAGAAAATCAACGTTCTCTTCTCTGATTGGCCCGGCCAAAAATCTGCCAGCGAAATCCTTCTCTATGTGAGAAGTCCCAGACGAAGCAGTGAAGGGAAACTAGAGTGGAAGTCCATTGGAAGGCAAAGGCCAGATTAGAAAAAAAGGGGTGAAAGAGGGGCTTGTGGAGTTACAACAAGGAATTCAGACCAAAGCATTGCAGTGTGTATATACATATATATATATAAAACCAAGTGGCGGGCATAGTGTACAGGAACTTCTGTGCAGAATATGGACTGGAAGCCCCAAGATCAAAGTGGGGAACACCCCCAAAGGTGGTGGAGAATGACCGAGCTAAGATCCTGTGGGACTTCCAGATCCAGACAGACAAGATGGTAATGGCGAACCAACCGGACATTGTGGTGGTGGATAAAGAACAGAGGAAAGCCGTTGTGGTGGATGTCGCAATACCAAGTGACCACAACATCAGGAAAAAGAGCACGAGAAACTGGAGAAATACCAGGGCCTCAGAGAGGAACTGGAAAAGACCTGGAAGGTGAAGACCACAGTGGTGCCTGTGGTCATCGGGGCCCTCGGGGCAGTCACCCCCAAACTGGAGCAGTGGCTAAAACAGATYCCAGGAACAACATCAGACATCTCAGTCCAGAAATGTGCAGTTCTAGGCACAGCTAAGCTACTGCGCAGAACCCTCAAGCTCCCAGGCCTCTGGTAGAGGACCCGAGCTCAGAGGATGAAAGAGACCACCCGCGGAGGGTGAGAAGGGAATTTCTTTTTATATGTATGTATAAATGTGAAAAAAGATTTAAAAGCATGTTTCCTTTAACCAAATATAATCCTCTAAAATTCATCTTCTGGGTCAAACTTATTTTAGTTTACCGGTCATTTTCCCTGAATTAGCATAGTAGTTTATTAAGTATTTAGCACCTTAAACTGTAGAATTAGAGATCATCCACAAATATTTCCAATAGATCCCATATTCTCCTTAAAAAAACTGAACCTAAAAACCCTCAAATATGAAGACTCTTATGGTAAAGAAAGCAACCTCACAAAGATGCTGAGGCCTGAACATCCTAAATCATGGTAAAACAGCACAACTCAGCCTTGCAGGGAAGACTGACTGAAGCCCACTGAGCATTTTATTTAGTCCAACACCGTCAGAGGTAAGTAGCAGACCCTGATATGCAATTAGCTAAATGGGTCCATGGGACTTGATAAAATGCAACAAAAGGGGTTGTGGTAGGAGACTCATTACCTTCTACCCTCTTCATTTGGGAGCCACCTGTTTAGAGCTGCACTCATTATAAGGAGCTTATCAGCATCAAGAAAAAATTATACCAACAGAGGAATGAAAACATGAACGTAATGAAACCAACAAGTCAATAAATGGTTTTAATTTCAAGTATTAATACAAATTACAAAATGTAAATAAGGCAACAAAGCAGGCAAACATTTCTATTCCCCTACAAGCTGTATGAAGCAGATTGTGTAATCTTTCAAGGCAAATTTTGATTTTTTTCCTCGAACACAGCAGCAGAATAAAAAGCACAATTTACACAAACAAAAATTATGTGATCCAACTGCTTGTGTATGTGTGTGAAAGAAATCAACACAACGCGTTCACAAACACTTTTTTCCAAATTGAAAGCAAGCGACTTAGAAAGAAATCTGCAGGTTTGTGTAAAAAAACAGGTTTGTGTCTTATTCTTTCAGTACTGTGCTGAGGGTTTGACCCACCTCTCAATTACTTCCTGTTTCACTTCAGTGAAACTTTCTGATTAAAGCGACTTCAAGCAACAAACTTTAAAAAGGTCTTTCACTCTTTCCCCTTCGGACGATGGCTACTTTTTATTAGCTACAAAACTAAATCCCTCATTTTTCTGTTTTTATGTGCCTAATTTGAGGAAACATGAGAAATAGAGGACAAAAATAAAAGAAGTTGAAAGCAGTAAGACCTGACTCATGAATAGGCCTACAGCTCATTCATGTAAAATGTTTTGAGCCATTAGCAATTTAAGAAATTATATTGGTGCAAAAACCTATGACTTCCGTCTTAGGTAGTTATTTTTGATATGTTTATAAAGAGTATGTCTTTATGAGACAATAAGACAGTTCAAGATTAACTTTCAAAAGGTTATTTGCTAAGTGGTCCTTTTTGTACAAAAACTGGACCGATTGAGTGGAAAAAAGCTTCTAATATCTAAAGAAATAATGGGTAGCTCAAGACTTTTGCACATTATATTTTTATGAGGACATCTGGAGAACATCTGTTGCTCTTCATCCCATGCAGATATACACTTACATATGTTATATTACATAGCCTCCCTGTAAGAGGCTCAAAGGATCAGCGAGTCAGTAAATGTCCAGACACTCTATTTATTATGGTCTATGTATGAACAGTCTCTGAAAATCAGACACTAAAGAACCAACGTACACACCAAAATAGGTATGCGCACATACAGGCTCACACACAGAGACACACAACAGAGCCCATCCTGTCTCTTCTATACAAGGCAACCACTCTGCAGTCTCTTGGGAAGACAGATTCTCAATGATTAGTCCTGCCTATACAGAGGGTGTGGGGGTGGTGGGTGAGGGGTGTTACTCAAGGAGGGTTTCTAATTCAATTACATCTCTCACACACACATACCCTTGATAGTTTGAGAGAAGTTTGGTTTTAATGTGGCAGTTCACTAAGTGTTCATGTCCTATAACTTTCTAAAAAGAGTAATTTTCGATCTAAGAATTAAGAGTTTCATAGCCTATCTATGAAAAATGCAAAAACTGCTAAAAGTTGTGGGATTTATAGATTTATGGATTGAGGTCTTGTTCATATTAATGCATTGTTTCAGTTTGTTGTGGGAAAGAAGGAGCAAAGCTGAAAGGTAGCTCTGGTGTTTACTGGTGCATCTAGAACCACATTTGTGGTTATGAGTTGAAAAAGGATCACAGAATGAGGTCGTGGTTACAAACAACTGAAATGTGCTTCCTTCATAGTGTGGCTGGGATCAGCCTTGGGTGAGGAGCTTAATGCTTAATGCTGCTACTCTGCATCAAGAAGGGACTACTGAGGTTGTACAAATGTTTGCTTAAGATGACTTCTGGGTGCCTCCCTCAGGAGGTTTTCTAGGCACATCCCACTGGAAGGAGAACTCAGGGCAGACCCAGAACCTGCTTGAGATTCCTTCTGACCTGGGATCACCTTAGAATCACCCAGGAGGAGCGACAGAGAGTTGCTGGGGAGGGGGATGTCTGGGTTTCCCTCCTGGACCCGTCACCTCCACAACCCATTCTTGGATAATGGAGGACCACTACTCTTGTTTTAATGGTGACGTATTAAACAAAATATTAATCCCGCAATTTGGTGAATAATTACGAAAATCTGAAATTTTCATACCTCTATAACAACTACGACATTTTAACTGGAAATAGCATACATACAAATTAGAAGAATTAGTTAACAGTTTTTGCCAAATGAGAATAATTTAGCTTATTGATTTTAAGGTCATCACAGGGGTTCCCTCAGATTAAACGGAAAACGTACCCACAGAGATTATGTGTTTGCCTTTGAAACCCCATCTGTGATGTTGAGATTAAATATTGTTTTGACATTAAACTGTGAAAAGGCCATGGCTCAAACAAAATGTCATTTCCTTTAGTTTCAGAATCAGCGGCTACGTTCACACAGGTCTTAATGCTCAGTTCCGATTTTTTTGAAAAAATCCGATCTTTTTGTGTGAACGTTCACATTACATTTTAAATGTGACCTGTATCAGACCCCTGTGTGAGCGCTACACAGCACTGATGTGACACGCATGCGCAGTAAAAGA
>NW_013952427.1:1203429-1209832 GCF_001266775.1 Austrofundulus limnaeus | reverse complement strand
CCTGATGAAAAAGTCAGATGAATGTGACAAGAGCGTTCACACTGCAGTCACTTTGAAAACATCAGATATATATCCGATTTAAAACCACATACTGAAACGGCMYDGGTCGGATTTGAAAAAATCGGATTTGTCTCGTTCAGACTGTCTTAAAACAATCGGATATGAGTCAGATGGGTCAAAAAAAAATTTGATTTGGAGTGTGTGATCATTCTCAACAAGTTAAAAGTTTATATTGGACAGCAAATTTAACTAACATAGTTGTTTTGTGTACTTAAAAGATGTTAAAAAAAGAAAAAAGAAAAAGAAAAAAATGATGTACTTTTTCAAGTCTTTCTGAGCAGGTTCTTTCAAAGTTATAATGTTAATTATATGTTATATGTATGTTAAGAGTAATTCTTAGAATTACTCTTAAGCATGCTGCTAAGAGTGGACTTAAGTGTAGAATAATTCGTAGTTAAAAGCCGAGAGTAAAAGTCAGTTATCAAGCGTCTCAGTCTTACTTTAAGTGAAGTGTAGGAGTAATTCTTAAGTGTCAGTCTTAGAGCTGATTTGCGACACCTGGCTGTGCCACAAAGCTGATCCTGGATGACGTCGTTAGAAAAAAACCTGACATGAACCAATCACTGCCTCAGATTTCATGTTCAAGAATATTGTAGGAGAAATGTCAAGATAAGACTGCGAAAATCATAAGATAAGTTCACTTCAACACACTAATGTCACCTTGTACTGATTGTCTGTAGAATTACATAAAATGTTCTCATTTGCATCATGAAAACAGATGAAAACGACCTGGGTCGGATTAGAAAAAATCGGATTTGTCTCGTTCAGACTGTCATGAAAAAATCGGATACGAGTCAGATGGGTCAAAAAATTCAGATTTGGGTCGGATTTGCCTGCAGTGTGAACGTAGCCAGCTTCTACACACTTTTTTCTGTGCTCACACTATTCAATATTGTTGTGATGTTATAACTAATACATTATAACTTTGAAAGAACCTGATCAGAAAGACTTCAAAAAGTACATCTTTTTTTCTTTTTCTTTTTTAACATCTTTTAAGCACACAAAACAACTATGTTAGTTAAATTTGCTGTCCAATATAAACTTTTAACTTGTTGAGAATGATCACACACTCCATTGTAAATAACTCATTCAACAACATCCACGCCTGGACGTAACGTCGCTCAGAAGAATCCCTTTAAAGCTTTTGACGTGAAAACATGGGTCACATCAAGAGGATCCTCTTTCGTTTAGTATAATCAGAATTGACCAGAACATCATCACAGAAATGACTCACCACCACCTGCAGTAGCAAAAAACTCACTAATGCCAAACAGGTAAAAAAAAAAAAAAAGACGTTTTGTAGGTTTATAGTTTTATGTGACTTATAATTACCGTTGGGCATTGAGTTTTGAGTACCGATTGGAATCGGTTAGATTAAACTGATGGTTCAAATTCAAACAATGCCCAACCTACTTATAAATTATTTAATTAAGAATCAAAATTCAACTCAGCCCATCTTTAAGAAGATCCAGCTTAGAGCTGCATGCATCGTTTGAGCATCATCATCACAATGTACGTGTGTGCATAGTCACATTGTAGGTCCTGTGATGCAATGAGGCAAATTAAATCAACGTGTTATCTAGGGACTATAAGTTAATGCACTAAACAGACACGTGTTACGGCTTTTATTTTGACTGCTTTGTGTCAAAAAAGCTAAAACTTTTAGGAAGATGAAGAAATTCACAAAGAACTGGAGGAAAAGAGGTAAAAATCTAATTAGCATGAATGCTAATATTAAAGAGCGACTGGAACAAAAACTAACAGATACTGAGGTAACGTTAGGTGCTAAAACAATTTGGTTTTGAAACATTTACATGTAAACGATAAGAGTAACTTTTGTGCAAGTAATATGCACAAAAAGAGATAAGATCAGTGCAGGTTTATTGTCAACAAGATGGCAGCTTAGCTTAAAGTGTTTTTCAAGTCAATATTTATCACAGGGTTAGAAAAAATATCACAATACCAGTTTTTTCCAATATCATGTGGTCCCAGTCCAATTCTTTCCAGGATTAGGAGCTGAACATCTTTCAGCATTTAATTATATAAATAAGAATGGTTTCATCGACTTTTTTTTTGATATTTTAAAGCTACAATATATTTCTTAGTTCAATATGTGGCAATAATGGCTTTTGCAGGGAACAGTGCAAGGAGCAAATCATTCAAAAAATAGCTTTAAGAGGGGCAGATTTTATTATAAGTTGATTCTCATGCTGCATATGGGAAGCCAGTGTGCTTGCTATCAAACTGACAAATGACCCACAAAAAAGGAGAAGCATGCAGGCAGCTACAGAAGTGAATACATCTTTTTACAAGATGCAATAAATCATCAAAGCCCCCTTTTAATAGCCATGTCTCAACCTGGCAGCGCAGCAGATTGGGATGGACCAACCCTTTTCTTGAGCGGCTGATCTAATCCTCTTTTGCATCTCAGCCGTACAGATATAAGAGCCCAATAATCTGCTCATTGAGTGGACAGCTGCGAGCAGGCATTTTACGCTCTGCTACTGTACCTCCAGCTGCGCAGGCAGTCACAGACACCGTCCACAGCTCTATGGACCGACACACATTTTAATTACGAAGAGCAAAGCTCTTATCTTTTCCATTAGCTGCTTTTGCAGTAAAGGCTTTTTAATAGATGAGTGCCCTTCAAGGTGTGGCACTTTAAGGCTTGTTTAAAAAAAAACAGTTCACTGTAAAACCAAGACAGGTCGATGTGATAAGAATTTCAGGCAGGTAAGCCAACCAACAGGCAGGAAAACTAATTTAAAAAAGCAAGCGGAGGCCGTCCAGAGGCCCTGATACACGAAAGGAGAAGAAAAACATTGTATGGGAGGTAAATGGCCACACAAGGCTCTGACTGCCTATTGTGGGAGAACAATCCAGGTTCTCCAAGCCCAGTTTTTCCAAGCTGTCTGTAAAGTGAAAGCCTGGCTCCTCGATTGTAAGGTCTATTGTTAGGAGCAGACAGGAGCCACTCCCAACTCACCTCATACACATTAAATAGCCTGCATTGTTTGAGAAGTCAACAGAGGACATATAAAATAGAGAGCAAATACAAACACCTCTGACCCATAAAAACAGTGATTGCACTAAATACTATACATGCATATTTTATCTTGGACAATGTTACAATAAAGAAAATAGTAGTAGGAGTTTTGTTTTATTTTCCTAACACTGAGCATTTGAAACTTCAACTAATTTTTTTAATAATATTAAAAAGGTAGGTAGCACTAAAACTGTTAAATCACCAACCTTGTATGAAAAGATCATTAGATAAGGAAAAGTTTAAATTTTAAAACATCACACCAGCAGTGTGATCATCCCGTTCATCGATACACCACATTTCAACAATTCACCAGACATATGAGCTGATTTACAGCTCAGCGAGCCCCATCAGAGCCACTTCATCCCCGCGGCCCGGGTGTTGACGTGCTCACTCACCTCAGGGTTGGAGAGAGAAATAACTGGGGTGTTGAAATAGAGATAGGGGTAAGAGAAAATTGAGTGAAGAGTAGATATGGGAAGTTGAAAAAGAGGGAGAGCGAATGAACTGAGCTTTACCGGGACGGAGGAGCAGACTGGGGGTGGTGGGCTGCTACTGTTTCCTGCTAGGTCAGCAGACTGGCGCTGAATCCAGAAAGGCTTATCTTTCAGCAGGAATACCACAACCGCACCGAAGACAGACAGGAGGGAAGGAGGTGACCGGCACAATAAATTTAAACAATGCAGAATGCTAAGATTACTGCAAGAAAGATGGCAACGTATATCACACAAAAAAAAAGTATTTTCAGAGTAGAATAGAAGAGTAGAGTGCAGTGGAGGTTTGGCTCCATGTTCATTCTCGAATGCCAGATTCTTAGAAAAAAAAAAACATCTAAAAGATTTTTTTTTACTTGCGAACAAGAAAACTGAAACTAGCTTCTTGTTTTTTTACAAATTGGTCCATCAGTCAGCTCAGAGTACATCTGCTGTCCTACTAGGGCTGCACGATATTAGAGAAACCTGCGATGTGCGATATTGGTGCTTAATCAGTGTTCCTACAGCTTAAGGCAAGTTCAATTTAAGACTTTTTAAGACCTCTTTAATGCCACTTGAAATGAAATTTAAGACCCAATTCACAATAAATAGAAATGCGAAGAAAAATCAATTGGTGACAATTTTACCCAAATGTTTATTTTAACACAGAACAACTAGCTACGAGAAAAAAAAAAGGTAAATTGTTTTTTTAAAAATAACATAAATGTCATCCTACTTAAAATGTGTTACCATTTTTAAGACCTCCAAAAGATCAATTTCAGACATTTTAAGGCTAATTAAGGCCTTATTTTTGAATTGACTAATTCAATGACTTTTATTAAGATTTTTTAAGGATCCGCGGGAACCCTGTTAATAGTGATGACAATATGATTTGCGATAAATGAGCAAATACCAAATACATAACTATGTAGTTTTGATGTCTTTCTGTTCTGGAATCAGAGTAATAAAAAAACAACAACAAAAAAGCAAATCATTTTCATTCCGGAATGATTTTTTTTTATAAAAGGGATCCATCCAATTGACCAAATACATTAAGGGCTCTATTTTATTGGTGAAATACTTCCAACTTCCGTGTGAGCGACTAAACTCAAAAATACAAACTTTTGAGCCAACCATTTATTGCAGTTAATGCAGTTATTGCAATATGCGTATTACACAGGCTGTTATCGCGATGACGATAAATTTTCAATATACTGTGCAGCCCTAAGTCCTACCTGTGTGTTTATCTGAATTAGAACTTGAAAATTCCTAAAAATAATAATAATAATGTTAATTTAAAAATGGGGGATGTTGGAACAACATTCCACAGACTAGTTTTCAAACAAAACAAACTATTTTTGAACCATTTTATCTGACTATACATGTTGTGAAAAAAATACTGCTAAGTCTATTAACTAAGCCCCTATTACCATTTTAGCTTTTCTTACGTGTATTTACTTAAATCAGTATACACTGATCTTAAACAAGTTCATATTCTGTCTGACTCTACAGGTAAAAGCACAAAATATGGAGTAAAGTCAAAAGGTATGAACAGTTGCACACAGAGCTGGACAATATGATAAAATGTAAATCACTGTATACCTAATACTAATTTTAATTGATACAATATCATTTTGATATCAGTATGAATAATAAAAATGTTAGAAAAACTTCTGAGAACATCAGTATTTATTGTAACTACAAAAAGACATATTTAGTTAAAACTATGATAAGTCAAAATGAAAAGCAACTTTATTTTATGACTAGTGATAAATTGTTTATAAATTAAATATACACGTTTCAGGTAGTCATTAATTTATTGCAGATATCTTGAATTAGAGCCTCCACACTAATTACTAGTAAATATGACATCATTTAGTCAGAATATAATCAGAGACATCTCTAATGGATATTTTGTCAAAATCCAATTAGAGATGTCTTAATTCACATACACACAGCTGATTTCAATTGACAACTGATTAACAGGTTTTGTTGAACTGCAATCATCTGAATCAGGTGTGTTAAATCAGGGAAACTTCTAAAACATGCAGGGCAGTGTGCCTCGAGAACCAGGGTTGAAAAACACTATCTTAATTACCGTATTTTTCAGACTATAAGCCGCGACTTTTTTCCTGAATTTTGAACCATGCGGCTTATAGTCCAGTGCGGCTTATATGTGGATTTTTTTCTTCAGCCACCAGGGGGCTCTTATGCTCCATTTGCTTCAACCACTCGCTTCAAACAAAGAAGAAAAAAAAAGAAAAGAGCGATCCTTCCAGAGCCAACTGTTGTACCAGGAAGCAGCGATTTAAAGATAGTCAACGGCCAAAATCTCATAAAAGGGGATAAAATAGACATTTTTCACGGTGGAATCTGACTGATAAAAACTTTGGAGCTTAATCCAGGACCAGTTTGTGGATAAACGTCGAGTGAAGAGCTGCTGACATTTTTTTCGGCATTGCAATCCCCGGGGAAGGAATCCCATGCAGTGACGTATGCTGGAGCRGGAGGGCTTTCCCAGCAGCTGACTGACGGGGATAAATCATTCACAAAAACTGGCCGAATGCGAAGAGCGTCATTTCCTGATGTCTGCCAGTGGATCCTAACAGCGTGGAGCAGAGTGAATGAGTCCACCATCACAAATGGGTTCTGAAAGGCTGGACTGCTATGTGAAGCGGACACCACAGCTTCAGAGCCAGTCCGGGAGGACAGCGACACAGAAACTGAACAGGTACCGCTGTGTGACGCAGCTTGTTTAACTCCGACACTAAAGAGGAGGATTTCGACGGTTTCAGTGCGCCGGAGGAAGATGAATGAGACTTTTTGT
>NW_013952427.1:1201274-1203149 GCF_001266775.1 Austrofundulus limnaeus | reverse complement strand
TTTTTCTTAAAAATAAATGTGATGTTGAATTCACTTTTTTGACCACAATTTTCGGTGTACTGTTTTGTTTTTGTTTTTACTGATGGGGGGGTGGGGGTGCGGCTTATAGTCCGGTGCAGCTTATAGTCCGAAAAATACGGTAACTAATTTGGTTAGTCATAAACCAGTTGCAGATATCTGGAATATAAGTGTGGTAAAGCCAAACGGCCTGCCATACACATCTGTGTTTGCAGCCTTGGCTTCACTTTGCTCGACACAGCTGCTGACGGGGAGATGCTGATGTTTTAGGAAGAGGGTTTAAACTTTTAGGGGGCTTCATTTTCACACACTCAGAACGTTCCATCGAGTGGAACGTTATCAGACGGTGGAACAGATTCGATGTTCTGAGGCGAGTCGGCACATTTTACAGCGGACTGAAAGTGGAAGTTCATTCAGACCTTCGATACCCAAACCACTTCCACACCACTGAATTACCATAGTCTTTCCTTTCTTAACTATTTCTTCTGCTTGTTTTTCCAACTGTGGACACTTGTTCACTCACAGCTGTTGAGTTCATTGTGGCGCTGATATCCACGGTGTTGTAAGTAACGTTGTTAGCATGAGGTAAACAGTGGTGGCACTGTTCGAACACCGGAGTTGAGACTGTGGTGAACATCATCATGCACTGATGTAAGTCATATCACCATTAATGAAAACGAAATTGAATTACTGTCCAGCAACCATTGTCCATATGCATTTTGTCTTAAAAATCTGATGTTTGTGTGTTCTTTATCTGCATAAGCACTATACCACAAGGCGCCATTCTCTGCCATAAAAACAGAAGATGAGTTAATGTTGGCTTTGGGTAAACAGCCTGCCTCAATAAAACCTCTGCAAAGTGAAACAAGGTTGAGGAATGCACAGCAGTCCAAAGCACTCAGCAGTGTCAGGTTGTTCAGGAGTGTTCACCCGCTTTGAAAAAATTAAATGAAAAAAGCTTTTCAGCACATAAAACTTTGGTCCGGGAACAATTTACTTTTAACTTTAAGAGAAAACATATTGCAAAAAAGTCCCAGCTTTCACCTTCCACCTGTAACTGGTATTAACGCAGACAATGCTTGCAGTATCCAAATGTCTACATGAACATTCCCTTATGAGCAGCCAGCAACAACTCTGCTTGCCTACTTGTCTTACAAGCACAATCTCTTGGCTAACGGAAAAGATGCCTCACTTGAACAATAAAGCTAAATACAGGAAAGTCACTTCAAATTGGAGACACATCATTGAGTAGGTCTAAAGGGCTAGAGGGGAGGGGGGTGGGGGGGAGCCTTCCCTAATAATTGTCCTGTGGTTGTGCTCTGCTCTAGGAAGATAAGTAACCAGACTGAGGACAAGGCTGGCATTCTCTTCTGAGTCTCAAAGAGAAAATGCCTGAGTCCCTCTAAACAGAGGGATCTGACAATGCAGCATTTGTCCCTGTTCCAGCTGGAGAACGAGCTCCCCACACACACGCTGACATGAAACAGTGCAGACCAACTTTAAAGTCACAACAGTAACAATCCGTCTTATTTTTTTGACAGCGACAAAGCAGGAAATGTGGGCATTGGATCTCAATTCAACTCTGTCAAGTGGTTGAAGTGAATATTTTGTTGTTTTCTAACATAAATCTCACATTTTCATTGATCAGGGCCCGTATTTATAAAACTTCTTAGAATTACTCTTAATAATGCTGCTAAGAGTGGACTTAAGTGTAAAATAATTCTTAGTTAAAAGCTGAGAGTAAAAGTCAGTTATCAAGCGTCTCAGTCTCACTTTAAGTGAAGTGTAGGAGTAATTCTTAAGTGTCAGTCTTACTTTAAGTGAAGTGTAGGAGTAATTCTTAAGTGTCAGTCTTAG
>NW_013952427.1:1193043-1200403 GCF_001266775.1 Austrofundulus limnaeus | reverse complement strand
CGATTAGTCGACTAATCGAAAAAATAATCGGTGATTAATCGATTATAAAAATAATTGTTTGTGGCAGCCCTACTTTACACACAGACACACACAATGCACACACAACCCGCTCCGTCATTAACAGTTTGCTCAGAGGGTAGCGCCCTCCACCCCTGCGCGCTCCATCAATGTATCACGTGATTGCTAATATAATAAATGAAACGTTCAATCCCACCGTAATTTTAATCTTTCTTTCTTTCTTTCTCTCTTTCTTTCTCTTTTTTTTTTGAGGCGGGAGGGGGTGTTGCATGCACTCACCAGCTGAGTATATTTAATATTTTCTCCAAAAGCCACACATAGATATCCACCTTTTAGTCCAACATTATGCACAGTTTTTTATTTATTTGTTTATTTTTACCTTTGTTTCTTTTGTATATTTCTGATTAAACCTGTTTTCCACCTTATAGCTGAGAATAACACTCGGGTGGGGAGGAGGACAGCTGTAATCTCTGTCTCCTCAGTCCATCTCAGACCCCTAGTGGCAACTCTTAACCACTTAAGAGTCCTCTGGAGCAGTCTTAACTGTTCTTGAGAGTAAGAGTGATTCTTAGACTTAAGAATTTTGATAACTGGCACTTACACTTAAGTATGAGAGTTAGAGCAAACCTAAGAAATTTTCAGCACTTAAGTCTAAAAATCCACTCTAAGACGTTTGATAAATACGGGCCCAGATCCATAAAAACAAGCAGAAAGCTATAAAAAAAAAGGCCTCAAAACCACATGCAGTTCACGTAGAGTTCATTCAAAGAACACTTCAAGTCAGAAATAAACAGATAAGCTGCAAGAAGCTGAATAAACAACACTACAGCACAACTTAGGAACTCTAAAATATAGTTACGTCACACTGTAAAATTATTGTTTGGACAGTATTCTTCACAGGTTTTACTGTAAAAAAAAACTTTTTCTAGCTTGATAAGCCATGACCTTTGACAAATTACTCAAATATGATCAATCCAACTTTTTTTTTTTTTGTTTGCACAAGCAGCATTGTGGTCAGATGAGAAGCACAGCAGCACACTAATGTAACAGCCACACACCAACCCTCAGCGGTGAAGATTGCACATTAAGAATTTGTTCATTAGTTGTTCAGTGTCTGTGTGCATGTAGAGCCACCCAGCAGGGCAGCTTTGTGCCTGAAACATCAGTGCACTGCTTTTCCTTTAAAAAAAAATTCAACTTCCTGAATCAAACAAGCTTAAAATACAAATGATGACTTTGTTTAGTAGGAAGACAAGGAGATAATTTTCACGGAACAAGAATTCCTTTGAGCCGGGCAAATAACGTGACGAATGGGAGTTGACAGAACCCATCACTTAAGAGAGAAACGTCAAAATATCTTGAAGGAAAAACAATCTGAACAGCAAATTTAATCAGACACTTTAAACAGCATCTTTCCAGTCAACTAAACTAATCTGGAGAAACTAGGCAGAGGAAAGAGCCTTGTTATATTTCAGTAAATATCCTTGAGTATTTATCAAAGGAGATATTTCAAAGTGGGGCTCTGCAGAAAAGTTATAAACGATTAATACATCTTACCTGTTGTAGCTAGCTCTTCAAACAACCTCTGTTAGAGAAATAGACTTTAAATGTCTTTAAACTGACAAGCTGCCGGCAGTGGTGGACAGTAACAAAGTACTTTTACTTTATTACTGTAATTAAGTACATTTTTTGAGTATCTGTACTTTACTTGAGTAGTTATTTATTTGGGAACTTTTTACTTTTACTCCACTACATTTCAAAGACAAATATTGTACTTTTTACTCCACTACATTTCTAAGAAGCTTGTAGTTACTTGTTACTTTTAGATCAGCATATTATAATCCGCTGTAAAAAAAAAAAGAAAAGAAAAAAATCTGTTGTTCCGGTTTTTCTTTTCATGAAATGCAATTGGCCACAAGCTATGTTCGTCACAAAGGTAACCAATCACATGCGTAGTTTATAGCCTACGTCACACTCGTTAACTCTCGGTAGCGGAGCGCGCGCTCCCATCACTTTACTTTCATTTCAAGCAGAACCAGACAAAAGAAGAAGATGCAATGGAAACCATTGAGGAAACGCAAGGAGAGAAACCAGCACACCCATGGCCATATCTCAGTTCAATGTTCGAGGTTTTAGGACTTAAAAATAATACGTATCAGTTCAAATGTCTTCTCTGTTTACCACGGGTAAATTACCTTTCAGCATTCCATAACTCACCATCTAACCTGAGAAAGCACATTGAGGTAAGTCAGCAAACTTTTTTCTCACTAGTTTAAACGCTTTAAATGAAGTTGAGTTTAGTTAGAGTGGTTGTGGTTTAATGCTGTGAGAGATGATTGAAAAATAGCCGACCATTGTGTGCTAACTGCTAGCTTAGAGCACCGTGCGGGTGCCCCTTGGGGCTCTGCGCTCGGGATCCCTCTCAGACCCTTGGGCTCTGGTCTTCCCTATGTCTGCCTCGTGTCTTGTGGGTTGGGTCTCGGTCCTCCACAGTCACTATTAAATATTCCATTGGAGAAATCTTGTATATACACACATGTTCACAACTGCTCACAAACAGGTGCTCTGATCCGGGGGTTCTGACTGGTCACTGAGTGTGTATATACTGTATGTCTATGTGTATATACTGACAATATTTATGAATGTAGGCATGTATGTATGTATATCTTTATATATGTATGGGTATGTGTATATTTTTATATATGCCCTCCATGTATTTATCCATTTATTTTTCAGGTGAGTGGACAGATGTTGGGTGTGTGGTCCTGTGTTTTGTTGGTGTATATTTATTTTACTTCTAATCACTATTTCAATGTTTCTATCTTTCTAATCACTTCTCTCTCTGTTTTTCTCTCTGTCTCTATTTTCTCTTCACTTAAAAAAGTCACTGATGATGAAGAAATAAATAAAATAAATAAACTAATATTTAGTTTTGTTTTCTACTGAAGTGACAAAAAAAGAAAAGTAAAAAAGAGAATGTAATTTGTACTTTTACTTTGTACTTAAGTACTTTAAAATGCATGTACTTCTGAATACTTAAGTATTTTCAAAAGTAAGTACTTCAGTACTTTTACTTGAGTAGATTTTTGACTGAGTAACTTTTACTTGTAGTGGAGTAGATTTGACCATGAGTATCAATACTTTTACTCAAGTACTAGAGTTGAGTACTTTGTCCACCACTGGCTGCCGGCTGGACTGAGTGGGGCCAGGACCAAAGTGGATCGCTGCCGTCACAGTGGTTCAAATGAACGCTATTTTTTAAACCTTTACATTGTGGTTAGTTTTACATTACACACTATACGACATTCCTGCAGGAAAGGCCCCTGGCTTCACTTAAGTGTTACAGCTAGCTGCTGCTATTTTGCAATTAAACATGACTATAAAATTCAGTGCAGATAGCTGTATTTTGTGAAACCGAGGGTAAAGTAAAAGATCTGAACTACCCTCATTGGAGTCTTGTTTCCAGTTTCAGTCTCTCAACCTTTAAATACACTGACAACAAACGTGAGACAAACAAGACAGACAAACTAAGTTCCACTAGTAATGACTTAATTTAGTTAGTAAAAATGACACCTAAATAACATTTGCAGTCATCATTAACAAACATATACCATATTTATTCGTGTATAATACAATCTCATGTATAATATCCCCCCTTTTTTTAAGCTTAAAAATCATAAAAAATTTAATCCGCAAACTACCTCCAATTTCATACAGACTTAGAAGATTTTTCAGCCTTTGCAGTCTTTATACATATCAGTAAAATGATCATTGCACTGTTCATTTTATTTTAACAACATATGTACTAAAAGGTACTTTGACAACAAATATATATCAAACTATGATTTTGAGCATCATATGAATTCTGGCATTTTACACATAGTCCACCAGGAGGCGCCAACACAAAAGTCAGAGACGTCACATGAGATTTGGGCCATCTTGAAGGAGAAAAGCAGATTACTTCCAACTCACGAGCGCCCCCTCTGGTGGGGAAACTTTTTTCAGGGATACAAACTTTTTTAGAACACCGGTAGATGGCAGCCATTACAGGCGGACATGTGTTTGTTGTTGTTCGAGCAGCGGCTCAGACACACGCTAATGTCATTAGTTTGTTTTCATTACTGAACTGCAGGACTGCTTCTTTCCCCTTTTTTCCACATCATGTCACCTGCTTGGATCTGTTATTACCTTGCTCTGAAGCACGGAGGAGTGTCGCAGGTGAGCTCGTTTCAACTGCTTTTTACAACGTGGTCTCATTTCCGGACTCAATAATTTTGCTGATATTTCATATAAACAAAAATATTTATCCGAGTATAATACTACCCCCCAACTTTATGGATGATTTTATGGGTTGTTTTACGTATTATACTTGAATAAATACAGTATGTTTTTGCTACAACACACTTAGCTGCTGTTGGACCCTTTTCACACAATAAATATAAGTACATCCTTGTGGAGAACAGCACCAGTGGGGGGTGTAGTCCAATAAAAGGCTATTTTCAGGCACTTTATTAATATCAAGCGTCCCACATGTAATACAGGCTAGCTGCCACAATCACACTTCTGCCTTAAAATAAGAGTAATGTTTACAGCTCTACATAGCTGAGTACACTCTGACTGGAGTTTGGTCTTCTTCTCTCTGTCCCCATTTTCTATTCTGAGGGCCTGGCAGCACTCCCATGTACTCTCTCTCTCTCTCGCTTAACTAATAAACAAAGAATCGTTTCCCTTATATAGCTTTGTTCAAGCTCTACAACCTCAATGAGCAACTCTGGAAGCTTGCAGCAAAGCAAGAAGGGCAAGTGTGTTGCGGACAAAACGGTTTTGGCCAAGGGCATGGAGCACTGACAGTCCGATTGTGTAACGCTCATACATTAACAGCCACTTAAAGTGCTATTTGTGGTGCCATCCATCTGCAGAATTTTGCAACGTCAGGTTGACAGGATCTCAGAGCGGCTAAGTGAGACATCCAAGAGGAACAAATATATATATATATAAATAAACAAAAACACCAAGCATTTTTTTTCTTGTGGCTGCTCAAATCTTTACGTCATGATAGAATAAAAAGATAGAATAAAAGGAGACATGTTGAGCAAGACTCGTCCTTTTTGTTTGTGGTCAAATGTCATCATGTGTAATGGTGCCTCATTTGTCAACACGTACTTTAAACTCTGTGACACTGTTTGACGAAGGCTTAGGACTCTGTAGTAATCACAATACAAAAATGCTAATAAAAGCACAAATCATCTGGTCTTTGGATCTAAAGCAAACACAGATATTCAGCTAAATTCACTATAAATTTAAAATTTATTTCTTCCAAATGCTATCATTTCTAAACACTCAAATCAACTAAATAACGATCTCTTAATAACGATCCATATCTGTCAAATGCCTGATGTGGATGCTGGTCAGCGGCTCATCAAACTGAGTTCGAGACAAAAAAAGAGCTGAGACTTAGCTCGCAGCTAGTGGAGTGAAACTCACAAAACTCAGAACTCCTCTGAATTATCTGGTAAATTAATTATGTGGCGAGTATGACGTTCTCTTGCTCCCAGTAAATAAAGGAAAGCCACTTTCTTTATTTCATCCAACATTAAACAGTGGCCGGCAGAGGAGGAAAACAGCCAAGAGGCTCTCGACGGTCTGACCTCAAAGTGCACAAGCATCCAACTTGAAGCGTTGGACGCGTTTTAGATGCTCAAATTGCATTTAGTGTGAACACAGCATTAGAAGGACGTGATATCACATTATAATCCATCGCAGACTTGTGAATTGAAATCCCATCATGACAGACTTTGACATCAAAACCCAAACAAATTAATATAATATAGTAATATGACAAAGCTGTGATTTACACCACTATTGTTAACTATTTTCAGTCTTTGAAGAAAGCTTTGACACACCCATCTTCCACACCTCTTCCACTTCTCCAAGGTTGAGTCTGAGAAGTAACATGTACAGGAGGGAAACCCAAACATCTTTCTCCACAGGGACACTCTCAGACTCCTGTGAAGAGATCTCAATGTGTTCCTGGGCCAGAAAGGATCTAGAATCCCTTCAGTGAGTTCTTGATCTGCCAAAGGGGTCTCTTCACAGTGGGATGTGCCTGGAAAACCTCCAAGGGCAAGTGCTGTTTTTCAGATGAGCTTCTTTACCACAACAAACTGACGTAAAGCCCTCATTGCTGCAGATATTGTTCAGATCTGACAATCCATCTCTTGCTCCATCCTGCCTTCATCTTGAACACGATATCTGAATTTCTCCTCTCCACGCAGAGACTCAGTCCCAACACAGATGGAGCACTTCAACGTTTTCTGGATGAGAACTGTGACCTCAGATTTAGAGGAGCTAATTTTCTCATCCCGGCCTTTTTGTACTCAGCTGTGAACTGGCCCAGTGTACGCTGACAGTCCGCTCATAGTTTGAATACGCCAACAGAACTACATCTTTAACAAAAAGCAGAACTGAAGCTCCCAAAACAGATACCTTCTTCTCTATGATTATACCTTAACATATTAAGTTTGTCACAGCCTGAAATTTTTATTAAAGTGGGGTATTCTGCAAAATCGACTTTGAGCTTTGAATATGTTTTTGATGAGGGAATGACATTATAACATGATATTAGGGATGGGTACCTTTGACATTTGAATTGATTCGGTACCAATATCCGGTACCTGGGAATCAGTGCTGGTACTTAACAGTAGGGGTGTAAGAAAATATCGATACACTGAAATATCGCGATATTTCATTTCCCGATACTGTATTGATGTTCTAAAACCCTGTATCGATTTTTTTTAAGGTTTAAAATGTCAACTTTCCTGCCCGCCGTTCATTTTTATGTTGTAGTTCAGCCTCTGACCACTAGTTGGCAGCAGTGAGCCAGACATTTGGCTCCTCTACCTCTTGAGCGCCAGAGAGTAAGAGAGCATTAGCATTGTGAGTAAACATTAGCTTTTCTCTTTTTTTAAATTTCAGTAAGAGGTTTTTATTTAATAGAACTTTTGGACAAAAAAAATTGCAATAAACTGCCTTGTTACAGTATCGCAATATATCGGGATATATCGTATCGTGACCCCTCTGTTTTGATATATATCGTATCGCAAAATTCTTGCCAATACACAGCCCTTTTGTTCAGCGTCAGTGGCTTTAGTTTGTCTGTAATATCGTTATTACACTGTAAACAACAAATGACTCTTTGTTTAGCGTCAACCACGTGTTAGCTTTTCATTTTAAAGTGTATCTTACCCCCCTGTGAACAGATAACTCCGCCCCCAAGGCGAAATTTGAAAAATGCATCAAAGTGGGTAGGGGAGGGGGGGTTAGAGAGCGGAGGTGTGGCCAG
>NW_013952427.1:1184460-1193018 GCF_001266775.1 Austrofundulus limnaeus | reverse complement strand
TATAGTATCGCAATATATCGGGATATATCGTATCGTGACCCCTCTGTCATGATATGCATCGTATCGCCAAATTCTTGCCAATACACAGCCCTACTTAACAGTACCCATTTTCTGTACTTCGTGTGTGTTTTTTTTCTTACTAATAAACCTTTTTTTATTTATTTAACATATTTCTCAATACATAAAATTTAACAAATATCAACACAGCATCCAACTCTTTGTATTGTAACACCAGTTGTGTAACTTATTTCTTTAACATGAAAACTCTTGAAAACAACAAGACTGTTTTGTCATATTACACAAATTAAAATCCAGCTCCATGTGTTTCTATTGATGTCATTTCCCCGCTAGAACTGTGTGAGGGAGGTCCATGGAAGGCAAATAAGTTTAAATCAAATAAGCAAAAGAGGACTGAGTTAAAATAAATAAAAAGGTTTTCAAGCTACGTTTTGAGCATCCAAAATGCTCCAACACTTCAAGTTGGCAGCTTCCTCTTTCAGGTCAGACGTGTTCAGTGTGTCGGGAAGCGCCTCTGTTGTTTTCCTCTGCCGGTCTCTGTTTAATGGTGGATGAAATAAAGAAAGTGGTGGTACTTTATTTACTTTGAGCAAGCGAACGTCGTGTTCACAAGATAATTAATCCACCAGATAATTCAGAGGCGGTCTGTTCGGTAAATTTTACTCCAGGAGCTGCGAGGCTTTCAAGCTACATTCAGACCGAGCTCTGTTTACTGAACCAGAGGCTGCTGACGTCATTACGCTTTTACACGATGCTGCGTTCATGACAAGCATGGAAAATCTCCCACTCTTACGCCAATACGGTCGCAATGATGCATTTAGGTACCAAAACATGGTACCGTTTGATGTTACATGAATAGGTTCTCGGTAGTACCGACAGAATTCGGTTGGTACTTAAAGTACTGAATTCGGTACCCATCCCTACATGATATAGAGTGTTGCTTTGACTCATTCATGCATGTTTGAGAAATCCTTGAACCTCCTGTGGTAGCCATGTGGATGCCGTTGGATCTGACTGGTACAAAGCTCCTCCCTGGAGCTAAGTCTGCAGCTGAGCTCCTGCCCCACAGAGCACCCCCTCAACTGAAGCATTGTTGTGAAGACATGCGGAAGTGGGAGTGTCTGAAAGGGTAGGAGGTTCTTAAAGGGACAGAGGCCAATGTCTTGGCATTTAGATAGGCTTTGATGCAAAGCCAAATTAATTTTTGATGCACACAGCATTTTCATTACAACTGAAGGTAACAGACTTGACTGTGGTATAAAACTGAACTACACTCACCGGCCACTTTATTAGGTACACCACGTTAGTAACGGGTTGGACCCCCTTTTGCCTTCAGAACTGCATCAATTCTTGGTGGCATAGATTCAACAAGGTGCTGGAAGCATTCCTCAGAGATTTTGGTCCATATTGACATGATGGCATCACACAGTTGCCGCAGATTTGTCGGCTGCACATCCATGATGCGAATCTCCCGTTCCACCACATCCCAAAGATGCTCTATTGGATTGAGATCTGGTGACTGTGGAGGCCATTTGAGTACAGTGAACTCATTGCCATGTTCAAGAAACCAGTCTGAGATGATTCCAGCTTTATGACATGGCGCATTATCCTGCTGAAAGTAGCCATCAGATGTTGGGTACATTGTGGTCATAAAGGGATGGACATGGTCAGCAACAATACTCAGGTAGGCTGTGGCGTTGCAACGATGCTCAATTGGTACCAAGGGGCCCAAAGAGTGCCAAGAAAAGATTCCCCACACCATGATACCACCACCACCAGCCTGAACCGTTGATACAAGTCAGGATGGATCCATGCTTTCATGTTGTTGACGCCAAATTCTGACCCTACCATCCGAATGTCGCAGCAGAAATCGAGACTCATCAGACCAGGCAACGTTTTTCCAATCTTCTCTTGTCCAATTTCGATGAGCTTGTGCAAATTGTAGCCTCAGTTTCCTGTTCTTAGCTGAAAGGAGTGGCACCCGGTGTGGTCTTCTGCTGCTGAAGCCCATCTGCCTCAAAGTTCGACATGTTGTGCGTTCAGAGATGCTCCTCTGCCTACCTTGGTTGTAACGGGTGGTTATTTGAGTCACTGTTGCCTTTCTATCAGCTCGAACCAGTCTGCCCATTCTCCTCTGACCTCTGGCATCAACAAGGCATTTCCGCCCACAGGACTGCCGCTCACTGGATGTTTTTTCTTTTTTGGACCACTCTCTGTAAACCCTAGAGATGGTTGTGCGTGAAAATCCCAGTAGATCAGCAGTTTCTGAAATACTCAGACCAGCCCTTCTGGCACCAACAACCATGCCACGTTCAAAGGCACTCAAATCACCTTTCTTCCCCATACTGCTGCACGGTTTGAACTGCAGGAGATTGTCTTGACCATGTCTACATGCCTAAATGCACTGAGTTGCCGCCATGTGATTGGCTGATTAGAAATTAAGTGTTAACGAGCAGTTGGACAGGTGTACCTAATAAAGTGGCCGGTGAGTGTATGTACTTAATGTTAGGCTATGACATGTTCAACTTGAGTAAAGTCTTTACTAACTTTGAATAAAAGTGGGTATTTTAGAAATTAAATGAACATTTTTTAAAGAAACAATGTCAATCTAAACTGCGACATTAATATTTAAGTTATGTTAGCCCATTACCTTCTCGTCTCTAGAGCATGTAGCTTTTTCAGTTTTGCAACACTCGACCCCTCTGCAAGCATGGTGGCCAGAGAGGGTTACACCTAATTCAAGTCAGCCGCGAAACATTTGAAACAAGAATTTATCCTTATGGAAAACCCAAAAATAGCTTCCCCCGGGCTGCAGGAGGGCCGAGGAGGATCGGAAGGAACGAGATATATTTCCAGTTCTCCCAGCGACGATCACTCAGCTCTACTAAACAAAGCTCTGAGCGGCTTCAAAGTCTCTTCCTGGGGAGTTCCATCGCAGGATAATTTTCACAAACCACAACGTCACAGAGACAGGAATAATTTAATGAACGACACAAATGTTGAAATTTGTCAACAAGCATGTTGAGTAATGAGAACACCATTTGTTGACTGCTTGGCCAATAGATTCAGTTACAACCAGCTGCTGAGGGACCCCCGCATCGCAGCAGATGAAACTTAAATGAGCTCATTTTTAAAATAGAAGGCTGGGAGTTAGCTTTACATTGTGACTTTATACCCTGCTTTAAGGCTACAATAGTCAACATCATATTATTCTTATTGAATCTGTTAAACATAGCATCAGACTTTAAATATAAACACCAAAAATAACGTAGTATTTAATTATGTAGGTTACTGAGTCAGTAATAATGCTCTTCTTGTAATGGAAAGATATCTGCCTCGTTCACTTTAGCTGCAGATGCTGTGACTCAGTCTGAGGATTTAACCTTGTAATGTATCCTGTTTTCTCCTGTAACCTCGGGGCACCTTTACTGCAAGTACTATGGTCAGATCAAATGCTCCCGAGCTGAAGAAACCGAGCATATCCACAGTAATGTCTCAAGTATTTTCAAATCTTAAACAAACAAAACAAAACAAAAAAAATCCGAAGATGTTTTACAATAAATGGTTATGCGTGGTTGTGAACAAAACAGACATCTGGACAGCGTTGGCAGAGTAGCTGTGTGTATGTACCAGGAGCCACAGACACCTGATTAGGTTACATTTCTACCCTGGTGACTAAGAGGCATGAGTCTGGAGGTGGCAACCATGGCAGCGAGGATTTTTGCCAGAGATGCAGCCAGTAATAGCTGAAGAGCTCAGCCGCGGCTCGCTCAGACACATTTCAGAGCAGATATACTCTTTCAGCCGCGGGTTGAGATGATGGTTCACTGGCTGAGGACTTCAAATTAAACTCTGGGACGTTCACTGTTGAACCTGAATCCCAGGAGCTAATGAGCAGGGTGCAGAGGATTGAGAAACCTCAGAGAACATTAGCTTTGTTGATTGACTCTGTGTTGATTTTACAACTATACAAAGCATCATTTTACAGTCTACAAATAAAAGACCAAAAAAAGAACATTTTTCAGAGAGTTTAAAGCATGAAAAGAGTAAATCCTTGGTCTTTGCAATACAACTTATTAACCTCTTGAGCCCCATGACCCCAGTACCGGGGTTAACACAGTTTTTTCTGTTGTACAAACAGACCTCATTGCAAATCTGTAAATACATTACAAAAAATATGTAAAGGAAAATGTTTTGACATTTTTTAAGTAAGTCAAAGCAGATACCTAAATATGTTGTAAAGTGAGTTGAAAGTTTTTTTTTTCACTTGATTTTTAGTGAATATGGTCCAGCTGAACTCAAATATAATTTCTCATTATGTCATATATGGTGACAAATAAATGTTTGGATAATTTTTCAAAAGAACAAACACTCATTAACAAGTCTTTTAAGGCAGGTAAGAAAATATAAATCACCTTTGAATGTAAAAACTTCAGATTTCTTAATATTTATTAATGGTACCTTCATGGTCTGTCCTGTGCAGACCGACAAAATGCTAAATTATTTCTTTAATCAAACCTCTGTAACTTTGCTCCAGTTWATTTTAGCAGCATGAATCTTTGCACAGCTAATGTCCACAAGAGGATTTATGGTTTCCAAGAGTTTTTAGCCTACTTCATTATGGTTTTAAATGGRTTATATACTGTCTAATGAAAACAATGTTCAAGTCAGAGTGAAATGTTTTAAAATTATGTTCCATCCCCAATATCTCTAAAACCACAGCAGCTGTTTTAATACTTACACTTCTGATGCAATCTCTCAAGTGTTAGCTTTATTTTGACACCATGATTATTTAAGTAGAGTTTTTAAATGCTGAGATACGACTCAGTTACATTTCGGCATGGTATTTTGAGCAAAAACTTCAAGAAAACCCTTTGAATCTTAAGAGGTTAAAAAAACACAACCTGATATATGAACACCACTGCTTACATCATGTAGCTGAATTTGTAAAGGCAGCTAGTCAAAAATATTTAAGCCAAAATAAAAAGAGAAAAGCCTGACTTTCCATCTTCTCGTTTCCATGACAACTACACTGGCCATTTTGAGCATTTTGTAGCCAGCATGCTCAGTATTTGGTGCATTTAAAGCAAAGTGAGGCTCTCTGATTCATGTTACAGAGCACACAGAGCCACGTGTGGAGACCACTGCTGGGCACCGACTGCTCAGACTCCAGACTGCTCCTCCTTAAAAACACACTTCATCTTTAATTATAGACTAAATACGTAACGAAACAAGAATATGTTCCATCCCAGAGACATGCTACGTATTTAAAAGCCAATTAATTAGCAAGGGCTCATAGTGCAGAAATAGTTTATATTATCAGCCGGCAACGCATCTACTTCCAATGCAACCTAGAAGGGAGGGTGGACTGTGTGGGAGGCAGGCAAATGAGAATTTAGTAGGAGGTGGGAAGGAAAAAAACTGATGGCATGTGCCAAGAAGACAGCCTCAACTACATCCATGCAACTAGAACACACAC
Source organism: Austrofundulus limnaeus (assembly GCF_001266775.1). NCBI lineage: Eukaryota > Metazoa > Chordata > Actinopteri > Cyprinodontiformes > Rivulidae > Austrofundulus > Austrofundulus limnaeus. Next base: position 1,187,521 of record NW_013952427.1, on the reverse strand, counting down.
AAACACACACATATTCAAACTACTTGAACTTTGTTTCCTCAAATACCATCTTTGTTCAGATTCTGTTATTACCACTCTTTTAAAGAGGATAATGTTTTATTCTTAGCCATTTTAGAATTTAAAAATAAAGTTCAGAGAGAAGCTAAAGGTTGTTTTATGACACGGTCACTTGTTTTTGGTTATACAACAAGAGAAAGTGATTAAGTGTTTCTTTTTCCTGTCTAATGCTGTCCAAGCTACATGAGCCCACTTTCTCCACACAATTCCTGCTGGGAATCTTGGGATATGATGTTTAACTGCTGGGAATCTTCATCCTGAACCTGGCACAGAGCACAGTGCCACAGCAGTGCAGCGTGTTCAGTCTTTGTGGATTTAACAACACGTTTATCTTACAAAAGGAGCTGTTTAAAAAAAAGACCAAAAGTGTGGAACAAATTTGTGTTTTAGATGCGATGACAAATGACACTCATTTTTCAACCCGACAACCCGTTTTTCCAGAGCTCAATGTGATTCATCTGACTGGGTAATATTTGCTTTCAACTTTGAGAAAAAGATGTTTCATCCAATCTCCTGCCAGCTTTTTCCCTTTCATTTTTAACATGCCCATCGACTTCCAAATGGTTTCCACGGAGGACTTCCCAGATGGTTTTGTAAAACAAACCATCTGGCATGTCAGGTTAAGTTAGTCCATGACTGTCTGCTCAGGCAGAAATACATTAAAACAGTAATAGTAGTAATCCATACAGACAGTCTGAAACAAAGCAGACTCCACCACTAATGATGTAAACTCTTATACAGAACATACATTTACAGATTGCTTTACAAACACAATCAAGTGGCAAACATATAAAAATAAAAACTCAGAAAGTGTATTTAACTTAATAAAAGTCTAAAGAATTTACCTCTACTTGTGATTTTTAAAGACTGAATGAAAAATGAAGGAAAATGAATCCAGACTAAACCCAGTCTAGCTCTTTGTTGTGCCACAGTCCATTTAAAAGGTATGGAGGATTCCCCTATAACAGGAGTCTGCAACCTTTATGATCAAAAGAGCCATTTGTGCTGCTTGTCTCACTAATAAAATGTGTTCGGAGACGCAAAACAAGCAATGACTCTAATTATCAACTGGTGGTCCGTGGGCCTTTTCGAAGTCCTTTCGGGAACCTTTACGGTCAGTGGAGGTGACATTATAAAACCGAAAATATATTATTATTATTATTATTATACACATCAGGACAAATAAAAAGAACAGATTTGTGTAAACAAGACAAATACTGTATATAGTTTATACCAAATTTCATAAAAACTAGTACAACTGAATTATTCAGGCATATTTTTTTAAAATCATATTATTATGTAGTCTTCAAATTCTTTAAAGGCAATTCTGGTGGATTTGAGAGAAAGATAGAAAGACGTTTGATTATTTAAGTAAACAACAGGCTAGCATGAGCTAATATGTTTTACTTTTTATATCAGTATTGATCACATATTTACATACAACTTGGTTTCTGTTGTGGGTATACAAAGCCCCCAAAAATTATTGTTATGTTTGGTCATACTTTCAAAGAGCCACATGTGGCCCCAGAGCCGCAGGTTGCAGACCCCTGCCCTATAAGCACTGGCAAGGTGAAGAATATTAACCAGCTTGCTTTTGGTAAGCATTGAAGCAGCAACACAACTTATTTATGTGGGCTGATGCAGCTCGAACTCTTGTCCCTTGAATTTGCGGGGATCTTAAATCATCAATTTTAAATCATTCAGTTGGGATCTATATAAAGTGGAACTGCAATGCTTTGGTCTGAATTCCTATTATTGTAACTCCACAAGCCCCTCTTCCATCCCTTTTCTGAGGTGATCAACTCATTTTCAGGCTGCCTCTTCAAATCCACACCCCACCCACCTACAGCTTTCAGATTACTCCGTACTAGTTTGATAGAGGGGCTTACAAATTATTTAAAAAATGTCAAGGGAAGATTTGTCCAGTCAACCTTATATGTTGACCCAGAGCCAGAAGAGAATGAAGACCACCAAATGTTTATTTAGAAAGTCCAGACCTTATTTAGAATTAGGACTGTGCATAAAAATTTATATCAACGTAGATTTATTTTTAACACGATATTGTATCGAATTTCTTTCTTTCACCCCCCACCCTTAGGGGGCAGTATAACAATGCCTGATTCCTGTTCAGAGCAATAAACAGCAACCTGCAGGTGAGGTCGATGAGTTAGCAAAATGGCCAGCAGTACTCTGGACATAACTTTGTCCTTAAAAACAGAAGTTTGGACACATGTTAGTTTTTAGAATTCTAAATATATAATATAATTTTATAGCAGCTGTAAGGTGGGTACAAAACAAAATGCTGTGGGGTGGTAAAATAATGTGCACGGACAAGAGTGCAGTTTTGCAAACTGCCATGAAAAAAGGATTCTTATAAAACAGCTGCAGAGAATGCAGCCTCTCGAAATTTTATGTCTCCAGTTAGTCTCCCAACAGACACAGCTTGGTGAGATACCGCTTTAACTCTACCCATTTATCTCACTACTTCCACTGTAAAGGTCTAAACATGTGCAAACCATGATTAGTGAGCACTACGCTTCCAAATATGAATCATGCATCAACAAGATCTAAAGATTGGGATGAGAGAAACTTCACTATTATTTTTTTAAATCCAGATTAATAGTAAGAATATGACATGACTGATGAACTGGGATTATCCAGGCATTGGGCTCCAAATCTTTCCCTGCCAACTTGTGTACAACGCTGAGATAATCTGAAGTTAAGATGATTATTACTCAGTAAAATAAAAGTTTAAATAAAAGTTCACCAGCTATCTTTGTCAATGTTTGCAGCTAATCTGGCAACCGCTTCCTATTACTTAGTCTTAAAATCAACAAAATCCAGCTCACCAAAAAGGGCCATCACTAAGAAAAAACAACCAGAAAAAAATTAAGCTATTAATGTGGACATAATTTTTTATTTTTAGGAAAGATAGCTGCCAAGCTTTGAAAGGATCCTATCTGCCTGAATTCTAAATCTCTTCAGCATTCAGATTATATATATA
>NW_013952427.1:1182191-1183925 GCF_001266775.1 Austrofundulus limnaeus | reverse complement strand
ACACACACACACACACACACACACACACACACATATAAAACTGTCCAACATATCACAAATCATGTTACATTACTGCACAATCTCCTGGAGGAAATAACCAAGCTGGATTTACTATAACAGTAGCTCTACAACAATGACTGATCTGGATGATAATGACAGTTCCTGCCTGCTCTTTTTCCCCTGACAGCTCAGCAGGACTGAGCACGATTACCACAGACGCTTCCCTTCCTCCTCCTGCCATGTTTTTTTAACACAGAACGGAGAGACGGATCAATAAATTAGCCACGTGCAGCCGATAAATTACACCATTTGAGATTAACCTTGAAGGCTTGCAGGAGAAGTGTGTGGTCAACAGTTGTAGTCACTGAAGAATTATGGGCAAACCGAAAGACTACTGCAGTTCTTGTTTACAAAAGCAGCAACCAAATTGACAAACGGCAGATTTCAATCAATGAAAAATCAGCTTTAACAAACTCATTTCTGATTTTACCCTAAAAATAATTACAGCCACTAAAAAGAACAGGAGTTCATTAAGGGTTTCATTAATCCTGAAGTGATTTCAGCACCTAATACGTGAACAGCTACACCGTACAGTGTTGGTTAAAGATCCGGCCTTGAGCACTTCTCATAGTGATGCCATGAAAAGCCTGCTGATTGTTGTGTTATGTCAGGAAAGGCACATAGAGTTTGGTCAGGCGAATAAATGATGGGCGCCGCCGCCCGTGGCAGAGCTGCATACCGAGCAGCAGCTGCAGGCAACAGTTCACTGTGGAGCTCAGGGGAGAGATGACATTCTCAGGGAAACGAATCAGAGCCAGAACTGATGAGTGCTAGGACTGCCTCGTTACACAGAGATGCTGCCATTTTGAAAAGACGCGTTTAAGACGTTTCCCTTTGACTGCAGGTTTTTATTTATTTATTTATTTTTGATGAAGCACCTTTAACGCCACTCGCTCCTCTTGAGGCATCGCACACGTACTGCAGCCTTTAGAGTCATGTGTCCTTTTTTTTTCCTGACAAGCCAAGGTCTTGACAGCCACGGGCAGGAAGAGTGTGTGAAGTGTGTGTACGTGTGGTGGAGCGGCTTCAGGGTGGATTTACTTTTGCCCATTAAACTGCCAGAGACACTCACTTTGCACATCAAACACCGCAGGGCTGCCTCAGTCTCATCTGACCCATGGCTTCTGCCTGCTGACCAGCCTCAGAGTCAGGCCTGACCCACAACCACCCACAGCCATGAAGTGTATTGATCCCCCCCCCACACCCTACAAAGTTGGCACAGACACAGGCCACACAGAAAGGGTGACATCTGGAGATATCACGAGATTTCCTAACAGCTTGTGATCATCTGTTTAAAAAAAAAGAAAGGCTGAATATGAGAGGCTGGTTTTTCAATGAAGGGGTGTGGCAGCAGAGGGAGGGCATTTATCCAACACACAACATGGGCTGCTGCTTTCACTCTACATGCTGATGCTCTCTTTAAACAAAAACACAATCCTTACTGGGGAAAAAAAGCAAATAAAAACACACCGTGCAAGTTTATCAGAAGCACAACAGTAACATGGTTTGCACAGGTTCTGTGGTGGAGAAAAGAAACAAAGTTGGCAACAATTCCTTTTAGCGGCTGCTTGACATGAAAACATGGCGGAGGCTGGTCAGGTCAGTAACTCTCCACGCGTATTTTACACACCGAGAAACACAATGAAATTATTTAAACACCACCCTCCAAAACTC
>NW_013952427.1:1176182-1180906 GCF_001266775.1 Austrofundulus limnaeus | reverse complement strand
GAAGAAGTCTCTTGGAGGAGAGACGAAACGTTTCATTAGAGAAGAACCCATCCAGAAGACCTATACAATTTTTTTTCTTTTTGAGTTAATGAAAGTATTTATTTATGTTTATTATTGATGATTTTATCTGAATTCTTCTTTCTCTACAAGTGATGTGTATGAGTAAAACAGAAATGGTGTTCTGATGGCATCTGGATAATATTAGGTTAAGATTTATGAAAGATTAGATACCTACGGAAGAGGATTAGGACCAATGAAAAATAAAAAACAAGGAATTCTGACTTTAATCTCAGAATTCTGACTTTAATCTCAGAATTCTGACTTTTTTCTCAGAATTCTGACTTTAATCTCAGAATTCTGACTTTAATCTCAGAATTCTGACGTTTTTCTCAGAATTCTGACTTTTTTCAATTCTGAGATTAAAGTCAGAATTCTGAGATTAAAGTCAGAATTCTGAGAAAAAAGTCAGAATTCTGAGATTAAAGTCAGAATTCTGAGATTAAAGTCAGAATTCTGAGATTAAAGTCAGAATTCCTTTTTTTTTTTAATTTTTCAGTGGCCCTAATCCTCCTCCGTAGTACCCAACATGAACAATTCATATTTTTATAATAAGAGCAACTGTTGTGCTTTCAATGAAAAAAAAAGTTTAAGCAGTAAATAAAGGATCAATTTTGCCCTTTTAGTCCTTTTTTTATTCATAATAAAAAGGAAAAAAAATCCACACGAAACTTGTAAAAGTTATAGTGTGGAGTGAAAAGCAGGGCAGAAAATTAAACCTGTATGTTTGTTTTAAACATTACCAAATAAACACAAAGGTTGTGATCTAAATATGTTAAGAACAAAGAAAAAAGTCACCTAAAGCAGGATCGATGAGGCGCATTGTGTTACAAAATTCTTAGCTTTTGCGTTACATTTGTGGAGGTCAGTTAGGTTGAATGAGGTTATAAATAAGAGTGGAGGGATTGGAGGCAGTTGCTCCGCCTGCTATAATTAGAGACTGGGTCTGTGTTGTCAGGGTACAGTTGCATCCTAATGCCTTCCTGAACCAGGAGCGGTCAGAGCTTAAGGATGTTGATGTCAGCTGGTCCAGGAGAACCACTGCTACAGTAAATTCCAGCCATTCTGATGGAAGCCCCTTGTTACATGGTGTGGCCATCTGCTGAGCTCTGAGGTTTCTCTGCTGCTGCTGTAATCTCAACACTTTTCACAAACACTCGAACCAGCCCTTCCAGGGAAAATAAGAGGTTGCTTTCATCCCTCATATTTCATATAATTAAGGACAAGAGTTGTTGTTTTTTTTTTTAAATACGCAAATTTATTTTCAGTGAGTCACAGGACAAGCTGTCACATTTTAAATCAGGCAATAAAAAATTGTTATACTTCATTGTGTTAGATTTTGTTGTTTCAAGTGTTCAAACTGTGAAGGAGAGTAAGATTAGGTTTAGGATTATATTTAAGCTGAGTCAAGTTAAATTGTAATTCTTATTTGATAAAACTATAAAACAAACAATTTTACTGAAACTTTAAAAAAATTTAAGCTTGATTGACATGTCTGTAACCAAACGCAGTTGGAAAAATATTTGTAACTCTGATCATAAGGATTAAAAAAAGCCTATGTCGCCACCACGTGGACATCTAATGGAATTACAATTCACAGATAAAACAAAAGAAATAAGAAAAAATAGCAACTTCTCAGTAAATTTATGATTAAATTCCAAACTTTTCACAAATTAGATTTAAATTACTGCACTTAGTCTTTACACGTGTGTGGGTGCATATTATTACACTCTGCTCAGCAAATTACTTATACTTAAATTTTTGAAAGATGAGTTTTAATTAAATTGTAAGCAGAGCAAAATCAAACATTAGGAATCATATACTGGATTAATCTTCTGCTTTACAGTATAGCTTTTAAAATGTTTGAAATAAAAAAACATCCAACACATTAAATAATTCACCTACTTAAAGACAAATGAGAAAACATACAAAAAGATGACAGGTAAGCAAAACTCTATTTTATTCATCATAAATAAGCTTTGCTATGAGTTCTGCACGGCTCTCTCTCTCTCTCGCTTTTTACGATTCCGTGAATATTTTCAAACACAAAAAATTTACTCCTCTAAGTCCACTGGTTTGGGTTTTGGTTATCTTCTAGATTTCATCCTTGGCAAAGTGGTTCTCTGACGAGCACCCGCTCCAGATCTCACAGGTGAGTGACGAAGCGGAGCACCTCTCCGTCCTCCAGGCCTCCAGCTCTCCCCGCTCTGCCTGCTCGGTGGAGGTAGTCGGCGTGGGTCTCTGGGAAGTCGTAGTTGATGATCAGGCGCATCCTGGAGGTGTCCAGGCCGCGCGAGGCTCTCCTCTGAGTCCACTGGTATGGGCTTTGGTTCTTGTATTTTAGATTTCATCCCTGGCAAAGTGGCTCTCCGACGAGCAGCCGTCTCAATGTTCTGCACCCGCTCCACATCCCACGGGTGAGTGACGAAGCTGAGCACCTCTCCGTGCTCCACGCCTCCGGCTCTCCCCACTCTGCCTGCTCGGTGGAGGTAGTCGGTGTAGGTCTCCGGGAAGTCGTAGTTGATGATCAGGCGCACCCTGGAGGTGTCCAGGCCGCGCGAGACGATGTCTGTGCAAACGAGCACGTTCGTGCCGCCCTTCTGGAAGCACTGGAAGATCCCTGCACGCACGGCGGCGGGCATCTCTCCTTGCAGTCGGGCGTGCTGGAACCCCATTTCCTCCAGATTGTAGCCCAGCCAGTTCACGGTGGTAGACTTGTTGCAGAACACGAGCGCAGCGCCCCCTTTCTTGTCACACTGAAACAACTTCAGGGCTTGACAGAGCTCCAGGATTTTGTCTGCACTCTTTACCTTCAGGAACCTCTGCTTGACGTGGGGCATGAGGCGATGCAGCATCCTGCTCTTGATCGTCACGATATTCCCGAGGTCTGTCACCTTGCTGAGCACTTCCCCGACACCCCCGGGGAAGGTGGCCCCAATGAGCAGCAGCTGGGCTTTATAATCCAGGCCCCGCGTTTCCCTGGGATGGTTCGCGATGTCCGTATGCTGAAGGATGTTCTCCAGCAGCTCAGAGAAGCTGGGGTCAAACATGGTGTCAGCCTCATCTATCACCAAGAAGTGCAGCGCACCCAAATCCAGATAATTCCTCCGCAGGGCCTTGACCAGGGCACCTGGTGTGGCCACTAAAATATCTGGATGATCCTGCCGAAAGATTCCCTTGATGTGGCCCATGCCTTGCCCACCACCCACAACCTGTGTGTGCAAGTTGAAGGGAGCACACAGAGTTCTGGAGACAGCCGCTACTTGCTCACTTAGCTCTTTGGACGGCACCAGAATCGCTGCAAGAATCTTGTTTGTGCTCTCGGCGTTCGTTTCGGCGTTTATTTGAGCCCGCAGCTTCTGAACAACGGGCAGCAGGTAGCTCAGTGTTTTCCCACTGCCCGTTTCTGCAGCGCAGAGAATGTTGTGACCTTTCATGACCATGGGGATGGTCTGCAGCTGCACGGTGGTGGGATGAGTGATCCCAATGCTTTCCAAAGTGTTAATCAGCTCCTTGCAGATGTGGAGGTTCTCAAACGTCACGGCTGTTTCCCGTTCCGCCTCCGTCATCTGGCTGGGGGCAACGCAGGGCGCTGCGTCTTTAATGTTGTTGACGGTGAAGTGGTCGCCGTGGGATTTTTTGTGTTTCCAACCTTTGGAGGCCAGAACGGGCTGCTCGAACTTCCCCAGGGTGTGTCCCGCAGACTGCTTACAACACGGGTGCTTGCTGTCGATCAGGAGCTTGCCCCCTTTAATAAGGTTGACTTTGGTTTTGCTCCGAGCCTCCCTCATGTTTTCTGCGCGTTTCGTCATGTACTGAGGGACACGAATGATGGGTGTGTCATCTGCTTTTTCGTTCGTTCGACCAAAGCGACTTACAGAGTGGTGGACGTGTCGGAACGAAGTCGCTTTGACGAGTTCGGTGCAGTGCAGTCCGACTGAGCTGAGGGCTTTAAGCCGAGCCGAAACACAGCCGACCTTTAGCGCCTGCATCGTGAAGCGAAGTAAGCCGACGATGTCTAAAATAAACCCCAAACCAAAGTAAAATAGAAAACAAGCAGATAATATCACGAGTCAATCGTTAAAAGTCCTCAAAATATATATAAAAAATAAACAGTAATTTGTTAGAATCCCGCACCACTAAATTGGAGATGCGCCACGCTTTAAGGCGCACAATGATGACGTATTCTTCTTCTTCTTAGTTTTTTTAATAGTGGTTGGCAAACATTTGGTGCATTACCGCCACCACCGGTAAGGAGTGTGAACCAGGACTAGCAAGCTAAAAAATAAAAACTAGATTCTTTTAATTAACCCCGTTATTATTTGATAATGAAACATGATCTTATAACTTGCATCAAAATATCTTTTTCATAATAACTTTAAAAGATTAAATTGCTCTTTTTCTCGTTCAAGACTTCTTATCATTTCAGTTCTTTCTTTCTGGTACTTTCCTAGTGGTTGACATAACATGCTTTATAGCAGTGGTTCCCAAACTTTTTATCTTCTGACCCACAAAATATCCATGGCAAAAAGTTGTGACCCCAAATATTACTGGTCTGAGTACACAAACTTCGTTAATAACCCTAAAAACACAGGCTTTTTGACAATCTAAACAGCTTGTACTTAAAAATAAATAATTATTTATACTTATTTTGTGTTTTTGTAATA
>NW_013952427.1:1171232-1175243 GCF_001266775.1 Austrofundulus limnaeus | reverse complement strand
ATTACATTTTAATAATAATAATAATAATAATAATAAAATGACATAAAATATACATTTAAAATAAAATAAAAACTATAACTTTATAAAAAGCTAGACAATGAATACACAAAATGTATAGATTTCTTATTGTTTTAGCTATTCACTAAAAATTAAGTAGCAGCCCAATTAGGATTTATTATAATACGTAATAATTGAAATCCCCACCTTTAAAAGCTCAATTACACTGGACAAGTGAACATAAGTTAACCATGAATATGTTTGCCTTTGGACATTAGTAAAAACAAAACCCTCTTTATTTCAGTACTTATGGGCAGATTTTGCAGCATGTGTGACGTCATTTTGCTTTTCTATTGAGAGACTCCAATGTTATCCTTATCAGCATGTCAGAATTTGTCCAGCTGCTTATAATAAACAGCTAATATACAATCTTTTAGCACAATAGTTGTGTTGTATTGCTCTATAACAAACAAATGACAAAATAGTTTTAGCACAAATTCCTGAAGATACAGTAAATACATTTGGTTGTAGAGAGAAAATCAATCAATTATCCATAAACAGTGATTACATTGTTTGTTTTGCCTTATATATTGTTGATGTGTTCCTGAATCAATGAGCTGATCGTGTGCCTGGTGAGTCAGCACTGCCTGCAGTACAGTAATGTAACATATTGTCATAGTGTGAAAAAAAGCAGGACTGTCACAGACACAAGTGACCACGTCAATAAAAGCCCACATGACTTTGATTTGTGGCCTGCCCTCTTTATCAGTGAAACACCCAATGCCTACTTAAAACTAAAAAAGAAAAAAACAGATTGCATGACTGTTTTGAACAAAATGTAGAGTCTTTTAGCCACGGACGAACAGAGGCCTCTGACTGTTTCACATGAAGGAAAACACAGGCATGATGTTTTGCATGACTGTCTGAGTTCTTAAGAGGATAATCCTGTATTGTTGCTTTGCCTGCGGTGTGTAAGCTCATAAAAGAGGAGACTAATCCTGCCAGGTATGCATCCACAAAGGGTCCAAGGTTAAACACAACCCTCTGCTCTTTTGCTTTTTCGCACTCTTTCTAATGCTCTGGTGTTTGCTTCAGAAATCAGAAAAGGAAATGTGATTCTGATAGTAAATGTGTCTGTTTTAGTAGTGTTCTGAAAAGTACAATGACAGAGAAAGAAAAAAATCGCTTCTTTGCATTTGTGCTGCTGTCACCTCTATTGATTGTACATCAGCTACCCTTTACATGTGCTGAATGGATCAGCTGACTGATCGATGTGGTGAAGCTTCAGAACATGCTTTCAGGATTGGAGCTGCTCTCACGTGTCAGCCATCGATTTCTGGCAGCCAGAATCACCACAAATCTATCTGGTGCTTCCCATTGAGGCAGGAAAAATCTGAGACAGGTGTTAAATGAAGATAGGGGAGAAAAGTAGCACATATCATAAAAAAGAGATGTTGAATTAGAGAAACTTTATGTTTTAGAAAGCTGAAACCACATAGTGTTACATTTCTTTTTGATTACATGCTGTAAATTTTTACAAACAAGACCTTTTTTTCTTATTTATTTATTTTACAAAGAACACTTTCTCATGTTTGCTGAAAGTGAGTTTTCTGACAATGATGTTCAGAAGTCGTCAGGATCACAGTTTTTTTTTTTTTTCTCTTTTCACTTTTATTTGCATGATTATTTCTTGTGATGCTTGGTGTCTTTCTTTGTTCTCATTGCATTTATTTATTAAAAACAATCTCATCCCTTTTATAAATGTGTTCAACTGTCACTTCATGCAGGGTTTTAGTGGTAACGAGTGTGATCTCCCTCTGTAAAGATTCACTTCCACAGCTGAACAAAAGAGGGCAGCATCAAACATAAAGGCAGCTTTTTTGGGCCACCTGAACTCAGCACAATGACAGCATTGTTCCCCCAAGTGCACAATAAGTTTACATATAAATAGTGCAAAGGTTAAATATCTTTTTTTCCTTCTTATTCTTCTTTTAGTGTAAAACCTTCACTCAACAAGCTGTTTAGTTGAAGAGAACTTGCCCAATTTGCACTCAATGCATTTGAATAATTGCATGCCCTATTTTGCAAAGCTCTCACAACTGTGACTCTATCATTTCACTTCAGTCGCGACGCAGAATTCTGATATTCACTGACTTTTAGTGAGCATTGCAGCGTAGTGCTGTGCTGCTGTTCTGCACTAAGTGCAAGTGCAGATCCTTGAAAGAGTGACACCTCTGCAACAGGACCAGTGTGGGGGCAGACTGTTCCTTTTTTTTCTTTTTTTTTTTGTTAGTAACTTTCTTTACAAGAACATAAAATCACAAACCACATCTACAGCCTCCTACACAATATGTTTTCTTTATCTCTTGCCTTCAAAGGTCATCCGTGGAGATAAGAGCTGCAGGTAATCTGAACTAGACCAGTGAGGTTCTGGAGATATGGTTTCTACACGAGAGAAAGTTCATTCAGTGAGCTCGTTGAATTTTAGTTTAATAGAACCATTTATGAAGATAAGAGAGTTTTCTTCTTGTTGTTGAGAGCAATTTTTATTTCAACCAGAGCATTTGTGATCATTTGTTTTATCTTTAACAGGCGTTAATAAAGTTGCTTTTGTTATTGTTTTAATGCATTTTTTTAAAAAAGGAATGAACTTTTCCTCCACATATTTTATATTCTATTAAATTGACCATTTAAGAAACCAAAAAAAAGGACAAATGAAGAAATGAAAAGGAAAAACTGAAATATCACTCAAACATGTTTGGATTCTGTGTTGTTTAGATCGGCCTGAAACTTACCTGAGATCTTGAATTCACAAACAAACCTACTGACGCTGTGATCAAAATGGCTCATTATTCTATAACATCTTTATTACATCTGCAATTATACATAAATGAAACAATGCACTCATTTGAGCACTAATCTGTAAAGTTGTTGCATTGTCTGTAATTGCAGGAAAACAACAGGAAAACCTGTAAAATCTACACTGAGTGGAGGGAGAGAAACTTGTTAATGGATAAAATTTGAATGTGGATAAATGTTTTATTATTTGTTCATTTTTTTTGGAAAGAACTGCTTCACAAAATGGCAACCCCCACCCCCTCCTTAAAAAAAGTTAGGGTTTGTGCTTTTGCTTGGAAATTAAGACCACAGGAAATGTGATATTGATGCTTTCAGCTGCATTTGTGCGCTGAGCGCTTGTCTGTACGCCCACATACATCGAGCATACATGCTGCGTGCTGGTGTCAGAAATATACGAAGGTGTCAAATGCTAAGCCTCTGAGAGCACGTTCCTTTGCTCAAATTGCTAAAAAAAAAAAAAGTCTGAAAAATTACATAAAATTTTTACCCTAAAAACAACCCACAAAACTAAAGCTGACTTTAAACTGTACACAAGTATTAAATTTTAGTGGTTTATTTGGTCATAAAAGCTGAACAACTTATTGATGTTTGGCTGGACATGTAAAGTGTTTTATATCAGTGTTACAAAAAAAAAAAAAACACTTGGTGAAACATTAGAAACAGGACCGATAAAGGCAGAGCTTGATCACACTCTGTATGTATGTGAGAGTTTAAAACCCGTGGAGGCGTTTAGGTAGGATTTTACATTTTTTTAATTCAATGAAGTACTTTTATTTTATTAGAACATTTTCATGGTTGTAATAATTCAGACAAGAAAAAAAAGCTGATCAGAAACACAAATGCTGTCAGGCAATATGACAATCAAAGTCATTACAGCTTGTAGGCACATCACCTTTTATATTGTCCATAAAGATTAATCCAAGGAGACTGATGAGAGGTTAAAGTTTGTCAGGTGACTAAAACTGACAACACACAGGTAGCTTTATTGTTGTGTTGTTCTAGACACATCCCTATTTCTGTACTATTTTTAGTACAAAACAGTCATAAAGAAAGAGAGTAACAACAAGGATTTATTAGTGAGAGTTTCTATCTGAGGACATTCTGTGCTCATAAAACAACATTACATTTTAATAATAATAATAATAATAATAATAA
>NW_013952427.1:1168607-1171163 GCF_001266775.1 Austrofundulus limnaeus | reverse complement strand
AATAATAATAATAATAATAATAATAATTCTATTAAATTATCTTTCCAGTTCCACTTCGTTTAAAATTGCAATTTTTGTATCCTAAATTATTCAAAAATCACATCTTTATCATGTAAATAAACGCAGCAAATGCAAAAATGCATCAACTTTTGTGAAAACAAACAGTCATGATAAATGTTAACATATACAAAATCAAAATTGGAAGTTGGTTATTAGAGCTAGAAGAGGTGCATGATTTCATTTGGATATCTTGTAGAACAACTTTCAACTTTTTTATTTTATGTTATATTTAAAGGGGTCTGTTTACATATTAAAGGGTTGAAGAATGCACGGTGCAGTGGAGTTCTCACCGAGAACCCAGACAACTTGGGTTCAAGTCGTACCTTTGGCAGCTGCACCTCCCTGGTCCAGTACCCTGGCCTTGTAGGCCTCAGGCTGCAGGTCCAAGCTCGGGTTGAGTCAGGAAGGTTGCGGCCCCTGGAGCAGCTGAGCATTTCTTTGTCCAGCAAAACATTTGTTTATTAACCTTTATTTAACCAGGCAAAACCCTTTCAGATCACACATCTCTCTTGCAAGGGAGGCCTGGAAGCAACCTAGTGTGCATGTTTTTGGTTTGTGGGAGAAAATCCATGCAAAACACGAGGAGAACATGCAAACTCTGCACAGATACCAGGTTCGAAATGGGGATCGGATCCATGGACCTTCTTGTTGTGAGGCACCGGTTCTAACCACTGAGCTGTCACGCTGCTCTTTGCTTCCAGCTTCTGCAAACTGCATAGCAGCATTTCTGTTTATGATGAGAACAATGTTTTTTTCACCCCCAGGAGTCCATATGAGTATTGATCCAAAAATGACATCATAAAATAAAAATTAAAATTAAAAACTCCACAAAACAATCCACAGTTTAGATGGCTAGAAAATGCTGACATCTGCACATTTATAACAATGGTTTGAGATCATTCACAAGGCTGGTTAGCAAGGATAAGCTCTTGCACTGAAAAGTGCAGCTTGTCATCATACTTATTAATTATAGCTTGTAGGAGCCCCACCAAAGAGAGCAAAGCCACCCCTAAGATGTTAAAATAAACTAATTTCGACCTACTGTATGTGTAGAAGATGTTTCCCTAACTCCCGTATTCCCTCCTGTACTCTGCAAATAACATTTACATGATAACAACATAAAAAAATTCTGGATTTTGCTTTTGGTGTGCCCTCAGGATTTTCAATGAATGGGGCATTGCTCCAAATTATAATGTGATGTTTCCCCAAAACAAAGTAGCAAAAGTATTTTAAGCAGAGTTGTAAAGTAGCTAAGTACAAATACTTTGTCACTGTACTTAAGTAGAAATTTCGGTTATCTGTACTTTACTTGAGAAATTATTTTTCAGCGTACTTTTTACTTTTACTCAGTACATTTTCACACAATTATCTGTACTTTCTACTCATTGCATTTTTTAAAAAGGTAAGAAGTAGAAAGTCGTTACTCCTATTTTATTCTGAGTTAGTATTTAAAAAAATACTATCCTGATAAATTGTCTCCTGGATAGAGTGAATTTAATTGTGGTTGGATGAGAAGTATAAATATATACCATTCTGACACACTATTAGCTTGTACGCAACCCATCACAGCTGCACGCTGTTAGAAAACAATATTTTTGCTCCTAATAAATGTCATTTTGGAAAATCAAACTGCTCACTTTTACTCAGTACTTTTACTTTTAAAACTTAAGTAGATTTTGTGTCAGAAATTTACTTTTGAGACTTAAGCACAAAAAATATCAGATACTTTAAGACTTTTACTCAAGTAATACTTTTAGAGAAGGCTTTAACTTTTACCAAAGTACTTTTACGATAAGATACTTGTACTTTTACTCAAGTATCACTTTGAGATATTTTATACAACACTGGTTTTTAAGAAAATACATATTTTGAAGTTTAGTGTTTCTAATGCAAATAAATTAGGGCTATAACAATTTATTTTCCGTGCTTCCAAATATCTTTGTTCACAAAAAAAAAAAAAAAAAAAAAAAAACATAAAACAGCTTCACAAGAACAATAGTTTTGTCTCAGTAATGTGACACTGCTCTGATAATTGTTTAGTATGGCAAGTCGTTGGGGTCATAAATCATAGTTTAACTCCATAGCTGATGGAGCGCGCGCGCGTGCTCAATGTTGTGTTGTGCTGACGTCACTGTTGGAACTGCCCTGTCACGAGGGGGTTAGTAAAAGTTGGGATAGGAGCTCCAGGCGGAGACAAACAGGCAGGAGGAGGTAGAGTCAACCGGACAGTTGACAACGGGCGCTTCTGTTTGAGCCGAGGAAACACACGCGCTCGTTGTTCACGTTTCTTCGGGAGACGGAGGGAAAGGAGCCGGGGCCGGGCGACTCTGTCTGAAGTTGAAGCCAGAATTTCGTTGCCAGAGACGGAGAGAGAGAGGAAGAACCTGCAGCGACTTGTGTGTGTTTTGGATTTGCCTGTAGGGAGGGAGTGAGGGATTAAACGTCGTGAGAGAGAGAGAGAGAGAGAGAGAGAGAGAGAGAGAGAGAGAGAGAGAG
>NW_013952427.1:1143621-1168478 GCF_001266775.1 Austrofundulus limnaeus | reverse complement strand
GAGAGAGAGAGAGAGAGAGAGAGAGAGAGAGAGAGAGAGAGAGAGAGAGAGAGAGAGAGAGAGAGAGAGCGCGCGGCCGAAAAGCTCGCGAATTAAATGAGCAAAAGTTGAAGTTTGGCGCCGTGGCAGCGAAGTCGTTAAATGTTGTGACATTTTAAGGACGCCGTTTAAACTCGCTCCCCCTCCCCACCCACAGCGCGGTCGACGAAGTGGCGGGGTAAAAAGACCCGACCTGTCAAAGCCGATGACGACTGCAAACTGCCCCGGGAACGAGGAGCTGGACTTCAGGCTGATCTTCGGAGAGGACGTGCAGCCGCCGCCGCCGTTAGGCCCCGTAGGTCAGTGAGTTTTACGGTTTCCAGGCTCGGTGTGTTTGACTGTGTAGTAAACTTTGAGCGCATTGTAAGTTACTCATCTGCTACTGTTGCCTTAACTTTACCCGCTGTCACACAACACACACACAGCCACATTGTGTGTGTGTGTGTGTGTGTGTATGTGTATGTGTGTGTGTGTGTGTATGTGTGCGCGCGCGCATTTTGAGGCTTTTTAGTCTTAAACCCTTTCATGTATAATTTCTGCTGAAGCCGTCAAACAGACCACCAGCTGTCATTAGCTCGACATGCTAAGTTAGCAGCTACTGCTTTTTTTGTTGTAGTTTTCGCAACAGACGTCTTGTTACAACGTCGTAAAGGCTGTCATCACCCCCTCCCCAGTGTTGTAAATTTACATGTGCACCCTTTTTTATATTTACAGTCAGCCTTAATAAAACGGTGCAAATATGAATGATTCTGTGAAGTTATCCCAAAACAAACATATCAAGTGTGCAGAAGTGGCCGATCATTTACTGCATTAATTCCAAATTTGTTTAACAAATTGGTTAAAATGAAGCTTATTCTTAAGCAGAGTTCCCCCCTCTCCAAACAAAACATTAAACCATGTTTTTCAGTGCTGTCAGTGACACAGCAGGGATATCACATTTAAAAAGGTTTGCATACAGGTGAGGAGCGCCAGTAGGCTTGAAAACAATAGAGCAGGGGTGCCCAAACATTTTCCCCGAGGGGGCCAAAATGACAATCTATCCAGGGCTGCGGGCCAAATGCAGTTATATAATACATGAAATACAAATACTTTTTAAGTAAAGTCCTTTATTTTTAACGATTAAGCTATGCAATAGCCCTCTTTTGTTTTAGTCTGCACTTGGAGAAAGTCTGCCATATGCTCAAGTAGCAAAGGCTCATGGGACATTTTATAAATTGATAAAATATGAGTTTTTGTGGCCTTATAAAGTGTGCAAATCTACATGTGGGGTTAAATCTGATCTAAATATTTCTTGTTGTTGTTTCATGTTTAATCCTAATAAATCAAAGATATGTCAGCACCATGACTGAAAACTACCTTCACTACAGCCCTTTTATATAGCCATGTGACCAATGGAAATACTGTGTTTCTACCTATAGGATAACAGGTTACAACCTTGTAACTTTGGCAACTGTTGGTGGGCCAAATCAAATGGCTTGGCGGGCCAAATTTGGCCCGCAGGCCCCACTTTGGTCTCCTCTGCAATAGAGTATGCTGCTGTTCGTCAGCTTTTGAATTGGTCCTTCATCAGGAGCATTATAGTTGGGTTCATGTAGCCTATGTGGTGTCTGCAAAGTAACAAAAACTTATGTTGTCAAAAGTTGTATTTTGATTACAAAATATGTGAAAGACGGAGTCAAAATTCTGCTGTAATGTTTGTAAGACAGTCGTGTTTGGATTGCTTAACGGTCTTCTTCTTTTCGTTCGGCTAAACGTCTTTTGGTAAAAATAAAAGTTTTAAACACGCCGATGTCATCTACAGAAATGCTTCGAAAACACTGCTCTTTAAAGTGGGCACCCTTTGCCATGCTGCTATTCAATTTGTCATCGAAGCTCCCTCTAGCACTCATCGTTAAACCTTGCAGTCCCTGGTGCAGACAACCTCACTGGTTTCTGTTGATTTATAAGACCTTAATCCTATCTCTGGTCACTACATCCGCAATAATGCTCCTACTCTGTTCCAGGAGCTACATTAATCTTTGCATCCCTAAAGCATGCACATCTTTTAACCATCCTCTCATTTCAGCTTTACTCTGTTCTATTTTTTCAACAATTAGAACCATTTAGAAGTGACTCTAAAGATCACTTCTTTCATCCTGTTTATTTAAAAGTTCTGTGAGGGCATCGCTTCACAATCACATACCTTTGTTCTGTAGGATGATGTTTGGTTATCTGTTGTGAGTAGGCTGCCACAAACGACTATTTTAATAATCGATTAATCACCGATTATTTATTTGATTAGTCGACTAACCGGATCATACGTTAATTGAATATAAAACATACAGCTTATCGTGCCAGAATGCAGCTGCTATTATATAACTATCGTTAGATTTTAGCTATATGCTAACTAAAATAATAGCTGTGGAAGGTAAGATCTGCTCTGCAGATATTACACAGGTTTCTCTTTCATTTTCTTAAAATGATCCCACACTTTGAGCTCTGTTGTCAGGTAGCCATGATACCAGAGCCTGTCTGTATAATGTCTTGTGACGTCCACGGCCTACCCCAGTTACCACTACTGTACATGTGTGTCAAGGACAGAAAGGCAGATGTGGCAGTGGAAGGTGTCAAAGCAGTTTGGAGAGAAAAACAAAGTAAAGAACAACAACAACAAAAAAGAAAACGATTAATCGATTATTAAATTAGTCATCGATTATTTTAATAATCGATTAGTCGTCGATTAATCGTGGCAGCCCTAGTTGTGAGTTATCATGCCGTCCTACCCTTTTCATGTTGCTGCCACTTGGCCAGGTCGTTATTGAAATAAGAATTTGTTCTCAAGTGACTGACCTGGTTAAAGAAAGGTTTCAGGGATCAAAAACTATGAGGTGTGTGTGTTTATGCATGTAAATGCAAACACATTTTAGTTGTTAAAATAATGACATGCGGCTCCAAAAACAACAAGTTGTGCTTCATTTAATAATGTTCAGAGTCTTGCAGATTGGCTGCCTCAGTACATCTTTCAGGTCTTGAAGTAAAGTGACAAAAGTGTAGTAAAGAGTTTTTTTTAGTGGTTCATCAGAATAAGTCCAAACACTCACCTTAGGAGAGGGCATTCTTGAAGGTGAGATGAGCCACAACATTAACACCATGACAAACTTCAGGAAGAACCTTTCTGTGTTGGTTATGTTCTGTCTTTACATGTTATATCTGCTTTTTTTTGTTCCACAAAGTAATTTTTTTACAGAGTCGCTAAGAGAATAAGATACAACAGAAAAATAAACATGATGATTAGCTACTAAAACAAGTAAATTAGATCTCGTTGAAGTTGTTTTGTTTTGTCACAGGTTGCACACCTTTTTTTTCAGACTTTTTGTAAAAAAATATATAAATACGCCTAAAGTTTATCTAAGATCTGTCTCAGAATCTATAAATTGTCTGTTGCTGTGACAATGCAGTACCAAGACATGAAAATAGTCTTGCCTGACTGTCACAGTAACTTGAGATGATGGCATTGCATTTATATAGCGAGGCTTCTGTCGCAGGTTTCACCTGTCATGTCGATGTGAATTAAGCAATTCGTGTGTCTTTTCAAAGATGTTAGACACATCAGAGGTTAGGACAAGCGTTTAGAAAGGGTGTTTTCAATTGGAATTATAAGGTATAAGTTCTCTCTTACAGATACGCATCAGTTACGTTCTTGAGTAAGCTTTGCCAGCATCTGGAAAATGTCAACTTTGACCCTCATTTCTCATTCATACCTTAAAAAACAATGAGGGCACAACAGTCCCGCCCTGCAGTGAAACAAACATTAAAACTCCTTGTTAACTTAGGTGTATACCATACTATCTGTCATTCTTTTTAGGTAAAAAATAAATAAATGTAAACCTTTAAAGAAAAAGAATAAAACTTAAATAAAATAATTTTTTTATTGTCAATTTGGTTAACTTTCATACTATAATTTCATAAAAGGGCCATCAATTAAATATATCATAAACTAGCTTTTGTTAGTAACAAATAAAGTTTGAAATGTTTGTTTTTGTACAGGAGTTCATAGGTTTGAAACTCTAGCTATGCTAACGTAATTGCTCGTTTTGTCGACCCACTGTAAAAGTCACCACGTTTCACACAGAATAATTTTGGAAGCCTAATTTAACAAACAAACAAACAAACTTACCTTGTATTCAATGTCACGTCTCAGGATTCAATAAATAATGATAAATAATATAAGTAATACAAACTGATCATTATATTTTGTAATTTATACATTGTTTATATACATATTGACCATGTGATCTGATGAAGCGTTTCCTTTAGCTATAGGTATGTTTTCAGGAAGGCTGATTTTACTAGGTTTGTGAGAAATATAAAATGTTCTGTGATTTTGCCATATGGTATAAAGTACATAGCTTAATGATGCTACGAATGTCACAAGCTGGTTTTGAACCCACACCAGTTAATCAATCCATGTTTAGTTCAGTTTCATCTTTTGTTTCGTTTCTGGGCATCACTCAGTGGAACGTGAATTCTTGTGGCTGTATCCTGTCATAAAACTTGGACAAAATAAAATGACTCCTTTTTAAAAATTTGGTTTCTGTATTTTCCCCTTGAATTTATTTTTTATTTTTTAAAGGAGTTTGATTTGGATTGGAGACGAAAAGGGGGAAAATCCATTTGAAATAAGCACTGGAATAAAAGCTCCACTGTGCAAGTGGCTTTAATCTCGTCTTGACTGTAGTACAAGGCCTACATGGTAAACAGATGGAGGTACCTGTCTGAATTAATAACTGGAGTGAAGTACAGGAACAGTCAGCCACAATATATTTCTCACTTCTGTGTTAGTTTCCTTATCTAAAGTCAAGGCTCAAATTGGCTCATTTTTTAACAACCAGGGCAAACTTTAATGTGAACATCTGAAGTTTCTTTTTTCTTCAGTCACTTGTAACTTGAATAAACTCGTCTTAAGTTCTACGGTAATTCAGTCTCTTATAAGCAGGTGGTAACAACTCTCAATGTGAAGACAGGAAAAGTTTTATTTTTTTAACAGATGCACCACGAGTGTGCAGCTTTCATCTTTTAAAGTACAGCCCTCTTCAATTATTATTTTTTTTATTGAACGTTCGCTTCCTGTTCATTACCAGCCCACCTCTCGGTTAGGTTGCTGTTTTCTTGTGTATGTGACGTGGTTACAAAATCATTGTAATGGCACAGTAAACTACACCTCTATGTCTGTCTTTTTTTCTTCTCTTCTTTATTGTCTGCTTGTCTGAGTGCCTGCCTCTTCTACGAGTGTCACTGTTTTTTCTTGTTGCTCAGGAAACAGTTTGCTCTTTGAGGTGAAATATTCCATTGTTCTATTTGCAGGCACTAGGCAAACGTACTGTAAGGGTTTTCCCTTGATAATGAATGGGTAAATTAGAGCAAAATACTGTAAATTGATTTTTCACCACTATAAAAGATTGTTTTAAAATTTGAAACATCCACTATCATAAAAATATGGAAGCTTATCAACCAAACCATCAGCAGCAAATGTCGGCAGGGTTTTGAACTAACTACTCAGCTGCGTTTGCTGTAGTTCTGTGTAACTCATTTAATTACTTGAACTGCTCGTCACCTGACGGAGACTAGTTTTTGCCAAATACTTGAAGTCTCTTTTTACACATCAAAAGCCCACTGGATAACTTCTGTGTTTTTATTGCAATTGCAAAGTGTTAAACAACATATTTTTATCAAATGTCTGCACTCACATTTGGAAATGTTTCCAACTCTGTAGTATATTTGCAACCAGTGTTTCTCCTAGAGCAGTGTTTCCCAAAGTTGGGGTCGGGACCCAAAGTGGGGTCCCGAAACATCAAGGTGGGGTCCTGAAAAGATTTTCTGAATTAATTACATTTTTGCCTTAGTTGTTATAAATGAGTGAGGTTAGTGTATTTAAAATGGATAAATGTAGTATAAAAATATTGTTACTATGCCCATGTTTAGTTGACCTGATACAAATGTTTATCATCCAAAAATAGTTGTGGGCACAGGTCTCTGCTACTGTTATGTTGTGGGTCAAAAGCTGAAAAGTTTGGGAACCACTGAACTTTGGTTCCCAAAGTTGGGCTTGGGACCCACTTATGGGTCATGAAGCACCTTGGATAATCTCCAGAAAKCAATTTAAAGGGTAATAAAATAATTGCTGATGTAATATTTTCCCTATAACTATTACAAAAACACAAAAAGTATGAATAAGTATTTATATTTGTGTACAAGCTGTTTAGATTGTCAAAAAGCCTTTGTTTTTAGGGTTATTAACAAAGTTCGTGTACTCAGACCAGTAATATTTGGGGTCACAAGTATTTGCCATGGATATTTTGTGGGTCAGAAGACAAAAAGTTTGGGAACCATTGCCCTGGAGTACTGGCCTTGGGAGGCAGGGCTAGGGCGTTGGTGGGGTGTTGAACAAAGAATGATGATTGACAGCAAGAATATTACTACTAGTATTTATTTAAAAATTGTGCAGCATTTTATTGAACATTTCATTTCAATTTAATTTACATTAGTTGCATATATATCACTTAAATAAAAAAATAACTATAGTCATCAACTAATTTCAGATACCTGGAATATGTGTTGAAGCTGATTAAATGTAAAAACAGCCTGCCATACGCGTGATCTTCCACATGCTGCTGAAAATGATCTGCAGTGCTCCCAGAGAGCAGAAGCCAACCGTTAAATGGACTTTTGAGCAAGCGAACATCCACATCTTTTCATTTCCACAGTTAACCACAAAAAACACTTTTTTTGATTACAGTGTGGGGAATAAAAAAAAAACTACTGCTGTTGTACATATTCTTATGTCTGCATAGCGTGCAGACGGAGGGAAGGAGAACTTATGAAGAGTTATCTGCTGCAACACAATATTTCAGTTTTATACGAGAAAATATTGAAAGTTATTGTAGGACATTAAAAAAATAGTCAAAATTTACTCCCATAATGGGGACCTCCACTCATGACATCACACATATCATATATGCCTGTGTCTCAAAAGATAGGACAATTGGTGTGGATTCTACTAAGAGTCAGTGTTAATTAGGGGTGTAAGAAAATATCGATACACTGAAATATCGCGATATTTCATTTCCCGATACTGTATCGATATTCTAAAGCCCTGTATCGATTTTTAATTAAGGTTTAAAATGTCATCCTTCTTGCCAACCGTCCATTTTTATGTTGTAGTTCAGCCTCTGACCACTAGTTGGCAGCAGTGAGCCAGGCATTTGGCTCCTCTACCTCTTGAACGCCAGAGAGTAAGGGTAGCATTAGCATTGTAAGTAAACATTAGCTTTTCTTTTTTGTCAGTAAGAGGTTTTTATTTAATAGAATTTTTGGACAAAAAATCGCAATATATCGCAATATATTGCCTTGCTTACAGTATCCCAATATATCGGGATATATCGTATCGTGACCCCTCTGTTATGATATGTATCGTATTGCCAAATTCTTGCCAATACACAGCCCTAGTGTTAATACTGTAACACAAAAAGAACAGTTAGGTGCACTGGTCGGTTCTGTTTGGTTTGCAGGTTGCCCTACTTGTACAATGGTATGGGAAACACTGTCAGCACTTAGTGCACTGAGAAATATGAGTGTTATGGTACTACTGACAATGGGCCATGCTACTATACTGTATATTAGTCTTGGTGTTTAAGCACCGTTTAAAAATTTAAAGGGCTTTCCTATAAGAACTAAAAGTAATATTCATCAGTCCATAAATAGAAAAATGTGTTCAATATCATGCAGCAAGACATTACTTTCCAAAGAAAAAAAATTGTCAGATGTTTCACACAATCACTTTAGCAACATGAGCTTTTGAATGTGTACTGTCACTATCACAGATTGTGCTTGTTTTGTTTGCCCTGGGCCAGAATAATGTGGCATCACTAACATTTCATAAAATAATTTTTGTGTTAAATGTCAGAAGATATATTTTTGGTGAACTGAATCTCAAGAGAAAGTTATTTGTGCACCAACACAGTGTTTCAAAAAATAAACTCTGAACTAAAGAAAAAAAAGAACAAATACATTTAACTTTTGGAATAAAGTAAAAGTCCTATAAGATTTACAGAATGAATTAATATTATGAATTTCCTCAAAATGATAGACCGATTAACTACCAAAAAAAAAAGTTATACCGCTCCACTTAGTGAATGAAACCACATTATTAGATATGAGTCATACTTTGAGTAACTATGCAAAAATCAGTGTCAGCAAAGAACTCTTCACTTTGTAGTGTGCTTTTGCCGTCATTATGAAACAAACGACACTGAAAGTAGCAGTGCTGGTGATGCGTGAGATGTTTTCATCTGCCGTGGACAATAACTTCAAAGTTGCTTTATATAATTTAGCAAGTTGGACTTGTTTATGTGTATAATTTACCACAACCAATTCTTTATTGGGTCTAAATCTTGTACATATTATTATTATTATTATTATTATTATTATTATTATTATTATATGGTTTTTAAAGGACCATCTCCTGTACTGTGGGAGAATTTTGATTGTAAGGATAAAATGGTAAATGAAGTAATGGGTAATTGGACGGATCATGACTTTGTGGTAAATTAGTAGGGTGTTAGAAGTCCTGAAAGGCAGAGGGAAGCGGTGTTCTTTATTGGTGACAGAGTAGTTGATCCAATGTGGCAGTGTCTGGCTTTCTGCTCTTTCAAACCATGTGGGTTTCAGATGGCTGGATGAAGTGTCAGCAGAGGGGGGGTCATGTAATGTCTAGCTGCTGGTGAGGGGAACACCTATAGCTGTTTTGTTTACCTATTAATCTCCTCTTTGCCTTTTTTAAAAAAACGTTATAACCCACTGACAATTTTTCCGTGCGTTTTTGAAGCTTACACATTGAAGGCATTTTTTTGTGGTTTTATCGTTACTGTAGTCCGACAGAATTGTAGACGTGCCGCAAGGATGGCTGAGCCTTCTTTCCTCCTACAGTTCTCTCAGGATGTGAGAGAAACCACCAGTGACATCAGAGAGACTGATCTAGGCTAATGAAATGTCCAGATGCCAGCAGTAACCACAAACCACTTCGTTACTAGTCAGGTTTGATTTTGATCTGCAGTGACTTTTCTCATACCTGTGTGATCTCCATGCTTAGATATGAATGTTTGCCATTGCATTTTTTATGACAATGACATGATCAAAGTACAACTAGGTTTTTGTCCTTGTCTGTGTTATTGTCGTCGCTCCACGTCTGTGAGCCAAGAGCACGATCCTCTCAGTCCTTGTCGTGGGAAAGACTGAAATTACATCGCTCTCATGGTGGACTATTTTGAGCTCCCAAAGAGAGTGGCAGAGGGCAGGCGGCAGGTTCTAGTGACTGCTTCGTACTTAGATCAGGAGAATCCCTGTTGTCCCGGCACGTCTGCACTCTTGTACTTTTTACTGCTCAGGCACTTTGTGATCATAACGAGGAGAGGAGTGGAAGAATGCTTTGTGCCACATCACCAGGTGAGTGCTGCAGCACTACCACACTCAAGCCAGGTGTAGGAGTTGTGCCTGCATGTGTTTGTCTAGACTTTTATGGATATGGATGGCCAATTTCTTTCTTCAACAGCTGTTATACAGTACATTCCAGGAAAATAAAAAAATAAAGTAAATGACACATTCTAAAAAAACTGAACGTTCTACATTTTTGACTGATAAAATTTCTTTTCATGACTGCTTTAAATAGAGGTATAAATCTAAGACTGAAAAATTATGCATTAAACTGTTCCCCAGATTAACTTTTTATTATACAGTACTAATGTTCAACCTGTCCTATTTCATTAAAACTTTCTTGAGTATTTTTCTTATTTCCTTATCCCGCTGCTTCAAATTAAAATTGCTAGAAATTAAGAAAATAAATTTTGAGTTATTTCCAAGTGAAGTATTTGTGATGTGTTTGATTAAATATTTGAATTTTAGACTTGGAGATGAAATGCTATATGTTTCAAACAAACAAACAAGCATTTATTGGGATGCAAGTACATGAAGATGTATACTTCGGTAGGTCAGAGGTCAGACAGTCATGGGTATGGTCTACATGTGGAGTTAGATCATCATGTGGATGCCCCTAACCCTGCTGAAATGAGGGGGTCCCGGCACCCTGTGTGATGAATGAGACGTTTGTTTTCTGGGGCGAGGCATGAGCAACTATGTGAGGCATCTGTCTAGTTTAAATTTAGTGCAACTAAAGCTATGGTTGCGCTGTACCAACATGTCAGAGGCTGTATTACAATTTACAAAATCTCCTGCAGTTTTCTTTCTTTATTTTTTTACTTCTCTTGTTCATTCTTGTTTTTTTTTTTTTTACTGTGAAGCTGGTCTTGCCAAATAGGATTAGAGCAGTTTGCATTCCACTTGGTTTTAGTCTGACATTGTAAATCATATGTCATTTGGCCTAATGCACTAGAGTTGGACAAAATCATATCCTGTGCAATTAATCATCAGAAAAACTGTCCACAATTAATGTTTGCCACCTTGAAATTACTTCAAATAGTGGATGACATATTATTTCTTCATTATAATCACTATTGACTAAATGCCAAAATTAATCGTGATTAATTTTATTTTTTGCCAATATTGCCCACCCCTAATTGGCACATTTGTTTTAGCTATTTTTCTGGTCTTTTTTAGTTTTTGTAATTTATGAATAAAGTTGAATAAGGGGAACATATTGTCTAAAAAGAGTTATAAAAAGTAACATACAGACTAGTAGGATTGGGCAACATCCCACACTGGTACACATGTATCGTGTGCAATCAGTCGTCAGAAAAACTTCAAGCACCTTTTTTTTGGCACCTGACAATTAATACAATTAATGCCTCCAGGCAGACTGACTGGAAATTTCCCAACAGACATTAAAAAAAAGTTATTTAATTTATTTATCAGAACTCTTGTTTTACTTGATCTATCAACACAATTTAAAAATTGATGTATAGCCTGAAGTCTGTATTTTGACTCAGTTTGGAACAATTTGCGGGGCTAATCATAAGCAGAACAAAGAATAACATTACTTTTACATGACAAGGCTTTCCCTAAAGAAACAGTGGCTCTACTTGTTGCAATGAAATCAGTTTAACAATAGTTTCTTATCCTCACCACCATATTTTGCAGGCAACTCATTGGACTGTGTTTTTCTGCTATGAAATGTAATCAGCTCATTTGAAGAGGTTGACATGGCTGATAGAAAAGTGTTAAACTATCATAGGAGTATAGCACCCCTAATATAATAACCGCTATGATTTGGATAAGCATGGCTTGGAGGAAATTTACATTGACATTCATTTTTAATTGGTGCACATAGCTACTTAAGTTGCACTGCACTGGATCTCTCTCTCTCTCTCTCTCTCTCTCTCTCTCTCTCTCTCTCTCTTTTTTTTTTTTTTTTCTTTTTTTCAGGCACATGCACAGTCAGCTCCAACAGATTGTTTAAATGTCACCCCTGTTAGCAGCAGCCTGTAATGTTATTCTTATGCTCGCCTCAGAGACCACTCTTCACATGTGCTGTGGCTGGCCCTATCCAATACAAACTTCTATTTTGTATCTTGTATTTGTTCATCTCACTCCCTTTTTTGTTGTATTTCATGAAAGACTTGTTGCTGTTCATCTTTGAAATGGAACGTCTAAAATTTGTTGTCATTTATGTACTTTTAGCTTTACGTTGTTTTATTGCTACTTGCATTCTGAAAAGGTTTTATTTGGGTTTTATTTGTTTTCATGTATACAGTTAAAGAGTGCTTAGAGAGCTGCCAAAATTCATGTTCATGTTTACATACAGAGGATAAAGCTTCTGTTGCTGTTTTGCTGCTTATAAAGACTCAAATAGTAAGCAACACACTTTAACATAAGTTTATCAGAGTACCAAATTAATGAGCCTAAGAGTTAGTTAGTTTCAAAGGAGTGTTAGTTTGTTGGTAGATATTTAGTTCAGGTGGTTACTTGGCACTCTATTATCCCATAATGTTATCTCAGCATGAGATTGTTAATTAGGAGCTTAATTTAGCTGATGGCATATGTTAGCATTGGCTTAGCCTGCTGTTGTTAAGCCTCTGTTGGCTACGGAGTCTTCTAGAATGACACAGAAAGACTTATTGAAATAACCCTAACATTACAGGATGATACCACAACAAGGCTCTGCTTAAGCAAGAAGAATGTGAGATGTATTGTTAGGATTTTGTCATATAAAATATATATTTTTGGGGGGTAGACTTTATGATGGTAGTTTAACAGTAAAACTGTAGTTGACTCATTTTGTTAGATTTATCTAGACCTAACACCCTACAGCTACAGAGATCACTAGTCCATTTGGCCAAAACCCAACTATCAAGTATTAGAGTCACAGGTGTAGGCCAGGCTTTGCAGTTCATGCATGCAAATGCGTCACAAGTTCTGTGTTTAGAAATGCAGGGCACCAGGCAGACACAGAGTTCTTGGAAAGCCTTAAAGTTAACGATGTGAGTGCTGTTGTTAATCGCTGTAAATATCTGGTTTTCCTCAGAGGGTGTTGGTTATTAATTTGTTATTAAAAATAAAATCTAGAAATGATTATTTTTAATTTACCAGTATAAGGAATTATTTGATTGATCATCAAAGGATGACACTCTTCATTTGTGTCAACATTTAGCTAAATTAGCTAGATCGCAGCAGGATACTATCTTGGAACTTACTGCTAAAGCAATTGCTGCCATATTGTTACTGGAAGTGAAACAGTTTGTTAGATTTGTAGAATAGGAAACAGGAAAACACATTCAATTTAATGGTGCCTGTTTTTCCCCTACGTGGGAGTTGTGTTATGTGCTGGTCATGCAAAGTTTTTAAGTTAGGCACTATGCAGGTGGTGCACTATCAGAAAGAGAGCTTATAAGTGCAGCGCTTGTGAGCAGGTTTATTTGTATTTTGTAAAACAAAAATCCACAGAGGAACATTTTCATTAAATGCTACATAATATAGCGTATCAAAAGTGAAGGAGAGAAGTTGAAACTGCACTTAAATGTTTGTGTGTGGAAAAATTTCCTCTCCTTGGATGCTACTTCTGCTATGTAGCAACATTTTTTAGTAGTGCCATCTAAAATAGAATAGTAGAATAATCTTTTTTTTTTTGTCATCGCACAAGCCTGTTCAATGAAACTGAACTTAGAAAGACATATAGGACAACAACAATATACTGCATATATTCAGTGACAAAACCAATAATAAAGAAATTGCACTTAGGATGTTTGGCTGGTGTTCAGAGTTTAAATGGCCCATGGGAAAATTAGTTTTTGAGTCTGTTGGTGTGGCTCTTAATGCTCCTGTACCGTCTGCTGGAGAGCATCATGCAGTGTAGGTGGTGGAGAGGCAGCGGTTGCTGGCGATATTGTTGAGGGAGGGGAGAGGACAACCAGTTATTTCCAGTCCTGATTATTACCCCCCGCAGCCTCTTCTAGCCAGCAGTGGTGGAGTCAGTGTGCCACACAGTGATGGTGTTTGCAAGCACGCTATTGTGAAGCAATAGAAGGTTACCAAGAGCTTGGTCAACAAGTTTTTCTGTCTGAGTACTCTCAGGAAGCGATTCTGGAATCTGGAAAGGAATCTGCTGTTAAAGGGGAAAAACTGTATTGAATACACATCTCAAACTCCAGTACGAACGACAACTCTGATGTGTTGGCATCACAACTCACTTGTGCTAGGACTAATGCTCGAGTATAATCACAGCTTAATGTGGAAGGAAGCCAGAGTACCTGAAGAATACCCGCAGAGACATGAGCAGAACATGTGAACTCCACATGAAAAGTCTTGCACGTCCAAGCAAAACTACTGCTGCAGATGTAGTTATCATTAAGTTTTTTGTGTTTTGCCTTCAACAGCTAACTTCTCATGAGTGCTGGACCGATCACAAACATGCCGCCTTCAAAGCACTGTTAACACCCAGATAGTAAAATGTGTTGGGAACAGTGTCAAGGTCAGAAAGCTGCTCCTCCCCACCATCCTCTGAAATGAAGTGCATTTTGTTAAATTTGCAGATAAGCCTTAAAAAATCTTTAACATTGTAGAGTCACTCCCAGATGTACAGGTGGTCCACAGGTTCCCTCAGATAGCCTTTTGATGTGTACAGGATGAAAAAACTAAATGTTTTTTTTACTTGTTTACAAAACTTCTATATTAAAGATGTTTAAAAACGTGGATCCTGATTGTTTATCTGAGGTTTATTATTACATTTAAGCCATGGTGTTTGAAGTGTATGGTAAGCCAAGCTGTTTGGAGCGTTGGCACAATATTACTCTGTTCTGTTGATCAGCAGCTCTTGAAAAGAGTTGAAAGAGGAGACCAGCCTAAACACAAAGCCATCTGTACATGGGATGTAAGCAGAGCCTTTTCTAATCAACCTGCCTACCAACCACAAAGGGAACCCTAGCTTAAGTTACCCTCCTGCTCCAGTGCCACATGATGTTAGGACTCGTTAGTAACCTAAGAAAGTAATATATGTTGAGAGCATTTGCACATACACGTAAGCAAAACACACATGACTCCCATGCAAATGTACCAACATGCACATCAGGGCACACGCTCTCATGCAATCTGCATGTTTATGGGCTTGTGTATACAAAAACAAAATGAAGTCAACAAACTGAACTTTGGCTCCATCAGTAGAAGCGTGCAGCGTTAACATATCATCCTCTCTGCAGCCGTTTCTGTCTTTGTAGTAAGTGGCTTTCTTAAAATGTGGGACCGTGGGTCGTTGTTGGTCACATATTTTGTGTGGTGTGAGGATAGGAGGATGGACAGACAAAATGTCTACAGATTATTCCCCAAACTAGAATGTTTTAACAGTATGCTAGTCAGCCAGAGACCTGTTGAGCTTCATGTCAAGTAGCCATCCATGGTAAAAGCCCCACCACCATTGGATTGACCTGTTTCCGGTTGTTACGACGAGAACACAATGGTCTTGGTGTGCCACAAACATCTACCAATCCTTTCTTCAGTGAAATGTCTCCCAGTGAGGCGGAGCTATTATTAGCTTAGGTACAGCAAAGCCTCTTAGAGATCTTTATTTAACCAGATTGGCGGTCTGATGTATGGACACTTGAGGAGTGTGTGACGCACAGGTCTTTGAGAAAGAGGTTTACAACCAAGGCCTTTGTTAAACTATAGGCCTACATGGTCCTCTCTGACCTTTTCTAGGGTGACTTACATTTGGCAGTAGCAAGGGGGTTTCCCACCACGCACCCTATTTTTTTAAAGCTGTTAAGTTTTAGGTATCAAATTAATCTTAGCTCAGTGCAAGATGAGGGCTGTGAGCTAGGCAACTTGTTTTCTTCTTGTCTTACCTTCATCTGTTCACTAACACTTGTTTATTCTCTTTACTATTTATTTTGGTGGATAAAATAGGCAAAAATATAAATGCAGAGACCTTTTTATGTGTCCCATCTGTTTCTTTTCTCATTCATTGGTTGAGGTAACTGATAGACTATATAAGTACATTGTATGGTCTTCAGCAGTTCGCTGTCGTCTCATCTTTTGTAACACACTTTCCTTTGGAGCAGGAGTTGACGCTGCATCTTTGCATACCACCATTTTTAAACTCTTCACATCCTGCTGATTATGACTTAAAGGCCTTGTCTAATCCTATAATGTTTTAGACAAAACTTTTGATGACTTATGAAAACTTTATTATGACTAAATTACTCCGTAGATTTGATCTAATAGCTAGCATTACAGTATGCATACATCCAAGGCTTCCAGAAGGTTTTTTTCATCTTTAATGAAGAAATCTTCAGTGTTGGACAAAATTTTCACAAGTTGTCTAAAACATTAAAATGTGATGTGGCCTTTATAAACATTTTTTCATTATGGGCATATCATGCTTTTATGAAAAATTAATGTATAGAGTTGTCAAGTATTTCCTGTTTCATAAGATTGTGTTCTAATGTTTTCAAACTCTTGTGTTTAGCAAAAACTCCTTAGAGAAAAGGGGGAAAAATGCCAATTTGGTTCAACTATTCTTCCCTAATTTTGTATCTTATTTTGTTATCAATTTATTTAATCAGGCTTAACTAGCTCAAATCCAATAACAGGTTCATGTTTTAGTAATTTAAGGAAAGTAATAAAATGTTGGGAAAATGTGGATGTGTTGGAAGTGTGTTATGCCTCTTTCATACACCCAAGTCTGTTTATATGAATGCACAAAGTGGGTGTATTTAAGAAGCATGCACAAGTGTTGTTTAAGGATTTCACAACTGTATCCTGTACAGGCTACACTGTGGTTTTAGTTGAGCCAGATGCTTTTAGTGCACTCATTGACCCATTTTCCTGACTTTTTAGGAAGGTTAGTAATTTAGTTTTTGTCTTTTTGTTGAACAATAAAGTAGAAAATGCACCTTAATGCATGACAAAATTTAAGTTTGGGCATTGTTTTTTTTTATACTGCATTCACAAAGCATACATTTATCATGTCAATATTCACTTGAAGGCAAAGAAGATCCTTTTTTGGAAAAGCTGTTAAAATTGTCACTTCCTACTTTTCTAATGCAAAAGTAAAACTCAATTACCATGTCCTGGGAAATATTTAGAGCACTTAGAGAAAGCACATTTCTAGTGGGAGCAGCTGAGCATATCCAGTGAAAGTATATCAATAAACTCTAGCGGAATAGTGCCAATACACACAATGGACTCCTTTCTGTTTATGTGTGTGTCTGTTTATGTGTGTATATGCTGCCTGTGCTGGATGACCTTTGGTATAAATAGTCTGCTAGTGCTAGCTGTGATGACAGCCAGCAGCATGCAACGTTGTGTGAATTTATTTCCTGCGTTCTGTTGTTCATTGGTTATCCCTCTTGGAACAATGCCGGTTTGACTGCCTGCTACCCAGCAACACTAGGACATCCACTTTTCTAAAACTAGAATAAAACTCAAACTTATGACACAATTATTCCCATAATTTTTGTGATTTTTTTGTCAAACAATACAAGTTTATAGTGCTGTACCAAACGATTATTTTCTAATCAATTAATGTAACGATTATTTTTTTCGATTAATCGATTATTCTAACAACAAATCTATAAGTTATTCTGATGTGAGTGCACTGGAAATTTAAAATGTTTTCATCAAATTAACAAGAACAGTTCTTTAATATTGTAATATTTTCTTTAATAGTTTTTTCATGGACACAAAATATGCACTCTAGAGTCAATTCTTTAACAAAAAAAGCTTAAAAGATTTAACATCAATATAAAATCTCAACCAAAGCATATAAAATTCAAGTAAAAGAAATATAGTGCAAGATGTTAACAATCTAACAAATGAACTAAATCATGCAAAATTCAAGTCACTCTGGAAAAACTATAGTAAACATTTATTAATTATTTTTTATTTAACATATTTCTCAATATATAAAAATTAACAAATATCAAGACAACATCCAACTCTTTGTATTGTAACATCAGTTGTGTAACTAATTTCTTTAAGGTGAAAACTGTTGAAAACAAGACTGTTTTGTCTTATTGCACAAATTAAAATCCAGCTCCACATATTTCTATTGATGTCATTTCCCCGCTAGAAAGATGTGTTATGGAGGTCCATGGAAGGCAAATAAGTTTAAATCAAATAAACAAAAGAGGATGCAGTTAAAATAAATAAAAGGTATTTAAGCTACGTTTTGAACATCCAGAACACGTCCAACACTTGTTGGCTGCTTGTGCTCTTTAGGTCAGACGTGTGTCGGGAAGCTCCTCTGTTGTTTGAGACGCTGGGGGAACCGTCTGATGGGGGAACGTGGCTCGACCTAACACCGGTCTCTGTTTAATGGTGGATGAAATAACGAAAGTGGTGCTACTTTATTTACTTTGAGCAAGCGAACGTCGTGTTCACAAGATAATTAATCCACCAGATAATTCAGAGGCGGTCTGTTCGGTAAATTTTACTCCAGGAGCTGCGAGGCTTGTTTTCAAGCTTCAGACTGAACTGTAGCAGCAGCTGCTGACGTCATTACGCTCTTGCTTGATGCTGCGTTCAGGACAAGCATGAAAAACTCACCACTCTTATGCCAATACGGTCGCAATGATGCATTTAGGTACTGAAATGGAATTGCATGAACATTCACCTGGTGGTTATGTAATACAGCGAATCGATAATAAAAAATCTGCGTCGACAAATTTACATAATCGACGTCATCGTTTATTTCAACTAATGGGTGCGGCCCTACTTGTGACGTCCACGGCCTACCTCAGTTACCACTACTGTGCATGTGTGTCAAGGACAGAAAGGCAGATGTGGCAGTGGAAGGTGTCAAAGCAGTTTGGAGAGAAAAACAAAGTAAAGAACAAGAAAAAAAAGAAAACGATTAATTGATTCTTAAATTAGTCATCAATTATTTTAATAATCGATTAGTTGTCGATTAATCAATTAATCGTAGCAGCCAACAAGTTTACAAGTGCTTATATTGTGCAATGTTGTCTGAAAGTACAGCTGTGGCAAGACTAAAGTATTCCAGTGCAGTCAGTATGTGAACAAAATAAATATTCTTGTCTAATCATTGTTTTGAAATGCAATAGATTAGACCAAGAGGAAGTAGGGACCAAATCTTAATTTAATGTTAAAAATACTATGCCATTTTTAATGTTTTTTAGGGCTCAAACAAAAGTGTCAATGCAAGTCTAAAACATGAGACTGAAATTCAGTTATGTTTTTTTTATCTTTTTCCAATTGCAGTTTTGTTACATTGATGGGAATGATAAAAGACCTGGTAAAGTCTGGTATAGTGATAATCCTTTTTTTCCTTTATCCATCCTAGATCTGGATCCAGATGACAACACATCGTTCTATATCCTAAATGTGGGCCAGCCTCAGTCTATGATCACCAACCACCAGTCTATTGGTCTGTCTCGACATGGCATGCACTCCCAATCCCAAGTCATCAACACTTCATCACGCCTTCCATCACATAAACCAGGATCTGAGCCGTTAAGCTATGAGGCACAAGACTCCAAGTATGCCACCTCCCCCTTGCTGTCCAGTGCTCCTGTGGAAGCACCAAAGGCTTTCGAGTGCCCCAGTATCCAGATTACCTCCATTTCCCCTAGTTGCCAGCAGGAAATGGATAGCAATGAAGGGGAGATGAGGTCCAATGGTCCTGATGGGGATTACAACAGAGAGAGGACCTTGTCTAGAGACCACCTGTATTTGCCACTAGATCACTCATATCGAGACTCTTCACTCAGCCCCAGTCCAGGCAGCAGCCTGTCCTCACGGAGCTGGTTTTCCGATGCCTCCTCTTGTGAATCATTTTCACATGTCTATGATGATGTTGACTCAGAGCTGAATGAAGCAGCTGCCAGGGTTTCTTTGGGCTCCCCTCTGACCTCTCCAGGCTGTGCCTCCCCTCAAGCCGGTGGTGGAGTTCTAGAGGAGCAGTCTTTCTGGCATCAACATCACCCCCCCTTCGTGCACCACTCTCACTCCACTCTTTCCCCTCGACAGTCGCCCTGCCATTCGCCACGCAACAGTGTCACTGATGAAAACTGGCTCAGCCCGCGACCATCTTCCAGGCCTTCTTCACGTCCCACTTCACCTTGTGGGAAAAGGCGCCACTCCAGTGCTGACATTTGCTATCCAAGTTCATTGTCTCCTCATCATTCGCCCACTCCCACGCCAGGACCTTCCCCCAGGGGTAGTGTGACAGAGGACACTTGGGCTGGAAGTCCCTCTGTAGGCATGTCACCCTTTCAGTGCTGCCCATCTGAGACAGACATCCCACTAAAGACAAGAAAGACCTCACAGGACAGAACATCTATACAGACTGGGAAAGGAGAGCTGGGGCTAGATGACCAAGATAATATGTCTTCTAATCTGGACTCTCCTTCAGATGAGAACCTACACAGCTTGAAAAAGGATGGGCCTGCAGAACAGTTCCTATCAGTGCCCTCACACTTCTCATGGAATAAACCCAAGCCTGGCCATACACCTATATTCAGGTAAACTTTTTTTTAATAAAAGAAAGGAAGGGAAAAATAAATTTTGTATTGTTAAAAACATCTCGAAAGCTCTGTAAAATATAATAAAATGATAAAATAATTTTCATTAAACGTGGGTAACAGGCAACATTGAATGCTAAAATAGAAAAATAGCTGAGCACTCATTTTGAACTGCAATATATAATGTGAAAATGTTAGAATATGGTGATGCACCGCTTTTTGCACCACCTTGGAAGTGTTTCAATGTCTGCACAGCTATGTTTGGTTTCATATTTGTAGTTTATTTTTGTAATTATCTGAAATTAGCCAAACCCTATTAGATTGGAAGTCTGTGCTCATTATTCTGTTTCTTTTTCTCTCTCTAACACATTCAAAACATAATTGAGATAATATGCTGAAAAGGCCAGTGTGTGAGACTGTCCCTTCAGAGAAGTCTTAATCTGTTGAGTGACCGTATTTATTTGAGTATAATACGTAAAATTTAATCCATAAAATCATGCACAAAGTTGGGGGCTAGTACTATACTCGGATAAATATTTTTGCTGATGTATTTTAACTGAAATATCGGCCTCATTCACAAAATCCCTGAGTCCGGAAATGAAACCACATCGTAAAAAGCAGTTGAAGTGAGCTTACCTCTAAAACTCGTTCGTGCCTCCGAGCGAGATAGTAACAGATCCAAGCTGGCAACATGATGTGAAAAAAGAAAAGAAAAAAGGCAGTCCTGCAGCTAAGTAATGATAACCAACTAATGGCATCAATGTGCGACCGGGCCGCTTCTGGAACAACAAACACGTGCAGGGGTAGACATAAGGATATTTTTCGTTGACAAAACCTGGTTGTCCGCAAAACATTTTGGTTGTCCAAAAGAATCTCAAGAAAAATGTAATTTAACAAGTATATTGTTCTGCAGACGAAGTTTATTATGTAATTGTTCTCAGTCAGCCAGGTTGACAGGATCTGCATGAATAAAATTTCCTCATTTTCTTCATTCAAATAGAGTTCAACATTCATAAGCTTCTTTCTGCTCATAAGTCAACATTTTCACTTAAATAGGAGTATCCTGTGTAGATGGCCTTATTAAAAGTTACAGTTTAGTGTTCTGTTCGGTTTTACCAAGTTTTTTTCCCTTTCATTTTTACAAATGATGGACACCCACGTCAGAGAACTTTAATCGAGGTCTTTTTTTCTTGGTTGTCCACCGGACAATCAGGAGACAGGATCTGGTTGTCCGAAACAAAAATAGGTTGTCTCGGACAACCTAAACAATGGTTATGTCTACCCCTGACATGATCGGCTGTAATGGCTGCCGTCTACCGGTGTTCTGTAAAAGTTGGTCTACCTGAAAAAAGTTTCCCCACCAGAGGGGGCGCTTGTGAGACACTGAGGAGAGAGATTGTTGAGTGGGATTCTGATGCCTTTATTACAGAGGAGGAATACCAGAAACTTTTAATGATACTGATGATGGTGAGCCTGATTTTGAAGGCTTTGATTCAGCTTCATCCACACTTGTTAGAGCCACATAGCTCTATCTGTTTGTTATATCACACCAAATAAAACATTTGATAGTTTTTGTTGTAGTTATACATTTGTTGTTGTGTACCTTTTTAGTACATATGTTGTTAAAATAAAATTAAAAACTGATACAACAGTCAAATGATAATTTTACTGATATCTATATAAAGACTGTAAAGGCTGAAAAATCCTGAAGTCCATATGAAATTAGAGGTAGTATGAGAATTATATTTTTTATGCTTTTTATGATAAAAATATACACGAATAAATACGGTATTTCTTAAAATTAAATTTAGAAACTCACTTGATCTTTAATGAAAAAAATCAATATTACTCTGGGTCAATTTTAGTTACTTTTTACATAGATTTCAGTTAGTTTAAAAGTGAGTCCTAAGTGTGTTTGTGTGGCATTTGAAATTTATTTTATATGAACATGGTCAACGTTTAGCTAACATGATCATGTTGATTCAAAAGAATGTTGTTGATTTTCTTGCAAAATGTGGTCTGACTAGACCTTTCATCAAAAATGAATTAGCAGCAAATGAATAGATGGAAAAAGTACGGATACTTTTCTCATTCCTTAAAGTGCAAACTGTGCAAATTTGCTAAAAACAATATTTGACAATAAAGTTGCATTAAAAATGAAAGAAAAAGGCAAAATTGAAGTTTATTAGAAAAGCCATGAACAGAATATATGTTGACCTGTTTGTGCTTTTCAGCATTAATAGTTCCTTCGGAGCTGAATTGTGCAACTGACCTATCACATGACAATGACTTAGTTTTAACTCAACACCATGTACTTAAAAGAGAAATCCTGTTTGCTACATCAAGGCAAATGTAATGTAAAATTTTTATTTTGTAGAAATGCCTAATGGTCCTACAGGTCACACTGCTGCCTGCCACACAACTCAAACATTTGTGATCGTTCAAAATGAGCTTGCTGACTGTTTCTGTGAATCAGCTCCTGATTCAGAAACGCTAAACCAGGAGGTAATGCATGACAAGAGTCAGCAAAAATTTTTGAGGCTTCCTTCTGTATTGATTTGACTTTTTGAATTGTCAAGCTGACAGCTCTGCACGTTATGCAGAAAAAAGCGTACTTTGGAGCTGTGGGCGGTAAAGAGGAGAAGAGACAGAGTGGGCGTCGACCAGAACAGACTGAGTACGGTTTATGAGAGTGCAGACGCATACATACAAATATACGAGAAATAAAAAAACAAGCAGTGAAATAGACCTAAAAAAAATTTGTGTTGCGCTGATTTGTATAAAGCGTAATATAAACCTTTCCGTTTACTATGGTAATTGCTAAATGCCAATGTAAAGTTATGTTAGATGCTGACCCTGTAAACTGACTGAATTTATTGTTTAATATGTTTGTTTCTACTGGAAACCCTAGCAATTTGAATCTGTGACTTAGAGAAATTTTAAAGTGATCTCTACAAAGCACGATTTAAAGATTAGATCAAGGCTGAAAGTGGAATTTAGTGTTTTTAAAAGTATTTTCCAATGTTGTGAAGAAAAAAAAATTAATAAAGGAGAGGAGTGAAAATAGTTTTCTAGTTGACAAATAGTAATTTTATTGGATAATTATTTCAGTGGATGGTACTGCACTGTATTTTCTTGCATGGGGGCACTTTGAGAGCTGTGTGTGTGTGTAGAGGAAAACGAACAAACACACACTTGTCAAGTCCACACACACACAGATACACACACGAGCAGAAAAAGTTGGCGGTCGGCTCTTCAATGTGTGTGGCAGATGAAGATGAGGCCTTGTTTGTGTGCACTGGCCCCTGGTGCTGTAAATCAGCACAGGGCACATATGGCAAAGAGGCAAACACACACACACACACATACACACACAGACACACAGAGGCAGATCCATAGACATAACACAAATGCGTGCTCACATAGACCTAGCCCTGTTCAGACTAAAACAAGGTCTGATCTATGATGAGTCATAATTTCATCTTTATATTTGAACCCTTGTAAGTAAATGTGTTCTCCCACAGTTAGGACAGCAGATGGGACTTGTACACAGGAAAGTCAGGTGGACTGAAGCCCTGTTTGAAAAAGGGTGTCAAGTTGCCTGAGCTTGCATGTGTGTTAGGAGTGTTTTTTTTTAAACAGATGGCCAGGTTGAATGGGTGAATTAGAGAGGATATGATGAAAATTGGCTGACCCTTGCTTCAGCCAAAAAATTCTCACTCCTGACTTCCTGAGCTCCCAGAACTTAAAAAACGATGACATTTTTGCACGTTAAAAGCCTTATTAGGACTGTCAAATTTACTTACTGCTAAATGTGAGGCATGTACAGCTTCAGACTGTTAACAGGAACTGTGATAGAATTTGACAGGAAGCTGCTGTAACAAGAAGGAAAATACATGAAAATTAATAGACATGAGATGGAAAATATATTTTGATTTGGAATCAGGTTAGAGGTTGTGTTTTGCACACTTAATGTTGTGCCATGTGTCAGACAGAATTGTTGTAATGACTTCCAAGAAGTCATCATAAGTATGTTTTGCAAGAAAATGTGAAAACCTTTCCTTTTTTGCTTTGTGAAATAAATAAGGATCAGATATTCATATAACAAACAAGGTTAACCAATTTTAAGGTTTTGAGATTGCAACTGGCCAGGTGCGCATAAACTCTAACCTAGATGTTTGAGTAAGGTTGGCATGACTGTCAAGACAAAGTCCACCCATCTTTTCCTTCTCTGTCACAAGCTCACGTTTCCTCTGTCCTCTATCTTGTTACTGTTGCAGCCATGCAAGCCCACACTTCCTTGGTGGTTATGTCATGACGGAACTAGACAACAAGAATTTGAAAGCTACAATTCCTCTGTTGAAGGGGCTTCAGATCTTCATTTTATGGAGTTATTTCCTGTCCTTAAAGTTGGAGTTATTTTGCCTTTGAAATTCAAAATCAAACAATTAAGACATTCAGCAATTGCCAAAAATTTTACATTTATTCCATTAATAGAAAAAAAATCCAAATCCCAGAGTTGCATTTCATTTTATTGCAGTAATTTGTCTTTGTTTATGTACAGATCTAATTAGCATAATCTGGCAGGTTTGTTCCAGCCAATAGAATTTCATAAATTTGGCAGATTCTGGAAAATGTTGATATTAAGATTTATTACATACAAACATTAATTAGTTGTACAAATCTTTTACAAATATCTGAGAAATTACTTTTTATTAATTGAAAAATGCAGGCTTGCATGTGTTTTGTGTCAATTTATGACATTAAAAATAAATAATATGAAATAAATCTTACAATATTAGGCAGTTAGCGACTGAATTATGGCTGGTTAAAGAAGATCAGACATATGTCTTAGGA
>NW_013952427.1:1133981-1143007 GCF_001266775.1 Austrofundulus limnaeus | reverse complement strand
AAAAAAAAAAAAAAAAAAAAAAAAAAGGGTGGCACTGAGGAAAAACACACAATACTACCTCCCCTGGGATGCCCTGGACATAAAACATACACATGTACTGAAGACACACAGACTCAGACATAGTAATTTATGTACTCTCTAACTCACACCGTTGTCCTTTAACCCATTCTTTGACCCACACGTTGAAACAGTAAAGACTCAGAAAGAAAAGTCCCCCTTAGGGCATGATTCACTCTCAGTCTCTGTACTTGACCTATTACAAGTTTTAAGTTATAAGAACAAAGTCAGTGCATGTGGGCATTCCAGTGATTCACTGTCTGATGGGACGAAGCAGACTGCATTTTATACCATCATTTGCCCCTTCTGCACAACATTAGTCCTCGAAGGGGGAATACCAATTTTATTTCTTTTTGTGCATTCATATTTAAGATGGCTTTAGAAAAATGTGCCGTCTTAAGCTGTACGCCAAGAAGAGGCTGTTCTGCTTCACTTTACAACATGATATTCAAGGATTTACTTGTTTGCAGAATAGTATGAACATGTATTTATTTATGTGAATATGGAAATGGTGAAGCATTGACAAGATTCGGTTTAGATTTAGAATTTTTTTACATTTTCTCTCCATGAACGTTTCCATTGTGTTCTTTAAGAAGCATTTGACTACATCTTTTGAAAAACATTCTAATATTTCAGAGTTTATTTCTAAAGATTTAATTTCCTTAACCTCACTGTTGCTCTGCCACTTCAGGACCTCCTCACTGCCTCCTTTAGATTGGCCACTGCCAAACCAGTTTGGACAGTATGAACTGAAGATAGAGGTACAACCCAAAGCCCACCATCGTGCGCATTATGAGACTGAAGGCAGCCGGGGAGCTATCAAAGCAGCATCTGGTGGCCATCCTATCGTCAAGGTAATGTATATGTTTTTATGAATATATTTGTTTCTACTGTAGGTTTGGGCCTCTTTTAGCCTAAACTTCACAAATCATTCCCAAATGTGAGCTTTGTGTTTTTTAGCTTGAATTTTTGCTTTGATATCTGGTCATCTTGTTCATGAATACTCATGTTATAACTAACAGTCTTTATCAGAAAAAGATCATCAGTCCACAGTGGATACAAGCATTAAATTATTGTAGTTGTCTTTCGAAAATAGAGGTGTAACAATGCATCGATCCACATCAAGATATTGATTAAATGATTATTGATTCAGTTACATCAGGGCAAAAATAAAAATATCATTTCAGAGTTAAGTTGAATGCATTTTTAGTTCAAGCCTGTGAAAATGACCCTGATGTTAACATATGTTTGAATATTTGAACGACAGTACCTAGTTAATTAATAATATGCAGGGTTTGACAAAGAGGACTGCCCGAGGCAGGTAAAACGTATACTTGGACAGGTGGATGTGTCCCGCTGCCTGCCTGGGCATGTAAATTACTTCTTTTGTTTTGGCAATTTAATTGAAAAATTCAGGAAAATAAATCAAATATAGCATTTTAAAGCACATAGACAGAGGATAAATCCTGACTTTCTCCTTCCCGCTGTAGTAAAGCTGTGTCGCACATAACTGAATTACTGTATTGTGTCACAGGGATTATTTCTCCTTCCCGCTGCACGTCACTCAGACTGAACCATTAACAATCGTAGTTTTTTTTTCCACACTAGTTTTCATAGGAAATACTTCTTTTTGTTTGTTTGATGCAGATGTAGATGTTCGCTCGCTCATAAGTCCACCTTGCTAATGTAATAGTTGGCTTCTGCTCTGAGAGCACATCGAATCATTCAGAAGGCAGAGGCTCACATGTACAGTATGGCAAGTCCTTTTAACATGTATTTGACTTCACCAAACTTACATTTCAGACATTTGAAAATGCGTTCTGACTAGACATATTATTTATTTAGGATATTTTTCATT
This sequence comes from Austrofundulus limnaeus, assembly GCF_001266775.1. Classification (NCBI taxonomy): domain Eukaryota; kingdom Metazoa; phylum Chordata; class Actinopteri; order Cyprinodontiformes; family Rivulidae; genus Austrofundulus; species Austrofundulus limnaeus. Next base: position 1,141,092 of record NW_013952427.1, on the reverse strand, counting down.
ATATTTTGACAAGGCAAAATACCTATTTGTGATACATCAAATGACATTCTGACTACTGGTTGTATAAATGACATCAGATTTTTAAGGAAGTTTCGTGGAGACTCCAGTAAATGACATAAATATTCAAGATATCTTAAATGTATCTTTAGATATGAGATAGGCTAGATAAGATTCAAATAATGCAAATTGCAGACCTTATCATGTTATGCAATTTTTATTTTTAAAAAGCTGCAAGGGGATCTTCTGGAGGCATGCATGCTACCATCAATGGGCTCCCTCTGACTGAGTTTCCATATAATAGGGCATTGGAGCTCCTTTTTTTAAGAAGCCCAGAAAAATAAAATGCTCTCAGTCAGGCTGCAAACTGTGCCATTAGATCAGGCCTACTACAGTACATTTGGAATTACAGTTGTACAGTGTGATTATAATGAATAAATGTTTTTTAAACTAACATTCAGTTTGAAATGGTCATAATTTAGTCCATGTTGGTCTTCAGTCGCGTCACTGGCATCGCGTCAACGTAGCATGTGATATTGCATGGTATCAATTACCAACTTATGAACTGAATTGAATCAAAATCGTATGGTGAAAGACTTTGTAATATCAAGAAACATCATATTGTCATCTAAGGAAATCGATATGATATTGTCATAATGGAGTTGTAATCGAAAATATAAATTATTTTTATGTGAAAAGGTGTAGTAAGAATCAATTAACTACATAAAAATATATTTAAATACCAAGAAGTCTTGGGACACAAATATCACATAGATCTGTTCCTACAGCAAGTCAGTCTACTGACATTTGCTTCGACAAGTTGAGGCCTTGTTTACACTATGGGTTTTTTGAGTGAAACCAAAACTTTTCAGCCATTCATGCACATCACAATGTTCTGTCTGAAACCGAAGGTTTCTGAATCCTGGTTTCAGAGTGGAGATTTTTGGGAGAATCCCCCACAGAGGTGTGAAATACTCAGCAGGATTGCAATTGCACATGCTTGCTACAGGTGGCTGCCGTGAAAGCTTTTTCTACAGAAACCACAGTTACAATAAATGGCAGCGAGCGAAGTGTTTTTTTGCACTACTCACTAGGGCTGTGTATTGGCAAGAATTTGGCGATACGATACATATCATGACAGAGGGGTCACGATACGATATATCACGATATATCCCGATATATTTCGATACTGTAAACAAGGCGATATATTGCTTGGTCCAAAAATTCTATTAAATAAAAACCTCTTACTGGTAAAGAAAAAAAATTCATTGTCTCAGAAAATTCTAATATTACACAGACATACTTTTTGATACATTTAGCTGTTTTCTGCTTTGTATGTGTTTTATTTTATTTGTTTCATATTTCATCCATGTTTTCAATTATTAGACTAAATTTGCCAATAAATAGTTTGAAAATATTTTTTGCAGCTTTTAGTTTTTAATATTAATTTACAATATGGTCATCAAACACTTAATAATAGTCTTTATGTTGTCATAACGTTCAGTAAACAGATGATATGAAGCTGCTGCACACAGAGTTTCTGGGATCAGCTGACCTGCATACAGAACGTGATTTGTATAACTGTGGGTCGAACAGCAGGGCAGGTCCTGAAGAAAACCAGTTAAGAAATTGAGAAGCTAAACCAGTTAAACCGTTTTAGAAGCGAACACAGATGGATAAAGTTTATGGACTTTGATGCCCGTGTCAGCTTTTAATAACAGTAGAGACGTCGTTACTCCTCGGTTGAGCTGCAGCCTGCAGATGAAGCAATATGTGTTTTTTTTATTTTTTGCGAAGCAACGTCTGCTGTTTGCCTCCTTTTTCATCTGTTAAGAGAGCGAGGAGGAAAAGTTCTGCACGGTGCAGCGCAGCTGCAGCGCTGCTGTCCCACCAGGTGAATGAAAGTCAGCAGACGTGAACACAGGTCAGTTTTCTACAATCAGAATAAGATGATCTGATTAAGTGTTTACATGACGCATTTTTATTCTGAACGGTTGTTTAATCCGATAACTTTTGTCGATGTAAACGTAGCTATTGAGAGCAACAGACAGAGTTTTATGTCACAGATGGTGCCGAGCTCGCTCGAGGTGATAGACGCATGCGCTGTATGCGTAACGTGAAAGCTGACTACAGTTGGAAAAAAGAGCGCACAAGACACTTAATTTGTCTTAAAATACAGACATTGTGACAAATAAGTAACTGTTTGTAACCTTACCTCAGCTTAGAAGGCAGAGGGTGTTGATCTTTTCCGCTCAGATTCAGCTAACGGAGCATGAAGCTAATGTTTACTTACAATGCTAATGCTCTCTTACTCTCTGGCGTTCAAGAGGTAGAGGAGCCGAATGGCTGGCTCACTGCTGCCAACTAGTGGTCAGAGGCTGAACTACAACATAAAAATGAACGGCTGGCAGGAAAGTTGACATTTTAAACCTTAATAAAAAATCGATACAGGGCTTTAGAATATCGATACAGTATCGGGGAAATGAAATATCGCGATATTTCAGTGTATCGATATTTTCTTACACCCCTACTACTCACCATTTTTTCAGCATGTAGGAGCAAAAACAACATCCATTGGTTTGTTTGTTTATTTTCCCTTTATAAGCATAGAAAAAACACTAATGTTTCCATAGATTTTTCTCATGTAAACACAGCCTGAGAAGGCAGGTAGGCAGACAATATCCCAGTTAACTAGTCTGTCATTTGATATAACTCGTGACAATGTAGACAAAAAGAGTGAGAAAAAAAACAAGCAGTAGAAGATTTCAGTCTAATGAATATTTTAAAATTCTAGTGACAAGCTTATTTTTACATGTGTGATTTAGCAAAAGCCTGATGCTAAATTGGTAATTACTGTTGCAGAACCTAACCAGGGACGGATTTAGATCAACAAGTTGGTCAGTAGTCCAGTCGGCCAATATGATGCCAACATACAACCCACTGACCACAATGTATTTTTATCAGCTGCCTCCATGAACGGTAGACATCATGTAATGCTTGTTTGTCTGTTTGCATGCATTTAGTCTATTCACAAAATGACCCTTTCGATAAATTTTAATGAAACTTGCTGAAAGTAAACATGTGCATTTACAACCATTTAATTTAGAAATCAGCCCAATTCAAAATGATTGCCACAGCTAATCAACTACAACAAATATCACTATAGCTCAATTTTAAAGATATTAAGCTAAAGATTGGTGTGTTGGAAGTAAGAGTCACACTGAGTGCCAACAAGTTAGGTAGGATCTTTGTTTAAGCTTTGACATACAAGGTAGTTGACGATATGCGTTCTCTGAAGAATCCTTTTTTTTCTCCCACCTGCAGTGATAACTATGGCTGTGTCCAAATTCAGAGGCCGGGTCCGCCGAAGGCCCGATTCATTGGCCACTTAGGTCACTGCGTCGTGCCGGAGGCTGTTCAAATTTGAAGACTCCTCTGATGCGGCCGACAAATGCATCCTTGTTTTGCCCCGATTTGATGGACGGGTCCGATGGATCCTTCTCGACCCACCCTATTCCATAATGCATTGCGAGTCGACCTGAGATTTTTTTTCTGCTAGTAATGGTGGACGAAATGAGAGAAAGGAGTACAGTTTTAAATAAAAACTGGCAGTATAAAAGTTAAAAGTTTCAAGTGGTTGTGTTGTTAATGCTTTTGTAATTTGGATAGACATATTTTTTAATGTTTTTGTCAGAAATCATACGAGTTGGTAGCGAAATAAGCATGCACACTTGGCAGATCCCTTAGTTCTTCAAATGATGCCTTTAGGTTAGTTTTGCTGTTTTTTAATACTAATAATGTTAATATATTGATATTTTATCAATTTTAATCTATTTTTTGTCACAGGACATGAGCCGTGGTAAGGACGGGAGGCTAAACCGTCCAAATTCACAGCCACTTTTCTCCGGGTAGGCTAGGTCCTTCTGAGGGATTTGGACACAGCTTATGACACCGTTTTTCAAATTGTGGACTTTGGAACACTTTTTCCCCCCTAAAAACTAAAATGTAAACCAAGTACACAGTTTGCAAATTAGAGTTTTTATATTTTAACATATTGGTATCTTTACTGGTTACATTTTTGGAATAATTTAATGTTTAAGTATTTTGTTGCATTTTAAATTGGGTGTTATGAAGATGTGTTGCAACTGCAGGTTGATGGGAAGTAGATAAGTCAGAAGGTGAACTCGGGCACGGCTGATTATTCAAGATTTAATAAGTGAGATAAAATTCAACACTTGAACAGCTGCAGACTCAAAATTTCCTAGCACAACATGGACTTCAAGACTTCTGCCATTTGTTGCTTTAGAAACAGCCTATATCCTCATACATTCAGTCATGCAGGCTCCCTTCAGGCCAATCATTAACCATTTCTACCTCCGTTAGACCAAGTCTCAATCCTGCCATATGTGACAATGCATAATTTAACTGTCTTTTTTTCAACCAAGCACTTGCCATGCTTGCCCTCATTTCTCATCCCCAGAGGAAATTATTTGGGGGTAGCATTTCACTTGATGTAGCAAGTGACTGAAGACAATCTGTGTTGCATCAGAAAAGGCCGTTTCAAAGTTGATTTAAAACAGAGTTGAAACTTAGTTTGTGTACTTTCAAGTTTAGTCTTAGAGGTAAGTGTAGTTGGTTATACCTAAGTTTGAGAAGCGTAGACTCGGTATTTTTGGCTCCAAAAGAGAAAATTATTATTTTTTCTTTATTATGGTTTGCACACACGGTTATCTCTGCATAATTACATTTAGATATATCTTTAAAATGATATGGCTTGTATCTGTATTGATTGGTGGAATGTTTTCTCGGATACCACTGAAATCGAGAAGCACGTTACTGTTACAACGAATGAAAATATAGAGCGCTAAAGACTTTCATTATCAAATTTACAAACAACAGCTTTCTGTCGCGAACGGAGTAGGTAGAGTGATCGAGAGTGGAGCACACGTAGCATTTGTTTCTCATCAGCAGCGGTTTGCAGAGCTTTGTGCGCGCATCTTAAACGTGTGGGTGAGTGAGTTGGAGTATTTGAACCAAAGTGGGCTGAATGCCAAGTCAAAGAAATTACTTTCATTTTTAAACAAAAAAAATCTTTCTATATATTTTATTTCATTTAAATATTTATGCATTACTAACTTAGGCATTGCTCATGTACTAATTTTTTTCTGTTTTCATTGATGTTTTGTGTACTAAATCTAGAAATTAACCTTCTCCTCTAAAATGGTATTACCTCTTTAGTATAAGCAGCAACACTACTTTTTAATATAAACACAAAAACATCACAAAGCAAGATTTTAGACAAATAACAGCAACACTAGATAATATTCAGCAAATGCTAAATATCAAGTTGTACCAGTCAGTGTTTAAATTAGATACCGCATAGCGGTAACATAATGACCCCCGCGTGCACAAATGCACCGGAACTCAGAAGTCTTTATTCCTAATAAATGCCATGCTACTAGGTGGATCCCAAAATTGTAGTGGTTTGGGTGGGGGTCTTTTTTATTTGGGGGAGGGACACTGATTGGTGGCCTGATGGTTAGCCCCTCATCAGAGCTAAGCAACCAACAAAATCTGAAGCTCCTATGTTTAATAGTTTTTGAGCTATAACCATTTTTGTATTTCCAGATACCCCTTTTTCAGAAAATTGGGGGTCCAGGAGGGTGGGGGCACTGATTGGTGGCCCTGATGGATAGAGCATCCTCAGAGCTAAACAACAAAAGAAATCTGAAGCTTCTATGTTGAACAGTTTCTGAGTTATAAGCATTTTTGCATGTCCAGACACCCTCTCTTTGGATGGAGCCCCCTCCTCAAATATGGGGTGTATCGTAAAACCATTGGCTGGTGCAGTGTAGGTCAGACTCATCTACAGTCCTGTCAAATTTCATGTTGGTTGGTGCAGCCGTTTTTGTGCTACGGTTGACCAAAAATCACTGAAAAACAAACAAACAAACAAACAAAAAAAAAAACAGTATGAAAACAATAACTCTTGCTTAAGGTTCGCGTGCGGGGGTCATAATAAATGATTCACTTTATATTTTAAACAAACTTTACTTGTAATGTTTACTTTAGATTTTTAATCCATAAGATTTACTTATAAATTATTTGGACATAATTATGACTTCCCTTTTTTTGACCAGACCAAATCAGTGCACTACTGAGCTAATGAGCTGCTGAGTCAAAGGAAAAATAAAATAGTCCAAGCAATGAAGCAGATCGAATTTCTAAATCTTGAAGATTGTGTAAAAAAACAGAGTACCATTGGTCAGGACCTCAGATTTAAGCTGAATTGCTTGGGTCAGACTATAGTCAATACAGTTTAATTGTCAGCAATTGAAACATTTTAATATCTTCTGCAAAACGACTGCATCTGTGACTGGCTCTTTTAGGCCATTTCTTTGGGGCTAGCTGCAGGCCTTAATCGGTACACCTGTTGCTAGGAGACATATAAGTCTAAAGCCTCTCTGGCTGAAGGCTGAGGTATCCTTGGGCATATTTAACCAGCTTATTTGAGTGCTGCTGTGCCCACACAAATATAAGGAGCCCCTCTGGTATTACAAATTTGGCTACAAATAGAGACTGTCAGATCCAACTGAAACAGGCGGACAGACATAGCAAAGACTCTAATGCACTTGCTTACACATTCACTACATTGTATGAAGGCAAAATAAGTCCACACAACACCATCTAAAACGGCACCTAATACAATACAAGTTAGGGAAAATGTGATGTCAAATTTTCAACCCGAAGTGAATCTATGGAGGGTAATTATGGAGATTTGAAAGCTGAAAAAACAGTTTCTCCCCATCATAACCTTATTTCCACCTGCTGGATTATGGGATAAGATAACTGTCAGAATTAATTTTATGTGTAAGAGTCTAAATTTGTACATGTAAGTAAATAAACGTACATAAATTTTAGTATTGTACAATAAACGTGTATAAATTTTTGATTTGTGTTTGTATTCATGTTAAATCACATGTTTTATGTGAGAATACAAGTTTTGAAGTTACAAATACAAGTTAAAAGTTACAACTTTGCAACATTATAAGTACGAATCAAATTTACAATTACAATTCTTTTACCTGTCAAAATAACAAACATTATATAAATA
>NW_013952427.1:1123129-1131591 GCF_001266775.1 Austrofundulus limnaeus | reverse complement strand
TGCATAGTGTGTGTGTGTGTGTGTGTGTGTGTGTGTGTGTGTGTGTGTGTGTGTGTGTGTGTGTGTGTGTTTCTGTCCATAGATCCCATGGTGCCACAGTGCCACACCAGGGAAACCACTGCAAGATAAAACGGGACCTCGCATGACCTTGACCACCATTTTTCCTGCTTTTACATCTGTTGCACACACTTGCTGACCAGACTGTTACACACCAAGCACAGACACACTCTCACTGTCTCTCTTTACACATCACATTCAAGGAGCACAGTTGTCTGTGTGCTTTAATTCAGTTTTCTGTTCTAGCACCCGCTCTCCTAGACGAGCTTTAGGACTGTGGTTTACACGGACACAGGTCTATAAGCTTGTGACACACACATACGCACTCGCATACACACAGGGAGTCTCACCATGGCAACAGGGGAGCAACACAGGGAAACAACTTAGCAGAGTCAGGCGCTCTCTGTGAGAAAGTGTCATGTTACGGCAGAGGGCTGGAGCTGAGGAAGGTGAGAGGCTAGGACAGGGACAGAGGAGAGAGTGACAAAGGGAAACAAGTTGGAAGGAAATTAACAAGTAAAGGAGACTGGGCAGTCAAGACAACATAAAATCAAATGATACACTGTGAAAAAGATACACGCGTGGTGAAGGGCAGGTGATGATGACAGAGCAGGTGATGCTGTGTGTACCTCTCTGATTTGCCAGCATTAATATGCTGTAAATAATACAACAACAGCTCCCAACTTCAGTTTATTTCTCTACTTTTGCATTCTAAAACAAAAGTCTAAATGTTTGACATGGAAATGCCTGCAAGCCATTTATGTATGTATGCAATGTTGGGACATGTTTTTCCCTTCAGCCTGCTAGCTTTATTACTGGCTCAGTGGAACAGATGAAGGCCAAAAATAAGTGGGGACTTTATTTAGTGGAAGGTGAGTATGTAACCATATCCAGCAGTTTTATTTTAAGGGAAAGGGTTTATCCTAAACTCGATCCACAATCAGATGCTGGAAGTCAGAAGTTAGTTGCGTGCCTCAGCGAACACGGGCCTTGGCGGGTCTTGTGACCATTTTTAATGTCACTGTGGTATAATATAAGGACATATTTCTATCAGGCCTGATTTACTTGTTTACTTATCAGTCAGACTCGAGGCGTTCAGGAAGGCAGACACTTAAGGAGTAAAAAGTGCATTGATCATCCTCCTGTGGTATTTCACACTCAACCTTCGATTTGGAAGGGGCAACTCAGGAATGCAGAATAACTGAAGGATATGTGTGTTGTGTGTCATGTGCACACACATGGAGAACTTCCAGTGACGGGATCATGTGTGCTTGTTTACATAGCCAGCAATTTGCAAGTGGAGCTTTATCCATTATTTGAACTGAAGATGCAAATATGTCCCCTGTCCTGTTGCTAACCTTACTACTTGAAAACTATTTTGTTTGTGTCAGAATCTTATAGTGTAGTGCATCGTTCTGATGAATTCTGCAAGTTAAAAACATGATTGGCTTAGGAAAGCACTGATGTGAAAAATAGTTTAGTTTAGTTTATTTCAAACATGTATACAAAACAAAACAAAAAAGTGATAACAAAATTAACATATTTGAAAAGGAATGGGAAGAAGTCAAAAGCTTATTTAATCCCACCCTTCTCCGAAGCTTATTAACAAAAAAAAATAACAGTAAATTCTTCTTTTTCCTTATTCTAAGTTACAATTTCATAAAGATTAAAACAACAATCTGTTTATCTAGAATTTGATATAATACCAGAAGAAATTCATAAACGTAAATGTACATCTACATGCAGTGTATATGCATACACACATAAATGTATACATACACACATGTACACACATATATACACAGCCCCAATCATCTCCATATATTGCAAAAAAAAAAAAACAATAAAATAAAAAAATAATAACAACAAAAAGCCTGAGATCTCTTGATTTTGCAAAAAAAATCATATGACTTATTCCCAAGCTTGTGTTGACAATCCATCAACCCCCATCCTGTATATCTAAATTAAAATGAATCAAGCAAACTGATCAGTAAATACATGTGTCTCATAGGATTATTGACTGAAACAGACTGAATAAACTTAGCATGTAGAAAGTTATGTTTGAGTCTATATTACTGTGGAACAACAATTACTGTAGGTTTTCCAAATTGATCATTTTATTTAGAAAGGTTTTCTGGGCTGCTGAGTATATAGTTTTCTACTCCTAGACTCCACAATAAATTCCTTTTGTATACAAGATCCCTTTGATAAAGGTGCCAATTAGAAAGAAACATTTTATTTGCTGGTGACAGCTTAAAGTGTAGGACTGACAACCTGAACGCCTTAATTACAACTGTGGATTTTCTGGGATTTGATCATCTGAAATGCAAACCCGAAACATGTTTAGCCTTAACATTTAAAGTAGCGAAAAGCAAAACTGTAGCATTGAATTAACATTGCTTTAAAAATTAAATACGTTCCTCCAGTTCAGACAACTTTAGCATTTCTTTTGCAGTCTGAAAAACCAGTGCAACTAGGAAAGGATCTGGCCTGATCTGTGGACACTGAGTAGTACAGACATTTATAAAGGCACAAATGTGTGCATTGCCTGAACTCACTCCTACAGAATATAGACATGATAACCAAACAAGAAAAGCAACCCACAAAGGTTGTTAGTCTATGTATGTGATAGTTTGATTTCTGACAAAACTGTGTAATATTTAGGAATGGATGGATTTAGGTAGTACCAATTTGACATGGGTTGTGGAAAGTATGTTGGTGAAGGTTCTCATTCATCCAAGGTACAATAACTTTAGTACGTTCAAACTGGAAACTGGACATTTAATAATAATAATAATAATAATAATAATAAACTAAATAAAAAAAGCAAAACCTCAGTGAATGAAGAATCTTTCTGTTGGAATTCAGAAGTCGTAGTTAGAGGTACATTTTGTTCTTGCTCTGCACTTCTCCACATCAGCTCACACATAAACATGCCCAAAATTTATGTGAATTTTTGGTTTATTTAGTCATGCACTCTAATTAATCTATCAATAAGTGGTAATAAATCACATTCAGAAGATGTGGTTAAAGGAGTGTCAACATAGCTCAAGGTAGCAAGTTTTTACTACAGAAAGCAAATACTTGTTCATCAGTGTAATCGAGAAGTTTCTAGAGAAGAAGTTGTAATGTACTAATTTATTTGTGCAAATCAACATTTTTCTATCCTGTAAATACAGTATAATACTTGACTGACTGAATCTCAAATTATTTAAATTAGTCACATAATTTGCTGTAAACACAGCATATTTCCACTTTTCAACATCTTGGTTTGTACCTTAATTCTTTTATCACGGGGGAATGTCTCAGAAGCAGCAGGTGAGAAAGTTTAAATGAAGTTGCTGACGTTAAGCTTCTTTTAAGATTTAAAGATGTGTTTGGGCTTTGACAAAGCTAATTTGAAGCTTTCTGTCCTTTTTAATGCACCAAAAATTTGTATCAAACACAGACAAATGAACAGAAACCTGCAGGGAGAACAGCGCCATAGTGAGGCAGACACTTTGCAATTATGGTGGAGAAACAGCAATGAAAGGACCCGTTCTTCTCTGTTATCCGCAATGAGCCGTCTGAACTGGGGGTGCGGTCGTTTGAGAGCAGTATGGTGGTTGCGTGAATGTGGGGGGATGCCATCCTGCTGTCACGGAGTCTGCCAAGTACAACATTATAACAGTGGTGGGATTGTGTGGTCTGGTGTTTGTTCTTTCCCTCCGAAGAGGAAAGGTCCTGCTTTCCTTTCCAGTTTATTCTTGTCTTTACCCAACATGCAAACATTTTCCTTCGTCGATGTTTCTCTCCTTTGAGTAGAGACCCAATGTGCCAGCACTCAGGAACAACTTACGAGGACAACTGTTGCTTGGTGCTCATTGCCAACCATTTTGGCACATACGTATTTTTGGAATTGAAAATACTGCTGACATTTTTACTGGCAACTTTTGTAGCCCGCAAAAAAAAAAAAAAAAAAAGTGCCCTTTTCTGTTTAAGGTTTCACAGAATGAGTTTAGGATCGTACTTTCAGCATATATTTAAAAATAAGCCAAATATTTTCTGTAACACTATTCAAAGTAAAAAATTGTTTTGAGACAATTACTGTATTTATTCGAGTATAATACGTAAAATTTAATCCATAAAATCATGCACAAAGTTGGGGGCTAGTACTATACTCTGATAAATATTTTTGCTGATGTATTTTAACTGAAATATCGGCCTCATTCACAAAATCCCTGAGTCCGGAAATGAAACCACGTCGTAAAAAGCAGTTGAAGTGAGCTTACCTCTAAAACTTGTTCGTGCCTCCGAGCGAGTTAGTAACAGATCCAAGCTGGCAACATGATGTGAAAAAAAAGACAAAAATGCAGTCCTGTAGCTAAGTAATGATAACCAACTAATGGCATTAATGTGCAACCGGGCCGCTTCTGGAACAACAAACACATCGGCTGTAATGGCTGCCGTCTACCGGTGTTCTGTAAAAGTTGGTATACATGAAAAAAGTTTCACCACCAGAGGGGGAGCTCGCGAGACACAGAGGATGAGATTGTTGAGTGGGATTCTGATGCCTTTATTACAGAGGAGGAATACCAGAAACTTTTAATGATACTGATGATGGTGAGCCTGATTTTGAAGGCTTTGATTCAGCTTCATCCACACTTGTTAGAGCCACATAGCTCTATCTGTTTGTTATATCACACCAGTGAACATTTGAAAGTTTTTTGTTGTAGTTATACATTTGTTGTTGTGTACATTTTTGTACATGTGTTGTTAAAATAAAATTAAAAACTGATACAACAGTCAAATGATAATTTTACTGATGTATAAAGACTGTAAAGGCTGAAAAATCCTGAAGTCCTTATGAAATTAGAGGTAGTATGAGAATTACATTTTTTATACTTTTTAAGATAAAAGTGGGGGGGGGAGTCGTATTATACATGAGATCGTATTATACACAAATAAATACGGTAGGTGTTTTCTTTGAGAAGATTTCCATAAAAAATATTTTTAGGGAAAATTTAGCTGTTAAAAACACAGGTGTCTATATTGTGGGAGGCCAGTGTGCTAGATGAATTTGCAAGAATATCACAGCACTCCTAAATTGTCTTTTTTTTCCTACAAGAAAATGTTCAAATGTTTCAAATGAATAGAGTATTCATTTGTTCATGTCTTTCATCATCTGGAATCCAAGGACTCACATCTGTTTATTTTATTTTTATTTCTTACTGTCATTTCTCAGCTTATTGGCTACAGTGAGAAACCTGTCAACCTGCAGATGTTCATTGGAACAGCAGATGACCGCTACTTGAGGCCGCACGCCTTTTACCAGGTGCACCGCATCACTGGAAAAACCGTAGCCACAGCCAGCCAAGAAATCCTGGTCTCCAGCACCAAAGTTCTCGAAATTCCTCTGCTTCCTGAGAACAACATGTCAGCCAGGTAGGTGGTGGGCCAGAAACCCTGGAAAGGGCACATTATGAGTTTGCCATGACAGTGGATACCCAATCCGACAGAAAATGAACAAGTTTTCAACTAAACATGGCTGCAATATGTTCCAAAAGAAATTTATAAACTTTCTTAATTTATATGAACAGCAATATTAGTTGCAGAATAAAATGTTAATGGTTTCTTGTGGAGCAGAGAACCAAGTTTTATTATTATATTCATGACCTATAACATAGTTAGTGATTTAGCATTGCAGCTCTGGTTCTCATGGTCAATTCCCTGCTGAGCTTGTGGGTTGTTTCATTACTCCTTGGCTTTTACAAGAACTATTTAAATATGTCTACAGTGTTTACTTCCTGACAGGGGTGTATGGGGCCAACTTTTTTCCCTTTACCTTGCAGCATCGACTGTGCTGGCATACTTAAACTGCGGAACTCAGACATTGAGCTGCGGAAGGGGGAGACGGATATCGGAAGGAAGAACACTCGGGTGCGCGTGGTGTTCCGAGTGCACATCCCTCAACCCAACGGGAAGGTGCTGTCGCTGCAGGCGGCCTCCATTCCAGTGGAGTGTTGTGAGTGTTATCATTCAAAAAGCTGTGAAGAGGATAAACATGTTTAAGGACAGACCCCCAAAATTATTTAAATGGAAATGCAATAATAATAATAATAATAATAATAATAATAATAATAATAATAATAATAATAATAATAATAATAATAATAATAATAATAATAATAATAATGTATTTTATTTATAAAGCACCTTTCAGGACACCCAAGGACACTGTACAATAGAAAAAAGTAAAATGAAAAAAATAAAAGTGTAGATATAATGATAAGGGTAGTGTGGGAGAAACAGAAATATGGAGTACAGAACAGTCATAATAAAATACAATAATGCAGACAAATTGAACAATAGGGTTGTGGGGGAGGAACATAGAAGTGAGGACAACAAAAACAGACATACGGTATATTGAAGATCGGAGTTAACAGTTGTAGGCTAATCTGAAAACATGTGTCTTCAGGCCAGTCTTAAACAGGGAGAGAAAGGTGGTATTGCGTAATCCATGGGGTAGTGAGTTCCAGAGCTGCGGAGCAGAGCGGCTGAAAGCTCTGCTCCCCATGGTGCTGAGGCGGGCAGGGGGTACTGGCAGATCTTAGAGAGCGGGAGGGTGTGGGGATGTTTAGGAGGTTGGACAGGTAAGGAGGGGAGAGATTGTGGATAGCTTTGAAGGCGTGTAGGAGAATTTTGAAATAAGCAAATATGCATTCTGTCAGAGATACCAAAAGTGTTAATTTGCTGTTTAGATATAAAATCCTATTACATGCCATATAATAAACCTTTTCGATATTTCAGTGTGTTTTTAACTAAAAGTTAGATTTGCAAAACGTGCATGCACAAACGCACAAGAACACAAAATGTTGCTTTGTTGCACCATACTTTTAGAGATAAGTCATGAATTTATAATATTAGAACATTTTAAATAAATTATTCCCCTTTCTGTCTATTTCAGCCCAGCGTTCAGCTCAAGAGCTGCCCCAGGTTGAGAAGTCCAGCCTCACCAGCTGTCTGGTCAGTGGGGGGGAAGAGATGGCCATCACAGGTTCCAACTTCTTCCCAGAGTCCAAGGTTATCTTCCTGGAGAAAGGCCCTGGTAAGAACTTCATCGGTGCAGCAGCTTTGCCTTGAGCTACATGGATTTTTGCAGAAACAGGTTGTAACACTCTCTGTATATGCAGAGATATTAAATGGTTCCTGATGGAGTTCATCAAGCTGCTCAGAACCTAAACCTCTAAACGATTCCTCCATTTGGAGTTTGTGTGTGTGCTACCGTTTCCTCTCACAGTCCAAAGATATGTGTGCTAGCAAGTTAGCAGCTATTTTAACATGCTTTTATATTATATGGAAATGGCAGAAATACAATATTTTCTCTAATTTGCACCAGACGTGCCTTGTGTTTTCCTCTATTTCAACCAACACATTCAGTATTCCTGACCCATCACAAAGCTGTACTCATCTGAACTATGGCTTTAAAAATTGCCTGTATTTGTTAGTTTATCTAATTTAATTAAACACTCTGATGCATTAAACTAATTTCTTTTAAGTCACAGCTTGTTGCTGCCTTATCTTTTCCCTCTTTTGAGCAACATTTTAGAGTAGAGCTCATGCTGGAAGGAAATTTTCTATGAATGACATTTGTTGAACCAGTCCCTACCTGCCCAAGCTGCTTTTGTGATGCAGAGCAACAACTTCAAGTTCACACATGGCAACAGGTTTTAATAGTGTAGTCTTTGTGAGCAAGTGTCATACCTTAGGATTTTAAACTAAAATAATCTGCCTGAAGGAACGTGTTCAGGTCCTTTTCAGGCTTCGCTGGTGAAGCGTGGATGAGAAAGGAAGTGGAAACCTTTGAGAGAGGCACATCTTACTGCATGAAGTCGTTAAACTGTGGAAGAGGCAGAAAAGTTTATAAGTGTATGGGAACAGTATGTTCGATGGGGTTGTGTAAATAACTGCCTACATTATAACTAATCTGTCAGCATGGCTGCAGAAAGATGCTGATTGAAGTAAAAGTAAGGAAAGTAAAGAAAGAAACACATTGACAAACATATTTCCACCGTTTATCTGAGTGGTACAAGAAAATTCACAGCAAATTAGAATAACTTGTACACAGAAATTAATGTTCTAAATTACTGCAGTATAAAGAAGAAAAAAAAATACTCATTTAACAAGTGCTCAAGTTAGATTTTATTTAAAGTGCATCTTACCCCCTTTGTGAAAAGACAGAGACAGAGAGAGAGCAGTGCAGCAGTCAGCTCTCCCCACCCGAGGCTGAAGGTCAACAGACGATCATGCTAAGCTTGCTAAGTGTTTCACCCTCTGACTGCTGCAGGGACGTGTCTCAGAGAGAGGCTTTTATACCAGAACACAGCCGCTGTGACGAAACTGTGGAGAAGCACGTCACAGCGGAG
>NW_013952427.1:1121648-1122826 GCF_001266775.1 Austrofundulus limnaeus | reverse complement strand
GCATTAATCTTTGAATAAAAGCAAAATAGATTATATGTATATGCTTCATTTGGGGAAATTTTATTTCAGGTTACTGACTTTGTGTGTATGCATCAAGAAAAGACAAAATACAAGGAGAGAGAAGGTGTGGTATCAGCCAAAGTATAATACTGGTTGTATATAAAACTATAAACTACTCACGTGAACACCTTTCCCTCAGGCAGTGTGTGCATACATTCTTACAGGAAACCTCAGCTTCAACGCTAACTATTCGAGATCCCCAGCTTCATCATGCACTGAAATTGAAAAGTCCATAATTGGTAGAAGTCTTTCACTTTAACAAGCATGAATGTTTATACAAAGGATTCGTCTTTTAAGGCTGTAACTGTGTCTACTTTGAGGAGTGACTAGCAGGGGCACTCTTGTGTTGTAAAAGCTATAGAAATTGTGTTTTTACACAGAAGTATTTTTTCTACCTATGTTTGTTTTTGTTTATTTTTATGCTCCAATAGAGGGCGTATATTTTTCCTCTTTATAACAGAGAGAAAGAAGGGTGTTTTGATGATCTGAGTTATTGTTTTACTGTGGTATGAGGCTCCTGTTGGTGCTTGTTGTCTGACGGAGCATGTGGGGCCCTTGCTCCTGCCTGTTGAATGTCAACAAGCTACGCAGCAATAATGCACTGCTGTCAGCTGTCAAGGTCATTGCTCACAGAAAGAAAGACAAAAAAACTGTCAACATGTTAAACTCCTACATTCAGATGAGTTTTTTTAGGGTTAAAACTGACTAATGTGCTGGTGGACTACAACATGTATCATCAGAGCAACTGCTTAACCTTTGAAGCTTTATATTTGAAGTTTTATATTTAACATGCATTTGTATAGACTTTGTATGAATCTCCATTTAGACAAGGCCTCTTTGCAGAGATGTTGCAGATGCCTGACAGTGGTAATTGGGGGTGGGGAGGGGGAATCCTTCGGGTTTTGTGGAAGAGGCCACGCAGGTGCAAAATATAGTCGGTGCAACAATGAGAGTACACCATAAAAGAGGCAGCTGCAAATTTATGTCCTTTTGCTCCACAGCTACTCGATCCTTCAGTTGTCAACATTTTTGTTCTTCTGCAAATACTGTGATTTATATTATATATATAAATCACAGTATTTGCAGTATCACAGTATATATATGAGTTATATATATAT
>NW_013952427.1:1111603-1121553 GCF_001266775.1 Austrofundulus limnaeus | reverse complement strand
GTTTCTCTTCAAACTGTTGTCTCTAACATGTCTGGCCAAATCATTAAATCACTCTTAGGAAAAAATGAACAGATGTTTAGCTGTTTAAAAAAATCGTTTTAGAATAAATTTAATAGTCCCATTTCTTTCAACCTAATGTTAACCAGACAAGACAAACAGCAGAATATTTGGACAATAGATCGCTAATAAATAGCTGGTAAAATGATCTATCAGAGGCTTCTGAGCCTTTGGCATTCATGCAACTCTGAAAAAAAATGAAGAAAAAGAGCCTCTTCAGATAGAAAAAGCTAGTTAAAATGTTGCACCACATTTAATATGGGTCTGTAATGAAATAGCAGTTGTCACTAGTGATTATCTCTGACCTAGATTCAGCTCAACAGAGTTAATAGTGGCACTCTTTTTAATTAAAGTGGATGACTTACTGTGTTTTTATAATAAAAGATTTTATCCAGAGTATATTGTGATTGTTAATGGTTTACTCACTTACCTTTATGGTTTGTTTGTTCTCTTTCTTTTCCTCTATTCTAGATGGACGACCACAGTGGGAAGTTGAAGCAAAAATAATTCGGGAGAAAAGTCAAGGCGTGAGTAGAGTTTCTTCTACCACAATGTTTCTGTAACAAAGCTATTTTTTAAAGATTTATCTTCATTTATTTATTTTTATTTTTATTTTTTTTTGGTTGGTTGGTTTTGGGTGTTGCAGTTTTACTTATGAAACGTTACACAATACACGATAAAAATAGTCTTGAAAAAAGTGTTTCATCTAAATTTTTTTATACTATTATTTTGTTGGAGGTTTATTAAAACTTTATGTAGCATTGATTAGGACTTGTGAGTAAATACTAGTACATATTTATTTTGCTCACTTGTTCAAATAGAAAATTATAAAAAAAATTTTACTGTAAAAAAATTATTTTGAACTGAAGTGTTTTTAGTTAAAAAGGTTTCTAGTGTATACACAACACTACAAATTGTAAAGGAAAATATAGTGTGTAGTTTGCAACTGTGTGCTGTATAAAAGCTTGTGTTAAATTGACATTCATTCATTTGTTTATTTATTTATTTAGGTTATGGTAGTTTGAAATGTATACGGAGAAAAAGTAAGTGTCAGTAATTTCTTGTTTGTTTTTAGTCATGCATGGTGGTGGAGGTGCCTCCCTACCACAGTAAGGCTGTGAGCTCAGCTGTACAGGTGCAGTTCTATGTCTGCAATGGCAAACGCAAAAGGAGCCAATCACAGCGCTTCACCTACCTGTCAGGTGAGTTCAGAGGTAGTACATATAAACAAGGAGTTTGAGACCATTCGTGTTTATATTAGAGTGTCAAAAGGGTTTTAAAAATCCGCTGTAGATGTCGTAACATTCATCCCTGCTTCCAAGTTAATTAAAAAATATTTGATTGAGAGCAGAGAGAACGCGCTCATCATTTTGCACCCGTCTCCACTGGAGCTCCGCTGACCTCTTTTCTCTCCAAAGAAAACATTGCTGTGGTTTGAAGGGGAACCTTCCACTAACAATAACATTAACACCTGCCAACTGTTTATTTTGTAAAGCTTCCTCAGTGGCATCCCCCTTTTTTTTCATGCCCTGACTGGATTTGCATGAAGTTTTCTGATATAAATTTTTTTATAGCTATGAAAATTTGACTATATATCGACATACAGTAGGTTTTGTTGCAATCGCTTTGTAAAATTGCATCAAATAAACAGGGCATTCAATTCCATATTTTTAAGTATGCATCAGTGATGTTTTCAGGCCAGGCAGCCTTATTCTTTATTTGATATTGTTATTGTTTTTTTTCCACTCTCTCTGTGTGAAAGTCAGTCAAAGTGAAAACAGAGTCGGCGGAATATTTTAAGATGTGAGCATTTTGTGCAACACATCCAAACCTTGAGTTTTACCACAAACGTGTGTGTGTGTTCGTGCATGTGCGTACGAGCGGCCTTGCCCATCCACCCACCCAGCCTTTCTGTTTGCAAGCACGCCCACTCGGCACAGGCAGTTCCTGTTT
The DNA here is from genome assembly GCF_001266775.1 of Austrofundulus limnaeus. Classification (NCBI taxonomy): domain Eukaryota; kingdom Metazoa; phylum Chordata; class Actinopteri; order Cyprinodontiformes; family Rivulidae; genus Austrofundulus; species Austrofundulus limnaeus. Next base: position 1,119,543 of record NW_013952427.1, on the reverse strand, counting down.
TCCCCGCTGACAGATCAGTGCAGCCAATCAAAACGATGTAGCATAACACTGCTCTGTCAGTCAAGCTGGGTCGCTGACACCACTAATGTCACCACGGACACCACCTGCTTTATTGTGGCAAAAAATGAAAAAGAGAGTCTTTCATCACGGGTCCTGCTGCAGTGGCTTTGTCCCACTTAAAATATGTATTCTGAGAAAATTGTGAAAAAGCAACATTGAGGAAAAAAAATCTTTGTTTTTGTTTCAACTTTCTTGTGCAATTGCTGCATTGAATTTAATAATTTATAACTGTATTTAATTTAAAAGAAAATCACCACACCCGCTTTACTCCTCATATGCCTTGGCTCAGTTTCCAGTCAGAATAAACAGTGATTTATTTTTATTTATTTATTGCCTTATTGTGCTTTTTGACTCTATAGTCCTGAAAGGTTTAACAGGGTGAGTAGCAGGTGCATTCTGTGAACTCGTTTGTTCTTTCAGTGTGATCTGAGCTGAGGGACATTTAGCTCCTCTTCCCACACATTTCACATGATGGCACCCAGACTGACAACATATGCTGTCCTCTGATTCAGAGCTGGATAAAAATAAAACTCACGGTCACAAGGCACCAGATTGGGAAATGGGTTACCGATTGGCACAGAAGTGCTCTAAGCTGTCACAGTAAAAGGGAATGGCCCCATTTACAGTGAAAATATTAGTTTGTTTTTAGAGGATTTTTCATCTGTAAAAATCTTGCTTATATTTTCACATCTATTCCAAAGACTGTCGGTGCATTAAGGCTGTTTAGACCTGCTTTTTAGTTTTACTGCAGAACTTTCAGAGGTAATTTTACAGACTGGAGGAAGCAAAAAGGGGTGACAATGTCTTTAAACATGAAACAGCTTCATTTTAATTGAAGTTTCTTAACTTGAGTGAGAAGCAAAAATAATACTTTTTTCCCCTCTCTTAACGTATTGTGTGACATGACTCAACTCAACTCTAAACAGTTTTATTTTTGTTCATTTCTGTCATGTTTTTATTGTTGTATTTTTCTTTCCAGTTAGTGCCTTGTGTCTCTAATATTTTTTTTTTTTTGTTTACTGCCTCTGTTGAGGTTCAGAAGGAGCTGAGCCTTTAGTAAACAGTTGCTCTAATGCTCGCACCACTGTGACATTTACTTGTGGTGTAAAAAGAAAAGTTGACTTGAAGCCCTTCACACACTGAAACACTTGTCTGTTTGCTGAAGAAAGAATTAAGTTGTAAAATGTCATATAAATTGTCTAGAATACCATGAATACCATCAATACATAAACTTAGCACAAAAGGTAAGGAAATTTGTGTTTGGTAGATTGTTTCTTTGTTACAATGCTTCTTGGCAATAAATCTTAAACTGTTAAAAAGCCTGTTAATTTCTCTCTTAAATGTTGCCACGTTTGTAATGAACCATTATTTGTGTTCTGAGCAGTAGAGCTGAATATGTGGGAGTGCAAATGAAAATTTTGCTAAATCTTCTCTGCCAAACAGCTTATTTTGTAGGGCTGTGTATTGGCAAGAATTTGGCGATACGATACATATCATGACAGAGGGGTCACGATACGATATATCCTGATATATCTCAATACTGTAAACAAGGCGATATATTGCAATATTTTTGGTCCAAAAATTCTATTAAATAAAAACCTCTTACTGGAAAAAAATAAAAAAAATAACGAAAAACCAAAATTCATTGTCTCAGAAAATTCTAATATTACATAGACATACTTTTGATACCTTTAGCTGTGTTCTGCTTTGTATGTGTTTTATTTTATTTGTTTCATATTTCATCCATGTTTTCAATTATTAGACTAAATTTGCCAATAAATAGTTTGAAAATATATTTTTTGTAGCTTTTCGTTTTTAATATTAATTTACATTATGGTCACCCAACTCTTAACAATAGCCTTTATGTTGTCATAAAGTTCAGTAAACAGATGAAATGAAGCTGCTGCACACAGAGTTTCTGGGATCAGCTGACCTGCATCCAGAACCTGATTTACAKAACTGTGGGTCGAACAGCAGGACAGGTCCCGAAGAAATCCAGTTAAGAAATTGAGAAGCTAAACGAGTTAAACTGTTTTTGAAGCGAACACAGCAGGATAAAGTACATGGACTTTGATGCGATCAGCTGGATATTGAGAGCAACAGACAGAGTTTTATGTCACGGGGGGAGTGCCGAGCTTGCTCGAGGTGATTCGAGGTGATAGACGCATGCACTGTATGCGTAACTTGAAAGCTGACTACAGTTGGAACAAAGAGCGCACAAGACACTTAATTTGTCTTAAAATACAGACATTCTGACAAATAAGGTATCTGTTTGTAACCTTACCTCAGCTTAGAAGGCAGAGGGTGTCGGTCTTTTCCGCTCAGATTCAGCTATTGGAGCATGAAGCTAATGTTTACTCACAATGCTAATGCTCTCTTACTCTCTGGCGCTCAAGAGGTAGAGGAGCCAAATGGCTGGCTCACTGCTGCCAACTAGTGGTCAGAGGCTGAACTACAACATAAAAAGGAATGGCTGGCAGGAAAGTTGACATTTTAAACCTTAATAAAAAATTGATACAGGGCTTTAGAATATCGATACAGTATTGGGAAATGACATATTGCGATATTTCAGTGTATCGATATTTTCTTCCCTATTATTTTGCTGTTGTTATTGACTCTTGTTTTGAGCTTCTGGTACCCTGTAAAACATTTATTGCCGAGAAGCATTATTGCAACAAAGAAATGATCTCCTAAACACAAATTCACGTACTTTTTGTGCTAAGTATAGAATACGTCTCCATGTTTATAAACTGATAATATGAATTTTGTTCAATTTTGTCAGCTCTGTTGTCAGATGTTTTGCTCACTCAGTACTAAAATCAAATAAAGACAGCATTTGATTAACCGTTACTGATGGCATTGTAAAAATTGTCTTTCTTGTCTGATCTCATGTTTTTCTCCTTTCTGTTTCTGCCACTATCTTCTCTCGTTTCCTCAGTTATGGTAAAACAGGAGCAGAGAGACGAGCTGGACCTTCCTGCTGTTCCCCCTATTTCCATGCCCTTAACACATGCTGCCGGTCTGGTACACCCTCAGCTGCCTTCTCCTGAGCAGGGCCACCCACCAGACAACCTTCTGTCCAGCTCCCTTCACAGCCTGACCACAGTTTCCAGACCTGACCTGCTACCTCGGCCGGGCCCCTGCCCCTCCCTGAGCTCCCCTCTGTACCCACACCTGCCTCACCTTCAGGGCCACAGTTTGCACCACCCTCCTGCAGACTGCCACATGCCGTTCCACCAGAGCTCTGCTCCCGCTCCCCTCCGGCCCCCCTATCAGCCTTTGCAGCACAGCCACGGTCCGAGCCATAACCTGTCCTTCAATGGCCAGCCTAGCCTTCCTCTTCAAAGCTATGACAGGATGCCCTTTCAGCAGAGCCCCAGTGCAGCATCACATCCAGTTGGCTTGGGAATGGGTTACCAGTCCTCCCCTTGCTCCTCACCATCAGCTCCCTCTCCAACCACCAATACGATAATTGGATCCCCCCAGAGCCAGCAGCCCCTGCTGTCTCCTTCATCCCCACACCTCCATGCTCTCGGAGGCTTTCACTGCTCACCAAATCCCAGCCATGTGCCCTCTCAAGGTGTGCAACCCCTGACTGGGCAGCACTCCCCACAGGTACAGAGGGGTCTGAGCTACCACCCAGTGAGTCAAAGGTCAGCTTCCTGTCCCACACCGTCCACCACCCATCCTCCACAGATGATCCCTTCTCCCCATTCTGGGCCTTCCTCTCCTCAGCTCCACTCGCTACCGTACCAGTCTCCCACTTCATCCTCACCCACCTCGGGTGGCAGCCCTCTGGGGGTCCTACCACAGCAGCATTCAGGACAGCCCTCTCCTCAGGCCACAAGTCCGGTCCTGACCAGTCTGTCTCCTTCGGCAGTGGGGCCGCTGGGTCATCCACTAAGTCCTCAGGGGCCCTTTCCCTCGGATGGGGAGAGGCCAAATATTAAGCAGGAACCAGAGGACAGAGAGCCCACCTTCCGCTCCATCGGCCTGCAGGACATCACTCTGGATGATGGTAGGATATTTGGTGTCTTGTGTGTCTTTAAAACATCTAGGGAATATTTTTACTTCTTTCTGCCAAGAGTTGAAGCCTCCGTTTACCAACCATGTACTTTTAGTTTACTGTGTCAGTTTAAAAAATTATTGCAATGCCACAGAATGGCAATCATAATTACACACAGATTTGAAAGTTTTTGTTTGTCTTTAATTTTTTTATTGATTTAACTTTACTTGTGTTTTGACACATGATGTGGAAAAAACAGGGTTATGTTTGGATTTTGATTTAATATGTGAAATTTAGTTTTCCTCCTTTTAAGGCAAAATAAAAGCCAGACGATGACTGCTGTTCTGGTTGCTTTGATATTTTAATCGATTGAATACATATAATATGAGAAAAATTGGCATTTCATGATAAATTTTAACTGTTCAGATTTAACTTTAAACACGTATCATCATGGAGGGACAGCTTTCCACTTTGTTGTTCGGTTTATGTCTCCCCTAGCACCTAATCTGATTTGCTCTTTGTGATAAGATACTGTGCATGTTTGATTTTATAGTTTGCCGTTTGTCCACTCTGCCTTCAATACCACTCTTTTCCTCTCATCCTGTCCTTTGACACGAGTTATTTAAAGCACAGCCATTTGTGATCAGTCCCAATTTCTGTCTAAAACGACGGGCGTCCGAGAGATTAAATTCACCGTAAAATATGAGATGCACAAGATCAATTTGCACCAGATGTAAAACAATACAGATCAGCAGCTGTTGTGTTTTTGAGGAGCAGAAATTCAGATGTCTGATAACAGAGATGGTGTTTCATTTGTCATTGCAGAGCGGCTGTGTTTGGAGCTTTATTACTGAGGGTGCTGTAACTTAGTATTGTGTATCATAGACACAAAGAGACAGATAACTGTTGCATCATATTGAAGTGCTTAATTGGAAACTGCTCAGATTCTGGATCTCTGGCAGCAGTTTGTAGATTAATGACTGAATCTTTTTTGGAGCTCAGGAGTGGTATTACATTGCTTTATGCTTTTTGCTAAGACTGTCGCTGGAGCAGTGCAGTAATCACGTTCTGTCTGTGTGTGTGCATTGACTTTAGCTATTCTAATTAGCAGAAAAACTTGTTCACTTTACAACTGATTGTTGAGTCAGTGCAGTTTTTCTCATGCGTGAATATCTGCATCTAAAAGACGTTAATCCAAACTCCTGAATTATTTGCCTTTGTGTTTAGAACCTCACCTTAACTCGGTGGTTTATTCAGTTGACGCTCCTGAAAATGTAGGATTAATGAGTAGCTGGGTGAGGCTGTGTCAGGGAGTGGGGTTGTTGTGTGTTAGCAAGGGTCAGCCCAATTAACTTTGGGCTGCTGATGGTAAATCATGTGTGAAGGACCAACTTCGCTGGAGTTCACCTAAGCGGACCATTTAAGAGCTTTGAGATTGGTACGCACAGATTCAATTTGTTTATCCAGAAAAAAAATACACTCATGCAAAACAGTAACTCAGATTCATTCAGCCACAGCCACTGTGAAAGTAGCCGTGTGCACCCCCCTCACAAAAAAATAAAAAAATAAATAAAAAATGTGCGAGCAAAGTCTGCGACACAGTTCAGCCGGGAATGTAAAATGTCCCTTCGAGCCCGTGGCTTAAAATAGATTTTTGTGCCAGCCCGGCTCTGTAGGCCATGTTTAAACGTAGCAACAGGAAGCTTCACGCAGCTCTGAGTTTTAACAGGTCATGACACACTCTCTTAATTAGATCACTTTCACTCTGGTTTGGGACACATACAGGGTACTGCAGACAAATGAATACGTAGATACTATAAGGAGTGATTTATATTTAATTGATAAATTTTGGTAAATTAGAACACATAGTTGACTGTGAGACTGTTGCCATCACAACTTAATGGTCAGATGTTCAGTGAACTGCTATGGACTTATCCATTTGAATTTAAAGGGGACATATCATGCATATCAGCCTTAGTTGTGTACTTGGAGTCTCTAGGAGGGCAGAAAAGTTAAATTCAGTCACTCCCACTGCTGCGCAAATATCTATATTCTTTTTGAGTCATATTCCATTCAGTTTTCTCCATTTTCTATGACGTTTTCTGAACTTTAATATCCAATTATTTTCGACAGAACTTCTAAATGAGGTCTGGACTCACCAACTACAATTTCATCATCTTCATTCTCCTCTGGCTCTGGGTCAGACCCTGGCTCCAACATGTGATGCTGGATGGACAAGATTTCTGTTGTTGACCTTTTTTTTATCAATTTCTAATTAAAAAGATTCTGCACTGCTAGATAGACGTTACTCCCTCTATTAAGCTAGAATAAAACCAGTCACGAAGCTGGAGAGGGGCGTGTTGTGAAGCCTCAAAACAAGCTGATCTGAGACACAGCTTGGAAAATGTGTGAAAGAGGGCCTTGTGGAGTTACAATTAGAAGGAATTCAGACTAATGCTGCGTTCCAGTTCTCCTCAGAGGTCGTAGCTTCGAGCCTCCGAGTTCTATTTTTCAACTGGAACGCCCCCTGAAGTCGTAGTTTCAAGTCGAGATGTCGGCGCATCCAAACCATACCCGAGCAGCCCGAGCATGCGTTACGTCATCATTTCAACATGCCTGCTGCGCGCATGTTTCTCTAAGCTAACGGCTAATGTTGAGCTGTAATCAAACATCCACAAGCACCATCTCCATTATTTAAAAGACAGAAAGTAAGAAGAGAGGAGGCAGAATAAAAACGAGTGTAATTTATTTGTTTATTTTCCCTTTTTGTATTTGTTTAATGTATGTAGCGTACTAGCATGCTTGTCCGAGCTAACCGCTAACGTTGCTAGTCTTGCATGTAAACAAACACGGCTTCTGTGTTGTTTATTTTACATTACGTCAGACGTACTTGTAGTGCTTTATAGTGATAGTTATAATATACTGTATGTTTTAACACTGTTTGTACACTCAAAATACCTCGTAGAGCACAATTATTGTACGTTTTATTGTTGCAGAGCAAAATAATAGAAACGCTTTTTCCGATGTTTGAAACTGGAATGCTATCAGCTCGGAACTGACGTCAGTCCGGCTTCAGAATTTCGAATTCTGATACAACTGGAATGCAGCATAAAGCATTGCAGTTCCACTTTATATAGACCCCAACAGAATGAGTTAAATGTGAAAAAGGATTGAAAATGTAATATGTACTCACGACTGCCACCTTTCTTGCAGTTATTTCCCCATCATTCACTTTAAATTATCAGATAAAATCCACATTTTATTTGCGTTTTTTTAAGTTGTTAGACACTTTTCTTGATGACCAAGAAAATTCTTCAGTAGTATCACTAAATTGTGTCAGTGACAAGTAGCACAAATAAATGTGTGTGTAGAAACTGCTCTGGATAGCAAGCAGATGGCCTTTGTGACGCACAGCAGAGCATGCTTGAGATGTGTGTTTGAGAGAGAAATTGTGAATTGTGTTTGTGCAAATTCATTCACTGTGTGAATAAATGTGTTATGGAAGTGTGTGTGTGTGTGTGCGTGTGTGTGTGCACAGGGTAAAGCACACAGGAGGTGAGAAGACAGACTGACAGACAGATGGACAGACAAGTTCAGGATCCAGCCCCACTGCAGGGTCACTCAGCTGAGACACACAACCTGACATGTTTGGCTCCTAAAATAGAAGCATATTTTTACCAAACTCTATGAAATTTGTGCTTTAGGATGTCTGTCTAGACAAAATAAAAGCTGTTTGGAGAAATTAAATCAAATCAAAATGACCAACACTTAAATTAAAAAACAGAAACTGAACAGTTATATTATTGTTTTTTCAGAAAAATAAACCTAAATACAGTGATTCAGAAAATAGCATTATATTATTAAAATGTAAAGC
>NW_013952427.1:1108689-1111393 GCF_001266775.1 Austrofundulus limnaeus | reverse complement strand
ATATAAAACGTGTTTTTCACAAATTCCTCGTGTTTGTTTTCAGTGTGACTCTCACTCACACCTGAGAGTTTAGAAAACTAAAAACTTAAAGACTTAAAGATTAAAACTCTCAAGATCACAGAGTGTGAAGAAAAAAAAACATTACCCAGGCACACCGGTGCTGGAAAAGGGGGTGGGGGGCATTGGCCCCCCCCACTTTACGGCCCTGCCCATCAGCTGGTCTCTCTCTCTCTTGCGTAGCGCTCAGCTGCTCGCTCGCAAGCTGCAGTTTATCTACTTGATGCTTATGTTGGTGAAGTATTTTCCAGAAGGCAGTACACTTCATAACTATAATGATGTAAAATGAGAACAAACTCTTGATAAAAAATTAATATAGTTTTTAAATGAGGCGCAGTGCGCACAACCCGTGGTGGAGAACAGTCAGAGGGTTTACACACATGTGCCGTCTCTGTATCGGGCTGATCATAAACCTGCCTGACACCTGAAAAAAACATTTGACTCTGATCCCATCCGTGTCGACCAAAGCAGCCTAAAAATTAAATAAGAATTTTGTATTTTGTGACACACCTGTGCCAAACCTGGGCGCAACCATCCGATCTCCCAGATCCACGCTGACGGGTTGTTGAGGAAAAAGAAAAAACAGCCCATAGTCCTTTACAGGCCAAATGCTCACCTATATTTGCCCCAGAGCAGATAACTTTCCTGTCAGGGTAAACAAATAATTGTGCGGGGTTTGTCATTATTGTTGCTCTCCAAACGCAGCTGTCTGCGCTGAGAGATTCAGTTCGCTTTGGATAAAATGCTGCCGGACGAGGAAATGTCATTTTCCTCATTTCCCCCCCTCAAAATAAAGTTTTTTGTTATCTAAATTACCTAAAAAGTTTGCTTTACTCACCATTTCTTACGTAAAAAGACTGCGTTCCAACACGTTTCTGACCCGCTGTTCCAAACTGTGGATATTATTTACACGTGTTTAGTTTTTTCATGGTCATTTGATCATCCTTCCTAATAAATGATTTAAATAACAACACAATCACAGGTGAAAGCTTCATTATTTAATTGTTGCTTGATGATGAGTCAAGCTCACAAGCAGCTGCTGATGAACTGAAAAATATATAAAAAATAAAAAAACACCTCATTCATGACTGCAGTTTGTTTTATTTTATTTTTATTTTATTTTTCGTTTTAGACTTTATTTGCAGCTTCTCCGTATCTAATGACTGCAATGTCCACTGAGATTACCGTGTGGTAAAACTGAACGACGTCTGCACCTGGCGTGCGGGGCAACTGAGTTGGCAATTTCTGTTTTTCACTGAACAGGGTTGCATCCTTTTTTCTCAAGAAGTTGCACACACTCACACTGCTTTATCTTATTTCCAAATGTTGTCTGGTATAAATTTCTAAATTCCTTTTTTTTTTAACTTGCTTGCAACCTAGTTGGTTGATAAGATCATTACTGCTGTGCAATGTAGGAGTCACCACAGCGAGCGAGAGTTTTTGAGTCAGCCGTTAATCACCTAAACATTAATAACTCCAAGCTCCTCTTTTAAGTTGCGTTTAATAAATAAAAAAAAAGGCAGTGGAAGAAAAAAAATGTTTCCACCAAACTCTTCTGCTACACTTTAAAAACAATGGCAAACATTTGCTGGCCTTTTCCTTTGTAACGAGTGGAAAACAGACTTTCTGTCTCATCTTTCCACACAATTAAGGCTTTAAAGAGTTTAATGCCGAGGCAAAAAAAGACTTGTGTGGGGACGCTGCCAGCTCATGGGTTTTAAGTTAGACAGCAAGGAAGTCATTTTGTGGGAAATTTTTTTTTTAAATGTATACTCTGTTACCATAAGCCTGGTTATAATATTAGAAATAATAAAAACGTATGCATGAAAGGCCGTTCTTTAAAATGTTACAAAGAGCTGGAGAAGTGAATAAGACAAGTATATTTTCTAAAAGTGAAACTTCTTGAATGTTTTTTACACATTTTGAGAACCTGTTTGCCAACACTAGTCACCACCGTTTTAATAATGCTCAAGTGAGAATTTGATGCAGAGCACTGACCTAGATTTGGATTTTGTAGATGTGTAGTCCTGAAGTGTTTGCATGCAGGAGTTTTATCCATCTGTAAATTTGAGTTTGATTTTAGCTGTGTACACATCGGTTTAAGTATTTTGCACGTACTTTTTAGTGTAGTAAACTATTTCTCTCCGCCCCTATTAAAAATAAGTTGGAATTTAATTAGCATACAGGTCCTTCTCAAAAAATTAGCATATTGTGATAAAGTTCATTATTTTCTGTAATGTACTGATAAACATTAAACTTTCATATATTTTAGATTCATTTCACGCCAACTGAAGTAGTTCAAGCCTTTTATTGTTTTAATATTGATGATTTTGGCAAAAAAGTAAGGAAAAATCAAAAATCCCTATCTAAAAAAATTAGCATATTTCATCCGACCAATAAAAGAAAAGTGTTTTTAATACAAAAAAGTCAACCTTCAAATAATTATGTTCATTTATGCACTCAATACTTGGAGAGGAATCCTCCTGCAGAAATGACTGCTTCAATGTGGCGTGGCATGGAGGCAATCAGCCTGTGGCACTGCTGAGGTGTTATGGAGGCGCAGGATGCTTCGATAGAGGCCTTAAGCTCATCCAGAGTGTTGGGTCTTGTGTCTTAAACTCATCCAGAGTGTTGGGTCTTGTGTCTT
>NW_013952427.1:1101791-1106069 GCF_001266775.1 Austrofundulus limnaeus | reverse complement strand
ATATAAATCTTAGTAAATAATATATATAATTTTTTTCCGAAATGTGTTACTTTCACATCCTAGAGTTTGTTTTAAAATTTGTTAATTTGGGAGGGCGCTGAGCTCCTCCGTTGTCCACCTGAGTGGTTTTCTCTTTTAAGCTGCCGGTCAGAGGAGCTGCTATCATGTTTCAGATCAAACACTGATTCCTGTGAATGGCTTTACCGTCAACTCAAGATGGGAAATCCACAGATGATTCAGAAATGAGTGACTCTGAGAAACTGACTTTGTGAAGAGCCTCTCACTCTTGTTGCGCTCCGTGTCTTCACCCACTCGGCCGTTTGCTCCAGAAGTGAAATCAAAGCAAGGGGGGGGGGGGGGGGTGAGCCAATCTGGAAGATTTCAGCTCAGGTTTTGTTTCCTGATCGTCTGTTTCCAGTGTGTTGCCTTTCTGTTACATGTCATTACAGGAGCCAGCAAAGTGGAAACTGTGGGATATTCCTTCCTTCTCGTTCTCTTTGCACGACCGTTTTCCATCATCGCACCATGTTGTCTTCATTCTCTGGACTGAAGAATCAGTCAGTCTTGATATTATTTTCTTTAGCTGCTCTGCCAAAATAAGTTTTTTTTCTTCTGCCTGGGTTAGGGAACTTTTTTCAATGTGTCATAGCTAGTTATAATAATTACCCATTTTCCATTTCCACGGTAGACATGTGTATCGTTCTAAATGTCCGTTTGTCTTTTTTCACTTCTGTTTTGTATTATGGAAATGTTTTCAATTTGCCCCTTTGATATGCACTTGAGAAACAGAGGGGTGAAATTACTCAGTCGTCGTGGTCTCCTTCTAGATGTGAAACTTTGAGGAAGGTAAAAAAAAAACCCACCTGACACCTTTTTTCTTTGTCCACCACCTGAAGATATGATGAATCCATTTATTTGTCACTTTTAACAACCTCAAATCTGTGTGACATTTTACGAGTGCACCTTTTATTAGCTGCAGGAAATAATCAGTTTCAAATAAATCCTTTTGTCTTTTTTTTATTTCTTAGATATTAGCTGTCTGAGGTGCTGGCTAAGCTTTAAGAAAAGTTCATGTTGTGCTTATTAGATTAGGATTAACAGCTTGAACTGCTTTGATTCTAATCCGGCTCTTGCAATGTTGTGACCGATGATAAACAAGAGGTTTGGTTGTATTTCTAGGTGGGAATAATGAACTTTTTAATCAGTATCATGTAATGATTGCTTTGTTGCAGTTACAGTGGTAAACACAGAAAGTGTTTGGTTCACAGAGGTTACAAAGCAGCCGGGAGCCATTTGGTGAAAGCCTGGTGGTTGTAGTAGTAGTATGATTGCAGATGTATATTTTGCCTAGGGAGCCCCCCTCCCAGTCATTTGCAGAGGATCTCCCTCCGGCTGAGACATTCTGAGCCACGGTTACTACGACAGGCAGCGCTGAATCACTGGCGTTCTGTTGCACTGTCATGAGCAGTACCAGTAAACCTGAGAAAACGCTATCAGCATATGAAACCTGTCAGAAACTGTTCGACTCAAACCTCTCTTTCACTTCTGGATTCCAGATTCTGGAGCTCCACCTTACAAGTACTCACCTCCTCGGACGTTTTACCCTTTTATTGTTTTTATAAATCAGTCGTGACCCATTTAATTTAGACTTTAAAAAAAGGTAAACAATGGTAGGTAAACATTGTACGGGATGAATACTGAAACATTAAATTAATGCACAGAAGGATTCTGTTATGAGGGTTAAAAAAAGCTGAATATGATGATGATGCTGATGCTTTTTTATCTTTTACAATGAATAAAGTTTGATTTTAATTCACTTGTTACAACTTTTCTGAAGATGTCCTGTAAGAGGGAAACTAAGACCAGGCCAAGGTGCAGACATGTCTAACTACAGCCGTGTTTCCATCAAGGTTTTTAATGCGCATTTTGAAGTGTCGCATCAGAAAAGGTGGATGGAAGCGGCTTGATACGAAAAAAAAAAAATCCTTTAATTCACATCAAAGTTGATATGCTCGCTTGAGGTGGTTTTTTGGGTTTTTCAAAAAAGAGTTAATGCACAAAAAGGAGATGGAAACACATTTTTCGAATCCAGTCTGACGTAGCGAACATTTACCTCACATGTTGATCAGCTGTTCCCGCTGTCTGTCCGAAACCGGTCCCGGTACCAGAGCGAGTGCAGCCGCGACTCGCAGCTGGAACCTCCTCCTGCTGTCGGCGTCTTCTCAGTTAATCCCGTAACGTGAAAATAATTACATTACTTCCTCTACGTCTCCCGACCGCATGTAAAATCGCCAAAATTAGTTGATGACAGAATAAGTACAACTTTCAACTTTCCCAATAGAAGCAACACGTTCCTGATAACTTCTCTCTATTTTCCTGAGATGCAACATTTACTTCCTGTTTACTACACGCATGCGTCTGACGTAACTAATTCGCTTCAAGCCAGTTGATGGAAAAACAGCTGATTCGCATTTCTTCGTTTTTTTTACAGTTTTTGCGAATTTTTAAAAATTCGCTCAAAATTTGAATTAAAATTGGATGGAAACACGACTTATGTCTGAGCGATATGGCTGAAAAACGTATCACGATGTAAGGTTTTAAGGGCGGCACGGTGACTATCGAATCCCAGCTGGGAATCTTTCTGTGTAGTTAGCATGTTCTCTCCGTGCACAGGTGGGTTTTCTCCAGGTACTTCAGTTTCCTCCCACAGACCAAAAACATACGGGCTCTCGTGACCCTGAAAGGAAAACGTGGGTAAAAGATAAAAGGTGGATGGATACAAATGTTTTATACCAGTCATTATAAATCATTCTTGATTCAGTTTTTGTTTTATCTGTTTAAAATAAAGACGAAGAGGAGAAAGGGTAACGTAACCTTTTTTTTCTTGTGCGTCAGTTTAGTGTCTACAAAAATACATACAATAGGTTGCCTTCAGGACCAGGCCGCCCTTGCAAAGGTGATCTGCGATCTGAATGGGATTTGCCTGATTTAAAAACTTTAAATAAAATAATAAATCCACATTTTCTCCTTTCACTCCACATTTTTTGTTTTTATTATTTGAAGCTGTTATGAGGCACGGTGGTGAAACATGAAGCCTTCACTGTTACTCAGCAGGTCGTTACTATAGTGAGTTAGTTGATGCTACAAACCTGGCTCAGCTCGGCCGTGAGAGGATGAACGGCCTTTCTTCTGTCTACATCCCCCAGAATGCCGTGCGGTTCTGGATCAGAGTTCAGTGAAATTATCAACATTCTATTTCAATTCAGTTCAAAAATACTTTATTGATCCCAAAGGGAAATGACAGATTTGGCAAATTTAGTATTGATACTGATCACGTGTCTTATTATCGTTATTGATTTATTGTCCAGCCCTAACTCCTCTTCATTTTATGTCTCTGTTTAGAGAGAAATAGCTACTCTCCCACTGACATAATAAAACAGCTTGTCATATGCCCTATTCAGATTATCTCAATTTACATTTCTCAAAGCTGTAATCTCAGTACTGGAGCGAAGCAAAGGTTTATGACAAACCATGTGTGAATCAACGTCCTGTTCCCCCCGTTCTTATGAGAAAAGCGAGTGAATCGGATTGAGAATTACTTCCAAAGTTGCACTTGGTCGAGTCACAGCTTTTCAGTTTATTTTATGCCAACGGCCCCGAGTTTGACTTCACAGGTTAACGTTCGTCTGCAACAATCTAATCAGTACAGCGGAAAGTGAAATGCTTTTTGCAGACGCCCACTTAACGTCGGTTTTTCACAGTTCACTCAGCGTCGCTCACATTTCCGATATTGGAGTCCTGCGAACAAATTCAGCTGCACAATTCATCATCTGAATCTGAGCTTGTGAGCACAACACTCTATTGTTGGCATAACAATTTTCAAATTAACTTTTTCACTAATGCCAATATAAAAACATTAGTCATTAAGTGGCAGCTCTTTTTTCTGACATCATCAGCTGCTTTTATTTTCCTTCAACTTCTCTTTTAACGTCAGTGAGATTTGATTGTTTTGAGCCCAGCTGGTCCGCTCGCCTTTTCTTTAAAAGGTCACGGTCTATAAAAGGAGACCTGCAGGCCTCCGCCGCCGCTCGCGTGTTCACGCAACAAATTTTGTGACGAATCGATAAAGTGATGCATTTGCCTCAGGTTTTGCCTCGTTGTTACGCTGCATATATGCAAAGGTGAACGTTTGCTTTGATAGTCACACAGTAGTCTCATAAGCGCGTGGTGGTTCTGCGTGTGTGTGTGTGTGTGTGTGTGTGTGTGTGTGTGTGTGTG
>NW_013952427.1:1088714-1101661 GCF_001266775.1 Austrofundulus limnaeus | reverse complement strand
GTGTGTGTGTGTGTGTGTGTGTGTGTGTGTGTGTGTGTGTGTGTGTGTGTGAACATGGTTGACATGGGAAAGGAAGAGCCTCCCACGCTAACAGGATGATGTGAGTGATGGTGGCCAGACACAAAAGCAAGCACCAGAAAACAAATAATGCACACCCAGGCACAAAGTCAGAAAGAGCTGGATGCCTTAGCAAAGACTGCACAGGAAAATTATCTTTATATCTTTGATTTTTCTAATTCATGAAGGCCGTACAGTTTCGTTATTGTGTTTACCCTGCAGCAGAAATCATTTAAATATGACACTGGTTTTCTTCAGAAACTCACTTGGCTGGGTACAGTTGCTCATCACTGACTGATTCACTCCCCTCTACCTTTTTTACGGTCATAGTTTACAGTAAAGTGTTTCTTTATGTCCTGGGGAATGTCTCTCTCTTTTTTTTTTTAGCGTTACAGTTAGGGGAGAGGTTCATCTCGTTTGTCATGCACAGACTAGTTTGCCCGTGTATCTCCCAGTTGCCAAACTGGGCCACAGGTCTTTCCTACACCCGCTGAAACCAGTTTACCCTGTCTGATTTCTGTGCTGCATGTCTGACCTTTCATAGTCACACGTTTGAACATCTCGGGGGTTGAAACCACATTAAGAACGTCGCGGTGTGAAAACTGAGCGCTCATATGTTCTTAGTGTGGAAACATGACAAGTTTTCCATAAGTTTCAGTCAAACGAAGGTCCAACATCTTCCTGTCCTCGTGTCTTTCTAACCATGACAGTATTTGATGTTGATTTACTTCAAGGCTGCAGTTTTTTTATGTGTATTTTTTACAAGCTCCCTGTGTTTCTTGTGGTCCATCTGTGAGAACCGAATGGAGGCAGCAGATGTAAAACAATCACACATGCTGGCTGAAAATCAGACTGAGAGTTTTTTTAATGAATGTTGTTTAGAATCAGGCTGTTACTGAGTTAACTGTTTCTTAAATATTAAAGGCATCCCAGATCAGTTGTAACATTAGACTTTATTTAATAAACATATATTTTAATTGAAAAATAAAGACTGTAAAAACACTGTAGGATGTTTAGTTTTTATCATTTTTAAACTAAAAGTTGAAAAATATATTACACAGACAGGCAATTTTATTTACATGCAAAGCATTCTGGGTAAATGATGACGTGGATAGGTCCTCGGTGCGAGGCTGCTAGCGAGCTATATCCACCCTGAAGGTTAATCTTGGACAATATCTGATGATCGACTCTTTTAAATGAAACCAGAGAGCGTTGACAGAGAGGAGAAGGTAGAAATGACTCAGCCTGGAACTGAAAATATGGATGGAGGACAACAGAGCTGCTTCATGGAAGAAGAACCTCAGCTTAGCCTGTTAGCTTTAGTGTTAGCCCCGATGTTATCACCATATATGTATTAGCTCAGTGCTACACATTCTCCTCTCGTCACTGAGGTCCTCCATCCACATGACAGAGAGGGGAACACAAAGATGACTCAGTCTGTAACTGAAAATATGGATGGAGGACCTCAGTTTAGCTTGTTTGTCACGCTAGCACCGAGCTAATACATATAAGGCAATATAGCATCAGCGCTAACGCAAAGGCTAACAGGCTAAGCTGTGGTTCTTCTTCTATGAAGCAGCTCTGTTGTCCTCCATCCATATTTTCAGTTCCAGGCTGAGTCATTTCTACCGTCTCCTCTCTGTCAACGCTCTCTGGTTTCATTTAAAAGAGTCGATCATCAGATATTGTCCAAGATTAACCTTCAGGGTGGATACAGCTCGCTCACATCGATGAGCTAGCCACGTCATCATTTACCCAGCATGCTTTGTGTGTAAATAAAATGGCTCCATCCGTGTTAAAATATATTTTTAAAAATTTACAAAACTCAACAGTCTACAGTATTTTTACCATCTTTATTTTACAGTTAAAATATATGTTTATCAAATAAAGTTTAATGTTACAACTAATCAGGGATCCCTTTATATTAAGTACATGTTTTCTAATGAACTAGATTTACGCTGCTCCTCAGCTGTGTGAACAAACCTCACGAAGGAGTCTGGAGAAATGTTGTGAACCACCATCAAAGGTCAGATGAAGTAATGAAGGACGCAGCTGCACAGATGTGTGTTTAAAGGTGCTGATGTGTTGTCTCTAACTAACAGCTCTTGGACTCAGAGGTGAGAACTGGGCCCAGGCGGTGAATGGAACAGTGTCTCTCATTTGCCGTGTCAGGAGGGATTAAATCTCCGGTCAGAGAAACAAACACGCAGCCTCACAGTTTTGCCAGTTTCTTTGAGTTTTTTTCTGCTTTGAGCTTTTTGAGGTGTTTAGGTTTTGATCCTGTGAAGATCTGTGTGGAACTACATCTCCCCCTGCTGGGGACAAATGCAAATCGTTTCACTTACATCCAGAGTTGTAAAGTAACTAAGTACAAATACTTTGTTACTGTACTTAAGTAGAATTTATGGGTATCTGTACTTTACTTGAGTAATTATTTTTCAGCCTACTTTTTACTTCTACTTCTTACTTTTTCACACAGTTATCTGTACTTTGTCCTCACTACATTTTTAAAAAAGGAGAGAAGTAGAAAGTCGTTACTTTTATTTAATTTTTGTTTGTTTTCATTCCAGCTTGTTTTTGTAAAAAAATAAATACTATCCATAGAAATTGTGCCTCCTAGATAGAGTGAATTTAACTGTGGTTTAATGAAAAGTATAAATATATAAAATTCTGATAGTGTATTAGTTTGTACACAAATCATGTCACACTCCAGCAGGACATAATCATTAAAATCAAAGGACTGTACTTAAGTGTTTGTATTTTATGAATTATATTGTTGCATTTGGTCGCAGCCCTCATAGATTTTAATTTTGGAGAAAAGCTTTTTGCAGCCTTGATATATGTATATAAACTGAAACAGCTGGACTAGTGCATCCTAAATTTAACATCAATTAATTATTTTAATAAGACATAGATTTTCTGTAACATTTATTAGGAGGTGACCGCCCCAAAAAATGCATAAATGACTAATTGCTCAATTTAAATCAATACTTTTACTTTTAATACTTAAGTACAAAAAATATCAGATTCTTTAATACTTTTACTTAAGTAATATTCCTAAAGGAGACTTTAACTTTTACCAAAGTAATTTTTTGGTAAGATACTTGTACTTTTACTCAAATATCACTTTGTGGTACTTTATACAACACTGTTTACATCCATACAAACATACGTTTAATCCATTATTACCAGAGGTGGGTAGTATTTTTACTACACTGTACTTTTTAATTTACTTGAGTAATATTATTATGAAGTATTGTTATTCTTACTGGAGTAAAGTTTCTGAATACTCTGTACGTCACTGAATGAAGAACAAACATGTTTTAATTAGAAATGCAGCAGAGACACACGTACAGTTTATGCTGAAGTGAGACCTCTTGTTTGTGCACAATCTTTGTTCTAATGATATTTTAGTACTTAGTTATTTGGAAAAATGTTTGTTTTCTGCTGGAATTTATTAATGTTTTAATTAATTCTTTAAAACCACCTGAATTTTCACATAACTTTCCATGATGTCATGATCACTTAGTAACAAAGTAGCCTTTTTACAAAATACATTTTTACTCTCACTTAAGTAAAAATTAGCTATCCCAAAAAAATTACTCGAGTAAAAATATGGTGAAGTAGTTCTACTTGAGTACAGCTTTTGGTAACTCTACCCACTTCTGATCAGATCAGATCAGATCAGATCAGATCAGATCAGATCAGATCAGATCAGAGGTCTTTATAGAGACAACTTTACCAGGATCAGGGGACCTGGTTTTAGCAGTAATGTTATAAACCTGGCAAATCAGTTGACTTATAAAAGCGTTCTGACCCAAACAGCTCTGACAGGCTGGACTAAGAATGTGTGAGGGGGGTCCTGGTGTCTGGTTTGGGAGCAACAGGTCCTTCAAGTCTCGTGGGTTTGGGGGTGCTGAGTTCTTTGTGTGTTGAGCCAAGTGAACACCTCCCACTCTTGGTCCTGTTTTTTTTTTTTAAGTCTTTATATGTGTGATACCTGGATTTACAGTACCTGTGGTTATAATGTTATGGTCAGTTTGTTTATATTTCTGACTTTTAATAAAGCACAAACATAGATTTTTTTGTAACAGCCTGAGATGCTCAATATTTTCCCTTCTTTAGCTCTTTAAAGCTTTTCCGTAGTTTTAAAGAACTCTTTGTGTCTCTTTCTGTCCACAGTGAACGAGATCATCGGCAGAGACATGTCCCAGTCCCCCAGCACCCACGGCTCTCCGTCAGTTCACAACCAGTCGTAGCTCCAACGCCGACGCAGTCTTTTGGCTCCAGCCTCCAGCTCCTCACCCTGCAGACTCCACAGCACAGAGCCAGGATGCGGTGCGGGTACCGGTCCTGCTGCTGGAAGAATGGCAGAGGAGAGACGGGACTGTGAGGGGAGGGAAGACTAAAGAGAGGTTCATTTCAGCGATGCTGTAGCTCTGATGTAGATGACTTCATGCAGATGTGGAACAGAAAAACAAAACGAGCGTGTCGGTGGAGGCCGTGTGGAGCCGCAGCAGGACGTTTGAGTTTTTGTAGCTGTCTGTAAGTTCTCAGGCTTGTGTTTGACTCTCTGCTCCTTCACAGCGCTGCTTTCTTCCTGACCATCAGCGAAGGCATCACAACGGAGGGTTTCCGTCAGCCCCCGTTTCACCAGCATAGACTTCCATGAGTGGAGATGTAGCTCGAAGCTTTGTTGCAAGAACCCAAAGCTGCGTTTCCCCCACTTCTTCACATGGTTTGTTTTTGAATACGTTTCTGGCAACATAGGAAACAGCAAGAGACTAAAACTGCCAGAAAACCGTTGTGAGGTTCAGCAAAACTGAGGGAAGATGAGTCGTTCTGCTGCATTACCAAATTAAGATAAAACCTGCCTGAACTATCAGAACACCCTTTAGATTAAAACAGATTTTTTTCTTTACCCAGAAAAGAAAACCGTTCAGGTCTGGAGCAGAGCTGCTGCTCCTGTGGAGCTGATGTCAGATCTGTAAAATATGCAACATTCCACCTTTTAGGAACCTTGCAGCTGTCTAGATAAATACAATTTATAATATTTTATGTCCCTTTTCCCTATGTTTTCTTCAGTTATGCTCCTCTCTCCCAGGTTTCCTTCCTTTTTTTTGAGTTGCACAAATGCCTTATTGTTAAGCAGCTTTCTGTGGTAGCTACAGCTTTTGTTTGGTTTGCACAGCAGGCCTAAAGTCACATGATGGGACATTTTTGAAACCAGACTCCTGACACAGAATTAATTATGTATTTGATCATTTATTTAAAAAAATGTTATTACGATGTCACAAAGGAGTGTTTTCATTGGTCCACAGAGTTCGAGCGCTTTGCCTCAAAGTTTCAAATCCTGTCTTCACTCCTCAGATGTCCCCCCGGCGCCTTTTTTGTGCCTTTTTTTCCACATCCAAACAGCCGCCATTAAAACGACAACCTGCTCAGCATTTATTAAGAAACGATGAAGAATGTTTTCCAGCTAAACATGTCTGTATGTTGTATTTATGTCCTTCGTATGTGCAGAACAATGGGTAACTCCAGAGAGCAACGTCTGGACGTACTGGGGTCTTCCAGCTGCTCCCTGCTCGCAACAACCAACATTAGCTGTTGTCCTGAAACGGCTTCTTACACGTGTTTTTTTCCTCCCCTGCTCTTAAATTTTTTAAAATGCAGTCAGTGCCTGTATGGCAGCAATAACACGAAATCCCAGGTCGGAGACGTAAACAGTTGCTGTTTTGAGGATTTCCTCTGGCTTTTTGCCTTAAGACTGACGACAATGTTGCTCTGCATGTTAGAGCCAGGAAAGTGTTGCTTCTGATGGTTTGAAGTCAGTTTTCAGGTAAAATAAATAATTCTGCTATGCATTGATATTCTGCTTGATGCCTTTAAAAATAAAAAAGACAAAAAAAAGACCTTGATGCCTATAGAAGTAGACTTGTTTGATGGTTGATCGACTCTGTTAGCATCCTGAATGGAGGAAGCAGTGCAAGCATCTGAAATGTGTGTGTGTGTGTGTGTGTGTGTGTGTGTGTGTGTGTGTGTGTGTGTGTGTGTGTGTGAGTGTGTGAGCGAGAGGGTGTGCGAGTGTGTGGGTAGGTGTTTGAACCAAATATCCAGATCTATTGAGTCCTATTTTCAGTACCAGAAGCACACATTGAGGCTATGCAAACTGTAACAGCAAATGTGAGAACTGTCATTAAATAAGAAACGTTAAAAAAAAATAACATTTTTTTTGGGATTTCACAGGAAAACAAAAAAACTTTTGTATGTTGACGATATCATGTCATTATGTGAACTGTTAGGATGCCTTAACTCTCATCTGAGAAGCAGTTTGTCTGAAAGCTCTTCAGGTTTTAGTTTTCCCTCCAAATGAATTCAGCTAAACTTAGTCAGTGATTGTGTTCTGGGGGGGAAACAGTGTGGACAAAAAAAAAGGGGGGGGGGGTTGATGGGAGACTAGAGACGAGGCTTTGTTTTATAGTTGGTTTTGCATCTTGAGAAACTTGAGTCTGCAACAATAATAAAAACATAGAAAGGAAACAAAACCAGCATTGACTCTGGCTGCTGCCCTCTTCTGTCACAACCAAAGACCGAACAACTCGTTCCTGTTTTAGACGCTACGAAGGCTGCTGTGACTGTACAACTCTATTTTTGATACTTGGAAAATGGATGTCATTCCTAAACGGTTAAAGACGTGTGAGGGTGTCTGTTGAGACTGTAAAATAAAAAGGGAAATACAGGTTTAGCTGATGTGTTTACCAAGCCTTGTATTGATACTTCTTGTATATTTTGTATGGTAATTTCTTTTTTTTTTTTTTTTTTGTAATTTTTAAGACTGCAGTGCTTTTTGAAATTATTCAATGGGAAGAACACCTTGCATCATAATGGTAGGCTGTAATGTAGCGTATGTCAATAAATCAGAAAACTCAAGTCTTGTGTTTCTCATCTTTACAAAACTTTTTTCCCCTTTATTTTTTTCCTGGTCTCACTTTTCTTTAACCACTGAGTCAGGGCTTTTCAAATGGTGGCCCACAAGCCAATCCAACCCACTAAGGAGTCTTAATTTTATTTTTTAAATAAAATAAATAATAATAATTAAAGTATTAGCCAGAGGAGTAAGTGAGTTTGGAGGGCGTGTATCTGAAGCCATGAATGTTAAATGCACTTGTGTGAATATCTGAAGACAGGGAAGATAAGGGAGGGCAGGAGAGATGGAAAAAGTGTCTTACTCCTCCGAGAACAGGAACAAAAAATAAAAAAAAAATCTAGAAGTTAATTTCTTCTAAATAAACAATTTTTTTAAAACTTCTTTTGATATAAAAAAAGCATTTTAAATCGACTTAATGCAGCAAAATAAGCTAATTTAAAAGGTACTTGTTCTTTTACATAATGTTGGTTTTGAGTAGCTGACAGTTTAAATTGTCCTGCCCTAAAAAAGCATCCTTGTTAAAAATGTTTAGATACAGGTGAAATTACAAATTTAAGCTTAATCATGAAATTTTCTGATTATCTTCTCTGCAAATTGTGTTTGAGATTTTAATGTTGCAGTACATTTCAGAACCACTGACAAATAAAAGCTGAGTCATGCTTCAGTCCAAACATTTTAAAAGTCCGCAAAACCTTTAATTTATCCTTTGTTTTCAAATCAAAATTTAATTAAATACACTTAAGATTCAATTTTTTCAATCCCCGGGTTGTATTTTGTCTGTGTGTGTATCAATAGATGGTTTTATCCCCTACAATAAAAACTTTGTTTTTAAAATCCCCCCAAAAAACAATTGAAATATGAATATTTATCAATGTTTTTATTGTTAACATTTTATACACAGAAATACATGCAAGCATTAACTCACAAAAGAAAAAAATCATCTGCCACCAGAGGCTGACATTTAGCCTCGTTTGGGCCACTATTGCACTCTGGGTAATGGAATAAAGATGGACAAACTAAGACAACTGTCAGCAGGCCTTTCACAGGGAAAGGAAACAACAAAAAAACTACAGCTCTCCTCAGCACTCTGCTCGTAGGCAGGAATTAAATCGTGCTGCAGGCGTCGTTACAGTCTGGAAACAACAACAAAAAAAAAGTAACAGGAGCTGCAGTCGGTTGTTTTTAAAAACATTTCTGAGAAAATAAGCCTCCGTTTTACATTTAATAACCAAATACAAGCTTTTGTCAAGAAAACGCATTCATAAAATAGAATAAATTTATTTGCTGCTCTGGTAAAGAAGTACGGCTCCTTTCATCTGATCAAAGCAATGAAGGAACACGCAGTGCTTTTTACAAAAAATGCTTAATGTCAGTAAAAATAAATGCTTTTTTTTACCCCCTTTTTCATTTTATACAAAACAAAAATAAAGTGACATTTTAATGGGTCCTCTGGTACAGCTGTAGTGTTATCTATTATAATCTGAGAGTCCCTGAAGCGCTGAGAAACTTTTGAACAGATCTGAACTCCTGATTGATTCTAATCTAAAGCAGGTTTTATGGCTTAAATCTTCTCATTTCCACTGCAGGAGACCATCATCTAAAACACATCCAGCCTACAGTCAGCTGCTGTCAGCGCAGAGCCAACAGAGAAAAAAAAATGTTTCAATCCTGTAGAGGTTTCAGATGAAATTTGGAGAATTTTACAGAAATAATTTGAGTTTAGATGTTTGTGCAGCCTCAAGCATTTCAGGACAAACGTGTACAGTTTCATAGGAGAAGCTTATATAAAAGTATTTAAATATATTTCTGTATGTTTGGCTCTGCAGAGCCACTGCGTGGTTCTTGTCTGGACTTCACACCATCGGGTTTTCTCCACAACCAGGCGATGCAGTTGGCACAGAAAGGGAAAACAAAAAAACTGAAACACTACAGACGGCGTCCACAGTGTCGTTTGCTCAACATTAACTGCTTCATCTGTGGACGCCTCAACTCCAGATGCAGTCGCAGGAGTGTCGGGACTCAGCGGTGAGAGAGGTGTGCGTTCAACATAACAGATCAGACGGAGGAGAAAGCTTCGACAGGCGTTCTGGAAGGAACCGGGATGTGCTGGAGTTTGGAGCGAACAAAAAGGGCTTTTTTGTAGTTAGTTTTTTGCAGGATGTTAAAGTGAGCGAGGTTGAGCGGTGGAGGTCAGTTACAGAGAACCAAGTGGACCTGCTGCCCGTAGAACGGGTGGTTGGAGCGCTCCGCTACGGCCCGCCGGGCCATCTCCTCGCTCGGGAAAGTGATCAAAGCCTCGCCGCTGCACTGGCCGCTGAAGTTGTACAGAATAAGCACGGCTTCTGGCTGGAGCTGCGGAAGAATCCAAAACAAGGAGTCACTCTGACGTGCGACTGCAACAGGGAAACACAAGAGGGCGCCCACAGAGCTGAGGAACAGTCATGCACCCTCCTCCTCCTCAAACCAGTCCAGTTTGGAAGCACAGAGACGAAAAGAGCAAGCGGAGCACTTCCTGTCCTCTACCTGAAACTAGTATGCATGCATTATTATTATTATTATTATACTGCAAATCGGATACAGAGACAGCACAAAAAAGGAAAAAGAGCACATGCAAATGAATCAACAGAACATCACATGAATTTATTGAGTTCATCTCTGTGAATTTACAGTTTCATGTAGTTTAATGTTTATTTCAAAAGTCCTGAACAAGAAAACTTTAACACATTATTTGTGCCTGTTGTAATAAAGTTGGGTTACCAGGGCTTTGCAATGTTTGACATGTGAATCTGAACATCCTGAAGAATCATCAGGACGTACAAAACGTACATTTTCCAGACTTCAAAACCTTACAAGGTAAAATTTAGAAATGTTAGTTTTTCACAGTTATCTGATCATTAGGAGCTGCTGTTGGCAGAATTAAAACATCCTGCCTGAAGCAGCAGTCAGATGCTAAAAAATAACTGTTTTTATGAATTAGCATTTTTCCCATCAGTACTGACATGGAAAACTGAACTGAAGTATATGATGTGTTTCTGATGTTTCTACAAGTATTTATTAATATCTACCAGTACAGCAGGAAAACATAAGCTGGTCTGTAGAAAGAAGTGCAAAGTTTCTGTTCAGGAGCTTTAATATGTTTTGTTGACTTAAAGGGATCCATGATTAGATGTAACATTAGACTTTATTTAATAAACATATATTTTAACTGTAAAATAAAGACTGTAAAAATACTGTAGGCTGTTTACCTTTTATCATTTTTAAACTAAAAGTTTAAAAATATATTACATAGACGGGGCCATTTTATTTACACGCAAAGCATTCTGGGTAAATGATGATGTGGATTGGTCGTCTGTGTGAGCGAGCTATATCCACCCTGAAGGTTAATCTTGGACAATATCTGATGATCGACTCTTTTAAATGAAACCAGAGAGCGTTGACAGAGAGGAGAAGGTAGAAATGACTCAGCCTGGAACTGAAAATATGGATGGAGGACAACAGAGCTGCTTCATGGAGGAAGGACCTCAGCTTAGCTTGTTTGTCGCACTAGCACCGAGCTAATACATATAAGGCAATACAGTGTTGGCGCTAGCACAAAGGCTAACAGGCTAAGCTGAGGTTCTTCTTCCATGAAGCAGCTCTGTTGTCCTCCATCCATATTTTCAGTTCCAGGCTGAGTCATTTCTGCCTTCTCCTCTCTGTCAACGCTCTCTGGTTTCATTTAAAAGAGTCGAACATCAGATATTGTCCAAGATTAACCTTCAGGGTGGATATAGCTCGCTCACACCGAGGACCTATCCACATCATCATTTACCCAGAATGCTTTGTGTCTAAATAAAATGGCTCCGTCCATGTTGAAATATATTTTAAATTTTTTTACAAAACTAAACAGCCTACAGTATTTTTACAGTCTTTATTTTACAGTTAAAATAAATGTTTATCAAATAAAGTCTAATGTTACAACTAATCATGGATCTCTTTAAATGTTTTTTAAGCTTCAAAATGTTCCTGGAAGATTGCTGTGTGGGGAAAACAATTAATTGGTTAATAAAAGATTAATTGCAGAAATTTGGGGATTAAAAAAAGGTACAAGTACACAAGCCAGATGAAACATCCAGTAAATCCTGAACTGGTGATTTAAATAAGTCAGAATGTCGTTAGAATTTATATAAGCCAGTATTTGTACAGGAAGGCAGCCTGAAACTGATGAGAAAAACCTTCTAGATGGAATAAATCACCACTTTAGGACCAACTGGATGTTTTAAAGCACTCAGTCTCCCCCACCCGAGCTGCAGATAAAGATGCTTTGTAAGGTTGAGGACACGCAGCTTCACTCCATGCTGCTCCTCGGCCCCCCGAGGCTCCTCTTACCTTGGACCGAGTCCCTAAAGGCAGAGCCATTCTTTGGGCTGAATCAGACTCCGGGCCTGTTCGCTCATCTGAACCATGCTGCTGTACTCGTCAGGGGCGTACTACAGAACACACACAGTCAGGCTGCGAGGTCTCCAACGTCGTTTACACACATGAAAACACAACTCTTCAAAAAAAACACACACTCACACATGAGATACAGAAGTGCAGGACGAGGAGAACATGGCACCGAAACAAAAAATAAAAAAACACACATTCACCTTTAAACACTCTGTGTCCTCTTACAGGTTTTTGGTGTGCAACTCAGCTCGTTTCAGTGCGACTAGAGTTGCTCGAAAACCAAACATAGACCCACAATTCTTCTCCCAACAACAGCAACACACAAACCAACAGCAGCACATTCAGCCCGTCCCCACCTGAAACCCCACCGCTCTCCCTTCTCAACCTGCAAACTGTGTGAAGCCACACCTGTCAGGGTTCATACCTGCTTCAGGGAACTCCACCTAATTTGGGCTGGCAGCAATAAATATGCAGGGGCAGAGAGCACAAGTGCACACATGTCTCTTTACTCGACAGTACAGCGGGAGGAGTTTGTGAAACAGAAACTTGTAAAACACAGGTGGTGCAGCTTCTGGCAAAACGGCAGAATGATCCAGTCGTCGCTGAAACACTGAAGCGCTCTGCTAGCCGGCATTTAAAAGCCGTGTGCAGCGACTAAACTGCACGCTTGTTTGAGTGTGGCACACTCTCACCTGATACCCCTGGAAGAAGCTGAGGATGTCTTTGACCCCGGTGTTGTAGGGCAGACCCTGCATCCTCACCAGGGCACCGGGCTGGGGCAGCAGAGAGGACGCTGCAGCGGCGGCATGGTGGGGCTGAGCTGCAACAGCTGCTGCCATGGCTCCTGGTGGGGCTGCGAAGTAGCCAACTGTGGAGGGAGACACCGGGGGGCTGCAGAACAGAGGACGAGTCAGACGGCAGAGAAAGCACCCGAGCAGCAGTCCCGGTGTGTTGAAGCTGGACTGACCTGGGGTAGTACGCCGTGTAGTTCATGTTCATGTAGAGATGCGGCTGAGGGGGGTAGTAGGCCAGAGCGTGAGCAGAGCTGTGTATGGCCGCCTGAGGGGGTCTGGGAGCAGCCAGCAGGGGGGGCTGGTAAAGAGCAGCCTCAGAGAGAATAGCAGGTGGTGTGGGGAAGGTGGCGTAGGCTGTGGGCGGAGACAGACCTACAGGAACAAGATAGTGTGAGCTGTTTATTGTAGTGCTGGATGAAGTCATTTATTCTAAGAGATCCACGATTAGTTGTAACATTAGACTTTATTTGATAAACATATATTTTAACTGTAAAAAAAAGACTGTAAAAATACTGTAGGCTGTTTAGTTTTGAACATTTTTAAAATTTATTTTAACATGGACGGAGCCAATTTATTTACACGTAAAGCATTCTGTGTAAATGATGACGTGGATAGGTCCTCGGTGTGAGCGAGCTATATCCACCCTGAAGGTTAATCTTGGACAATATCTGACAATTGGCTTTTTTAAATGAAACCAGAGTGTTGGAGAAGGTAGAAATGACTCAGCCTGTAACTGAAAA
>NW_013952427.1:1087423-1088617 GCF_001266775.1 Austrofundulus limnaeus | reverse complement strand
CATTTTTGTGTTCCCCTCTCTGTCATGTGGATGGAGGACCTCAGTGACGAGAGGAGAATGTGTAGCGCTGAGCTAATACATATATATGGTGATAAAGTCTCATGTTACGACTAATCATGGATCCCTTTAAGAGTTTCAGAGCTGTTTGTAGTAAACTCAGGCCTATTTACCAAGCCTATACTGTTCTTCAAGCTGTCATCCTTTCAGTCTGAACGTACAAATGAAGACATGAATGTATTTACATGCAAACAGCCTGTGTGTGCTGTGTCCAGGTTTTAATGCTAACATCCTGCCACTTCATGGTGGCACAACACAGCAGGGTTTGTGACAGAGGAACCGTCTCCAGTTCAATGAAATTATTGTTTTCAAATTTAAAAAAAATCTTGTTTGTTGAAAGTGAAATAAAAACACCTAGATCGATCTTCACTGAAAAACATTTTTTTTGTTGTTGTTTTTAGTTCCAATCTAATCTTTCGCAGTAACAGCAGATAAGAGCCACAGCAGAGCAAAGTGCAGTTAGGAGGGGCTTTCAGACCAGCGACCACACTTTCATTGTCGTTTAAAAGGTAAACAAGAAGCAGTGAACAGCAACGTCACTAAATACTACCTGTGTTTCTACCAGCAGGTGATGTTCATGTGATGGTGAAACATTTTTCTGACAAACATTTGTCGATTACAGGAAGATTTCAAAATAATATCTTGATTATTTCAGAAAAAGAAAGCAAACTCTAGAAAAAATGTTAGTGATAATTAAAAGTTTTACAGTTTCATAAGAGTAGTTTTAAATCAGGGATGGGCAACTGGCAGCCCGCGGGCCACACCTGGCCTGCAGGCGACTGCTCTTATAAAAAACAAAAAGTAGCTTTTAGATCCCAAGTAAAATAAATACAAATATTTGGGAGATAGTCCATCTGATCACAGAATTTCAAAGGAAAACCTTTGTTTAGTCTGCCATGAAGGATTTTAATATAAGTCGCTGCTACAATGTGTTGCACAAAGCTAAATACAGTATGAGAAGTGTACTGAAGTCACAAAAACATAAACGACAGCAACTTTTTACCAGAACCACAACCATGCAGGAGTCTGACCTCAAGGTGCCCTATACCATTTCCCTCAGCTCACTAAAGCAAGTGTTTATTTTGTTTGCTTCAAATGTTTCTATATTTAATAAACAAGAGTAAAACTGGTGTATAT
>NW_013952427.1:1084703-1087288 GCF_001266775.1 Austrofundulus limnaeus | reverse complement strand
ATATATATATATGTATTTTAGCATAAGTTACGAAGAATTAGCTATCGCTATATACACTGTGATGCAGGGAGATTGTTTGGATCCATGTTTCTTGTATCTGTCCCTATCAAATAGACAATAAATAAAACTGCGCTGTAAATTTGTGTATATATGTTTATTAAACTAACATTTTTCAAATGGTAGTTTTATTACATTTGGGTAAATGTGCAGCACTGGGTGGCCCTCTGGTAGTGTCAACAAATTGTAGCCCCTTCCATCATTTAAGTTGTTGTTGTTAATAACAAAAAACAACAACAACAATAATAACAATAACAACAATAATAACAATAACAACAACAACTTTATTTATATAGCACCTTCCAATAATGCCTTGTCGTGACCAAAGTGCTTCACAAGGTAAAACAAAAATAAACAGGTCATAACAAATCAGTACAAGTTAAAAACACAATTACAATAAAAAGTAAAAAAAATTATAAAATGCTAAAAATTAAACATCAAATGCCCTTTTGAATAAGTAGGTTGAATAAGTTGTCCATCCCTGCTTTAAATCCTGATGCAGATTAATAAAAGTCTTCCTGTGCCCATATAATTTGATGTGAGGTGAGTTAAAAGCAGTGGCGGGGGGTAACTTACAGGGAAGCTTGCAGGGTGGAGGGGAGAGGCCGCTGCGGTTCAGAGTTCCTCCCATCAGAACGATGCTCATCTCCTCTGTGGAGCACTGGAAGACCTCGACGTAGCGATCCTTCATCATCTGTTTATGGCACTTTTGGGCCACCAGGAAGGCCTTGTCGGGCGACTTCATCTGGATAAAGGCGTCCCCTGAGGGCCGACCCTGCGAGTCGTACAGGAGGGACATAAAAAAGCATCACATGAACAATTGGTTCTCTTATTGTGAAGAACGTAACATTTATGATAAATATCAGTAGCGGGGGATAAAAATGTCTGCAGTAATGACTTCTGATGAAGAGATACGCGAGATGAGTTTGTGTTTACTGCACTCATGAGCCCAACTCGTCTGACCTGTTGGTTGAGGACCATGTGCACGCCGTGAGGTTTGATGTCGACCGTGTGCTCGCCCATGAAGTCCAGGATGTCTTCGATGCCGGCGGTGTACGGCAGACCACGCAGGCGCACGCAGTCTCGGACGTTGCTGGCCGTCGGCAGGAAGGGAGGTGTGGAGAGAACGGGCAGGGGTACCATGGGTGAAGGAGGCAGTGTGGAGATCAGAGGTGTGGACATGTAACGATTCAGGACCTGGCAAACACACATTCACGTAACACTCGTGAGAAAAAGGACTGTGTACAGGACACAGTGGAAAACACAACAGAGCAGTTGCTCATGATGACTGTTTTGGGTTGTTTTGACTTCTCGTTGTCATGATATCAGATGTTGGGAAACTGGGGAAGCAGCTACTTTCAGTTGGTTTTGCTTCAAATATGACCTCAGTCATCAGGCTAAAATAGAAAACGATTCTTGAAAGTTGAATTCTTATTTCCTATTTTTCTACGGTTCTGAAACCGCTTTCTGGAATTACGCAATCAACCATTTTATATAAACCTAAAAGCACTTCTGGCATTTAAAAAAAGACCACTCAACCGACCCACCTGTTGCACCTCAGCTGCGGTGCTCCGAAACAGCTCGATGTATCGCTTCCCCAGGATCTGCTTGTGTTTCTTCAGGGAGTTCTGAGCATATTCCTCGCAGGAGAAGAGCACGAAGGCGTCACCAGTGGGCCGTCCGTCGGGGTACTTCACAAAGAGCAGACCCTCGACGCCGTCTGTAACCGGGCTCTCTGGACCGAGGAAGGTCAGCACTTCCTGGGGTGTGGCGGTGAATGGCAGCCCCCGCATCCGTATGATCACCTGGTTCTCTTTAGACAGGAACTGAGCCACCTCGTTAGACGTTCCTGAAGTCGCAGAGAAGTGTGCGTGTCAGACGGAAATAAAATGTGTACTTTTTTTCCCAAAGATATCCATTTCTCGTCAAAGATGGGTAATAATCTAACCTCGTCTTTGTATGTCTCAAACACTAAAATGGCTTTAACTTCATCAGTTTTCTAGATACTGAGCTAAAACTCAGAGTGGTCGAAGCTAAGACTCACTCCCAACACAAACTCTGAGCACCAACACATCACTCAGGAACTTTGAAACTTTGGCAAAGCAGCAGGTGTTAAGAAACGCTAGTTTTTGTGTGTGCATTTCACAAATTATTTTATTAACTCAGTTTCACTCTTACAGAAAGTGTGTAATCAGTCTGTCCACTATGGTAACTTAGTTTAAACAGAAATGATGTAACTTGTTTTATTTTTCTGAAGAAAATGTTATGTAGGACTGATTGAGAAAAAAAACAGAATACTATTTTGTTTATTTATTACAACAACACCACCTAAATTCCCTCTGGGATCAATAAAGTATTTTTGAATTGTATTTTAAACAAAAGCTAAATAAATGAAGCCTTTAATATTAATGTCTTACTTTAAAATATAAACTTCAGTTTGCTTCTTCTCTTGCCTTATTGCAAATAATTTACCCAAACATTCATTAATAACAATATATATATACAGTGGTTTGCAAAAGTATTCATAC
>NW_013952427.1:1071385-1083098 GCF_001266775.1 Austrofundulus limnaeus | reverse complement strand
ATAATGTATCATATGTCAGGTCGCTCTTACTGTTTTCATTCGTTCATCTTTAAAGTTTGCTTTTGAGCCTGAACTTCAGACTAAATACATAACAGAACTTAAACTTTACAGTTAATGTCTTCGTCATAGTTTATACATCTACTGTGAAAATACATTGATAAAACAAATGTCTGCTGATTTCTTATTTTATCCTGAATAAAAACAAATTATTTTGTGTTATAGAAAAGTTGAAACGCTCCTTTTGTAATAATAAACCTACAGTTAAAAAGGGGTTTAAAATGGAGTTTGACATTAAGCAGTTTATTGAGCTGACAAGCAGATAACACTGTTTTGTGTTGTTATGAAGACACTCTGCTCTATGTTGTATAAAGTTGCAGTAACTCCACACACACACACACTGTGGTGTTTTATAACGCAAGTGCTCTAAATTGCATTTTTTCCCTTTTCCCCCCATTTATTCATTTCATTCACTCAGTAAAAAATATGAATAGTTCATATAACTAAAAACAAAATAAAATAAAAAAATTTAAACCTCTATCTGCTTCATATTCGCATAAAAATATTAGCTTTTCAACTCAGAAAACTATTATTCATATTTCAAAAACAATACATTACAAATACACTAAGAAGGCATAAAGCATCAGCTTGTTAAATACCACATCATGAGGATTTTCATATTTCTTTGAAATGCAGAAAGATTTAAATCGCTTTATCTCACTAGACTGTTCCATAAAGTGACTCCTTTAATTCAAATCTTTCCATTGTCACTGTTCTGAATTTCAAGTTATCTTTTTACAAACCTGTGTTGAATATTGTTCGGTGAATTTTTTATGCAATTGGTACAGAAATTTAAAAATATTATACTCTATCAGTTCATTAAGTTTAATTGAGTTTAACTGTATAAATAAAAAATATAAATTGCATTTTCAATTCAGAGATAACCTGATGAGTTTTAATATTAATAGCCTTTAATGTGCTATGAAACCAGTTCTAAATCACATTTATTATTTTCCAAGTAACAACGTCATGAACCAAAAAGCAGAGTTTAGGTTGCTGGTTTGTTTCCAGGTAATGTCACACTGACTGCTGCTCAGCGACGTGTGCCCAGACACAGCCAGCTGAACCATGTCGGAGTTTTCACAGAGCTTTATTCACCGACCCCCCTACAGAACAAGTCTGCATGAGGTTTCCTGTGTATTCACAATGGGTTTAAGAAAACTAGAGCAGCACTAAATAAATGCAGGTTATTTACAAATTGCATTTGATTTGTCTATAATGTGTTCCCTTTTATTTTGATTTTGTACAAGATATTAAGCTTAAAGCAAACTTTGGACTGCATGAAGAACGGAGCCTCAAACTGTAACTTTGTTGAAACCCACTGACGATTCTGTACCGAGCACTCATTTCATATTTGCTGCTTCCATTTGCATTAAAAATAATCTGATTAGTTTGTTTGAAGTCCAGCGTGCTTTCGATCTGTGATGATGTCCCCTTGTCTGTGCAAAGTCCAGAGTCTGACCAGCAGCCACTGTAAGATATCTGCTGGGAGTGTGTGTGTGAGTGTGTTGTCAGCTATCTCTGTCCTGTGTTACTGCTGCTCAATGATCCAGAAGGCTCGAGTCCTGCCTTTGTCTTTTCACACCCCCTCAGTAACAGAACAGGGTCTGTCTTTTCACCACATGTCTGCCCCGCGGGAGTGGAACCCAACAGGTGAGCTGATCGTAGCCCGGAGTGAGATTTCACTCCAACTGGCCTCAGAGGGGCTGGCCTTAGGACGAGGAAGTGAGGAAGGGTTACGACAGCAGAGGGTGGGGGGTTCACTGAGGGACGATCAATACAAAGTGTCTTTTATTTGTCCAATACTAGCTGCCTGAGGCAAAGACACACAGGTAACAGAAGAACTACTGAGCTGCACCTTCACACACTCACACACACACTCACTGTGTGCAGGTGAGTGGGTGCTGGGAGTCCTACTGGTAGGCTGTGAAATAAAATGCTCCAACTCGTGCCAACAAAATGTCTGACTTTTCATGCAGACAAACCAAACAAGATGAGAAAAAGCAAAAAAAAAAAAAAGTAAATGAAATCTGACCTCCAGCAATCTTGAGAAACTCCTCTCCTGTGGCTTTATAGACCTGAAAACGCAACAAACAAGTTTCAATCATAAGTAATAATTTTTAATCAAGCACACCTTCTGTATTCTAATTGAAAATATTAAGTCATGTATTAAAAACATGTTTGAAGTAAACGGATGGGTTGGGTCTTTTAAATAAAGGTTCTGTAGAAATGTTAGAAACAATTAATTCACTTGTTGATAATAGTTGACTGAACAACCACCGTTTGAAGAAACAAGAGTTTAAAACTGACCAGTCTGACGAGCTAACCGCTAATTTGAGTCGGGCCAAAACCAAAATGGATTGTTGTCATCATAAAAACAACTTTATTATAACACCATGACCTTTGCAAAAATATTTATTCTGGCAGAAATATAATTCCCTGCTGGATGTGCTTCAGACGATACCAGAAATGCAAGTTGCCACTACATGCACTTGTTGGGGGGCAAAAAACAAAGTATATCTACATCTCTATATCTATATCTATATCTATATATATATATATATATATATATATCTCATTTGCATGAAGAAATTTAGTTGTTTTAGGATGGCAGAAATTAAATTTGGCCATAGTCTCACTGGACTAGCCGATAGCTCATCAGTCCCATCAATTAAACCCATTTCTCATGAGTCTAACAAAGTTCAAAAGGAGAAGAGATGAAACGTTTCAGCGATGAAGAACCCATCCACAGGACCTACTGATTTTATGCCCTACCTGGATTATTGAGATGCATCAAGATATTTCTACTCATTTGTTTCATAACCTTTCTACACAAGCCCGCTTCAATAGGTTTAAACTAAACTTTATGAAGTCTGCAGGGTTTTGGTCAATCTCTTGATGAGCAGTTTAGAGTGGTAAAAATCAACATAAGTTAAGAAATGAATTCTAAAGCCAACCTCGATGTATCGGCTGCCCATGTGATGTTTGTGGCGCTCCAGAGCCAGGTCTCGATGTTCAGAGTTGATGAAACGAACTAAGGCTTCCCCGTTCCTCCTCCCCTGAGCGTTCAGACACAGAGCCACGCCGCCCCTGACACACACAAACACACACATGTCCTGATGCAAAGAAACTGGACTTCATGTAGATCTTCAGCTGGTTTGAAGATAAAAATGTTCCTTTTTTTGTACTTTTAGTAAAACCATGATAACTAAATGTTAAAGTCATCATAAACTTAAGTCAGTGTTTCGCTTTACAGACACCAGTGGTGGGCACCAGCCCGCTAAAGTGCAAATCCGCTAATTGCGGACATAAATATTTAATTTGCGCTTTAGCGGTCTTACTAATTTTTATAATTCATAAGCGGATTTGCGCTTTCTAAAATTAAAATGCAGTACTGCTAATAACTAATTATCTGCCAGTCATTATTATCTTGAACAGCGGAAGGTGTGGCTGTCAATGAATCAGCACCCCTCCCAGATAAACACACTTATTGWGAAGGTATACATCCTTGCTGACTGTTGCTTTGAGCCACAGTTCTGCTTTCCCACAATGCTTTGTGAATACTTACGTAGCAGGAAGGCAATAGCAAAAACAGTAAATGTTTGTAATCCATACTAAAATTTTGTATGTATTCATTTATTTTACTTTACAATCGGAGCTCCTTATTTTAAAAAAACAAAGTTTAAACGCTGGAGCTCAATACTTGACGTAATTGGTTGAAGCAACGGGGTTAGAGACACAGAAATGATTTAAAGATGTTATGCTGGTGAAGACAGACATCTAGTGGTCAACTGGAGCAACTACATGGAAAACTTTAAAATCCAAGCTCTTATTTTGAAGGGAAGATAGTTTCCTGTACTGCGTGCTTT
The DNA here is from genome assembly GCF_001266775.1 of Austrofundulus limnaeus. NCBI lineage: Eukaryota > Metazoa > Chordata > Actinopteri > Cyprinodontiformes > Rivulidae > Austrofundulus > Austrofundulus limnaeus. The sequence goes on along the minus strand of NW_013952427.1, from coordinate 1,079,172 downwards.
CGTTTCCCGTCACAAATCAAATCCATCATGTACCCTGAATGCATCGTTTCAGTTTTCCAATAAACAGTTTTAAAATTGCTTTATTGATGCTTCAATAAAAAATCTACAACAAATAAAAGAAAAAGACAAAGAAGCAGCCGAACTAGTAATCCTCAACAACTTTTTAATTTTTACACCAGGAACTAAAGGCCTGTTTCAGGAAATCACATCCCCAGCAATCGGTGGTTATAGTATTAAGTTGTAAAAGAGTTCATAAACCGCTAGTTGGCAGTGTTGTGCATATACTGTACATGAATTATTGCCGCTACTATGTGTCAAATTGAACTTGTGCTTTAAAATTTGTTCCCACTAGTATTTCTATGGCATAAGCGCTTTTGAAGTTGCGGACCTAAATATTTTCATAAGCGCTTTAGAAATTGCGGAGCTAATTTTTGGATTAGCGCTGCCCACCACTGACAGACACGATACAAGCTGCAGTTTTAAAATGTTTGGGGTAAATTCTGTTCAGAGTTTGAAGAAATTTAACCACAGCAAAACCTACTTGGCAATATTAAGTCCTTTAAAGAAGCGGGCAATATCTTGGTCTGAGGACTGCCATGGAAGCCCTCGAGCTCTGATCACCGTCTCACTGTCCACAGGCTCGCTCTTACTGCTGCACAAAGTATCAGGATCATTTCAAACGAACAAACATTAGTATTTCAGACTAAGATTTCTTTGGGTTCCCTGTAACGTTGAGCTAATTGTCCTCAGACAGCAAGTGCAGAACACAGAAGCACACTGTCGTGGTTAAATGTCAGAGGGCAGGCAAGGTGATAGGCTTAAGGCTTTCTGAGAGCAGCGGGATCTGGTGCCCTGCTACTGAATATCCAGGTAAGCACTTGATGGCAAAGTTGGACTGCCTTAATAGCACACTTGTGGTTTTCTTGTTGCTGTAATTAATGCTTAGAGCCCAAGGTCTGAGCTCTGCACACAGCTGAAAGGCGGGTGTGCGTGTGTGTGTGCGTGCGTGTGCGTGTGTGTGTGTAAACCTGTAAGTAACTCTGCTGGTTGACAGGTGTAGCGACAGCAGAGAGACACACAAATACTTGAAATATTAAAACATGTTTACATACCATGTGCCTGAGTCAAACTTGAACATCACGGTTTCCATACAGGAGAACTTGTGATCTGAAAAGTAATAAAACATTTTAATTGTATTTTTGGATCACCGGAGTTGAAAAAAAACAAACAAACAATGTTTTCTTTCTTTCATGTAGCGAAGAGGTTAGCTCTGCCAGGCAGAGCAGCTTCTGAACACTCAGCATTCCTGCAACTAATCACACCCAAAGACACACTTGGCTGTTATGAGGAGGGCAAAGCCAGAGGGGACGGCCATGGTCGAGTTGGAACACTTTGCATTAAAGTTTGATTTATTCACACAGTGACAGGTTTAGGCTGTTCATGCAGCCAGAAATGATATTGCAAAGCAATATCTTAAAGTATCTTGTCTGCAGCACACAGTCACCAAGACTGTTTGTGTGAACACGTTTCTAAACATAAATGCATTTTAAAAAGAAAAAGGAGAGTAAAGATTTTTGATTTTAGTTATTAGCTCAGGTGTGGGTCATGTTCCAGCTCCTTCACTTGTAGCTTTCTTGTTCCTGACATTTGGAGAAACGAAGTCATTTCATGTGGTTACTTACTGTAGGGCTCAGCCAGGAGGCAGAGGCTCAGCTGCACCATGCTCCCCACCTCCCTCACCCCAATCATCTGCTCCGACACAGCAGGGAGACCGACATCTGCGCACACAGTTAAGGCTGACCACCTTCAGCCATTATTCTGGCTTTTCTACAACCTTTTAATTACATCTTACTTTGGAAACCAGTGTGCCTGAGTCACTGTGTGTGTGGAGTGGTAGAGAAAGGCTGTAGTGGTGCAAAAAGGAGATTTTTAAAAGCGAAAGGATACATTCCAGCATGGAGGCCAGGGTGAGCTTCTGCACGGGGCCTGCATTCGGGCAGCATTTGTGGAACTCTTTCCTCACGTCAAAAAATGAGAAGCAGCTTTCAGGTAGCACCAGATTCTGGAGAGGAAGACACAAAAACACAACGAGTTAGTGTTTGACGTAAAATAAGAACACAAAAAACCCAAAGAAAACACTGACACAAATAAAAACAGAGTCCAACCAGCACATTTCTAGATCCTAGCACTTCTAAATAATTCAAACTTTAATATAACTGATCGTACATCTATTATGGAACTAAAACTCTGAATACAGTCTTTGGCATTTCATGGAAGTACTTTTTATTTATTTATTCAATGAGCATAAGAAACTGTAGGGAAAGTAAAAGACCTTTTTGGAGGCTTCTGGGTGGAGGGCCTGTCGAACGACAAGCGGACTGTTCACCAAGAGAGTGTAAGAACTTCTGCCGAGGCATTTTACTTCTGATGAAACAGACTGCTGAAACTGTAAAAAGAGAGGTATAAAACGTAAATGTGGATTTTATCATTAATATTTTCCACAACAGGCTGTAAAAATGATCAAGCCTACAACATCGAAGTGTTTTATAGATGGAAAAATGACAAAGAATAACTCATTTTCTGTTGCTTTTAAAAACAAAACATTCAGAAGCTAAAAGGAGGAATAGTTCCAGTTTAGAGTCTCTGTAAATGTGAATTTAAAGGGATCCATGATTAGTTGTAACATTAGACTATTTGATAAACGTATATTTTAACTGTAAAATAGAGACTGTAAAAATACTGTAGGGTGTTTAGTTTTTATAATTTTTAAACTAAATGTTTCAAAATATATTGCACAGACGGGGCCATTTTATTTACACACAAAGCATTCTGGGTAAATGATGACGTGGATAGGTCCTCAGTGCGGGGCTGCTAGTGAGCTATATCCACCCTGAAGGTTAATCTTGGACAATATCTGATGATCGACTCTTTTAAATGAAACCAGAGAGCGTTGACAGAGAGGAGAAGGTAGAAATGACTCAGCCTGGAACTGAAAATATGGATGGAGGTCCTCAGTTTAGCTTGTTATGTTAGCGCTGAGCTAATACATATAAAAGGCAATAGCGTCAGCGCTAAACACTAAAGCTAACAGGCTAAGCTGAGGTTCTTCTTCCATGAAGCAGCTCTGTTGTCCTCCATCCATATTTTCAGTTCCAGGCTGAGTCATTTCTACCTTCTCCTCTCTGTCAACGCTCTCTGGTTTCATTTAAAAGAGTCGATCATCAGATATTGTCCAAGATTAACCTTCAGGGTGGATATAGCTCACTAGCAGCCTCGCATGATAAACCTCATCGACGTCAACATTTACCCAGAATGCTTTGTGTGTAAATAAAATGGCTCCATCCGTGTTAAAATATATTTTTAAAAATTTACTAAACTACATCCTACAGTATTTTTACAGTCTTTATTTTACAGGTTAAAATATATGTTTATCAAATAAAGTTTAATGTTACAACTAATCGTGGATCTCTTTAAACACACCAGAAGTGAAGGTGGTGTTTTGTTTGACGTTTCTCTGTTTCTCGCCAGAAACGAGGCATGTCCAACGGGTTTTTGTGTTTGCCCTGAGACGAAAGAAGACAAAAGATAGGAATGATCGCACCACTAACCACCAGGTTCATGGATTCTTTTTACATGAAAACAAAACCCAACCCATACAAGTTCGACTGGCCTCGGCCAGGCTTCAGTACCAGCACCTACGTTGACACCGTCATGTTCATAACATGTTCAGTGAGCTTAGCTTCTTCTGCTTCGTCAACCTCATGTTTCACAGCCAGCCGAGATCATTTCTCCACAGTTAATACATCCAACAGATAATTCAGTCCTTTTCTTCTCAAAGCCACCTCTGAAGAGCATTTAGACCCTAAACCCTTGAGACGGACGAGTTGGAATGGCCACCGGTGCTGTACGACAGGCCTTCAGACAGGGAGTATTAGAGGTGCATGTTGGGACACGCTTCATAACAGTCAGAGAGCGAAGCTCAGCTTTTTGACAGTACCAGCCTACCCAGAAGGATTTTTCCCCAAAATGAAGAAAAAATGTTTTAAGATGGCTTGATAAAAACTTGCAAAATTAAATCAATTAAACTACTTGTTTATTTCCAGCAAGAGCCATGAACATTAGCAAACAGAAAACTTCTTTCGACATTTGACTTTGTGAAATACTGCTTATTTTAAAATAAAGTTTCACACAGTTCTAGAGGATCATAGATCAGATGGTGTTTCAGTAGAAAAAAATAGGTGAGATGACATGAGGAGATAAAGGTGATGCAAAACTGCGGTACAAATATAAGTTCAGTGACATTGAGAATGTTTGCATGGTTTACTTTATTTTCTTGGTACAGAACACCAAAAATATAAAACAATATCTACTGTATCGCTTTTTATAAAACACAAAAAACTGCAACAACATATACATAACTCAGAAAACCAATAATACAATCATGTTAAGCTTTATGAGGTCACAAAAAATGTTATATTATAATTTAGAGGGAGCCACACATTCATTTTCATTCCTGGTGGTTTCATTGTCAAAAACAGCAAACACAATAATCCACAACTACGATACAGCAAAACTTTTATAGATTAACTTACTGGCAGATTTTGAGCTAAGTCCTACAGCCTAATTTCATTATTTACAGTGATAACAGGACTGGTGTTTGCTCATAGCTGTGCATACAACTCCACCTTGGACTATTACTAAAGAGATTACTGAGAGAAAAGCCTGTGTTACAGAAGAGGGTGGAGACACTCCTCCTTTTCTCTTCATCAAAAAACACAGATTATACAAACAAGCTGAGCAGAAGACGGATCTATCACTGACAAAACAGACAGGAAACGTTATAAACGTCTTAAACTGGTAACGCCATTTTTAGTGGTCATGATCTATATGAACATTTAATGCCACAAAAAAGGATTGATGCTGTGTAATGCAATGCCAAGTGGTGCAACTCTTGAGACCTGCATCCAAATAAATTAGTCACGAGCGAGGTATGATAAAAAAAAAAACTCAAAACAAAAATTTAGTTGCAGCTTTACACAACACTGTTCTTTGAGACTTCTATCAGAGTCTCATTATGATAACGCTGCATTACTTTATCAAACATAAATGGCATTCTCTACCTCCGAAGGGCATTTCCAGAGACGAGGGGGAGGAAGTGGCCTTTGCTCAGGGTTCTATCAAAGCGTGCATCAGTGAAGCTGGACTAGTTGTGTGCAGAGGTGAGGTAAGGTGGTGGTGGCTCAAACAAACTGTGATAAGAGCAGCAGGGAGTGTTCAGGCAATCCATGTGGGCAACTGTTTAAACACAGGCCTGCAGCACAGTGTAGTTTCTGACACAAAGACTGGGTCAGAACTGTGGTGCAATCACTTTTTTCTCTCTCTTTCTAAATGTTAAAGTAGTAGCTTATGTTTTGATGATACCAGGTTTTAAAAAGACGTTCGTGTTGTAACGCGACGACCTTTGCAACTGATAACTAAAGCCCAATATTACTGCATTTAGTGTAAACCAAAATCCAGCAAACAACAGGTCAGGTGAAGCTCTAAAAACTGTTACACATGTGGAAGTAAGGACATAAGAGCAATGTTTCATAACAAAGTCTAAGATAAAGTGCAATTCTTCACAGGCTGTGACATGCTGTCAATGTCTCCGACTAAAGCCAAGCCTAGAAAGTCAGCAGCAATCGTAACTACAGACGAACCACCAGTCTACTCTGAACAAATACAAGGAAACACAGCTAGGTCTTTTTATTTTTAGGCTCTTGGGAAATCTGGCAGTATCAACACTTATAATACCTAAATTCTGTCCATGTAAGTCGTCTGTGAGCCACAGTTTAACAGCACAGACGACCACATCGCATTCTCTACTTTAACGTTACACCCAACAGACGTCCTTGGGAAATGTGACAACAAAGGACAATAAAACAAGCCCACCAAAAAATGGACAGTTTCTTTTTATTAAAGTGGAAAAATCCTGCTTTTAATTCTTCTTTTTCACATTTAAATCATTCAGTTGGGGTCTATATAAAGTGGAACTGTAATGCTTTGGTCTGAACGCCTCCTTATTGTAACTCCACAAGCCCCTCTTTCACCCTTTTTCTGAGGTGTGTCTCAGATCAACTCGTTTTGAGGCTGTCTCTTTAAATCCAAACGAGGCGCTTCACACCCAGCCCTTTCCATCTTCCACAGCAATTCATTCTAGTTTGATAGAGGGGTTTACGACTATATAGCGGCGTGGAAACACTTTATTTAAAAATTAATTAAAAGATGTCAACCGCAGAAGACGTGTCCATCCAGCCTTACATGTTGGAGTCAGAGTAACAGCACAGAGCCAGAGGAGAATGAAGACAACAAAAATGTAGTTGGTAAGTCCAGACCTTATTTGACAGTTCCATCACAAATAATTTTACTTAATCTTTCAGAAAATGACAGAAAACTGAACAGATTGAAAAATATGACCCAAACAGGATATGAAGACATCTTTGCAGCACTGGGAGAAACTAAATTCAACTTCTCTGCACTCCTAGAGACTCCAAGTACATAACAAAATGTATTTAATGGCTAAAAAAGTGGATTTTGCTTGATATTTACAATCTGATAAAAATAGCTGGTATGAAATAAAGAACTATGGAGAGTTCTGGTTCTAGACAGCACTGCCATGCAGCACTTCCAACTATCTGCACCAATTTTTTTACCCCTTCCTTGTATCAGTAAGGATAAACTAATCTTAGAAGGACCAATAGTGAGGGAAAGTAAGCAGTCACACAAAGGTATGAAAAGAACAAACTGATTGCTTGGGTTAATATTTGAAGGTTCAGCGCACGGTCTAACCTAAGTGGCTGAAGCTTTTCTCCATCTGTGAATGGAACCACGTATAAGAAGTCTTTATTTATGCCAAACCCCTACAAAGTTTTCAGTTTTGTTTATGAATTATTATTTACAAATTTAAAAAAAATGCCTGAACAGATTGGACACTTTTAGTGCCTGCACCATATTCATCCAGCAATAGAACTGATGAAAATGAAACCTTCTTAAAATTATTTAGTGAAGGTTGAAAATGTGTACCGAACAAGTAGTCCTGCCACGGCAGCTGAAAAACGTGTTTGGCAACATAAACACTTTCGTCCAGACACACTTCCTGAAAGAGGGAACCAGGAAGACCAATGGAAAATGCCGATGTTTTCACCAGGTGCTAAAAAATATCTCAAAAAAGGTATTTGCCTTGGTGATTATTTGTAGAATGTTCAAGCAGTGGCTCAAAGAATTAATGACCAAATATAAGATAAGGTAAGTATCTTCAGGTTAACAGTGGTGCGAACACAAAAACAAGAATCTAACTTAAGATAACATCAAAATACCTACACTTCAGTTTTACAGATACTGAACTAAAATGTATTCATCTGCAACACTGAGCCCAAACAGATCACTGAACTTTGGAATGCAAGGTGGTGGACAATTTATAATATTATTAGTTATTTAGGCTTGAAACATGGCAAGAATGTTAAAGCAAATATTAAAATATTTTATTTTTTTATGACTAACGACTCATATTAAATCTTTAGTTGGTTCAGTTTTAACACAAACTTTAAGTTTATGACTATAAATAAAAGTACTTCAATGGATTGCGATGGGCAACTGGATGGTGACCAAAATTTACAAGTCAGTCTCTAACATGTCTTACTGCATTCAAAGTTTCTCAATTTCCTCACGAGTCACAGAGTTGCCTAACTGTGAACATGCTCAAAAATCTGAGTGCCAAGATATCTCTCAAAATAGTCATGGGGGGGGGG
>NW_013952427.1:1066191-1069192 GCF_001266775.1 Austrofundulus limnaeus | reverse complement strand
GTTCTGAAGGCAAAAGGGGGTCCAACCCGTTACTAGCGTGGTGTACCTAATAAAGTGGCCGGTGAGTGTATATTACTCTGTTTTTGCCGGGAAACTAGATCTTTGGGGTGAACTAATCTTTGTCGTAACGTGTTTTGGGGTTTGAAAGCCACTGGGACGTCAAGAGAATCAACGTCTCAGTTTCTCTGAAACTCCTGCCACATATGGAATGATGACTGGTTGGGTCTGGGTTTAGGGTCTTCATTTTCAGCTGGTTGTTGGCTGGAATCCTGTTTGGGTTTCTTGTCTGCTTTCAGAAAAGCCCAGTCAGGATAACCGCACTGCTCCAAGGCCTGTCTTGTGTGTGATTTCTCTTTCTCCCTGGCTCCTGTGTTTGTGGGGACACTGTTTGCTCTGTGGTGCAGAGTTCTATTGTTAGGCGATGGCCCTCTTTTGCATGTGACTAACCTGTTTGTCCATGTGGAGGCAGTGCTTATAAGGCTGAGTTCACCTGAAACTCATCAGACTGAAGAACTGTCTTTGAGGGGAGACGAAATGTTTCACTAAAGAAGAACCCATCTAGAGGAGCTACTTATTTTTTGTTTTTTGTTTTTTTCTACCTGGATTACTGAGACGCATCAGGACATACTAGAGTAATATACATTTTAAGCATGGGGACAGCTGCCAAGGTACAAAGCGAGATGAGGTTGGGTGGACCACGGCAACAAAAGGCTAGAATATATTTTGGCAAACCGTGCCCATAAAATGCTGGTTTTCACAAACAGGCTGCGCCCAATATTTCCACACAACATGCTGGTTGCAAACACTCACGATTCAATGTGACAGCAAATGAAAATTTATATTTTAGTCATTATTTAGTCTCCAACGATCACAACCCAGTACAGTTCCTTAATCAAGTAATGTTAATATGGCTCAAACCAAACAACAGACGTTCTTAAATAATAATAAAAAAGAAAAGTTGTTTGGAACAGTGGAAGCTGGTGGAAGCGGCGACACTGTAGAGACTTTGTTTAGCAACGCCCCCGCCCTCCCTCCTGCACGTCAAGCAGCCTGAAACTGAGGTGCGGTTCTCAAGTAAACATGGCGTCTTCCAGATGTCTTCAGCATCCATCAGACCACGACAAGACCAGACCTGCGACTCCTTATCTCCCGACACCCCCGGGCTCTGCCCATCCCAACCCCTGAGCTTCAACAGTCAACAGAGTCAAACTGTCAGGATCTACGACACACCAGGCAGGTGGAGCAGCAATTTTCTAACATGCAGCACAAGAAATCTGACACTCCTTTCCTTACATTAGCTTCCGGCTTTAATACCCAGTCAGGCTTGTCCCGTCACATCTCGCTTTGGGCACAAATATGTCAGAGGAAAAGCTATTAACCTTTTGAGTTTCTCACACCAACAAAATACATTGTTTAAGAGGTTATGTAGCGCCACATTCAGTCTTTTTCTTATTATTTTAAGTGACTCACCTGTTGCAGAACTTTGTCCAGAGGCTCGGCGCTGATGATGTCCTCTAGAGTCACCCCGGTCTCTTCTTTACACTGATCTGTCAGCTCCAAAGTGTCTGGCTTGACAAAGCATTTATGAAGCTTTCCCACCTGTGAAAGGAGTTAGGGTTTCATGGAGCAGAATACAGCATGGAAGCAGAAATAAAAACAAAACAAAAAGGCCAATTTATGGTAACAGTCCCCCACCTATACAAGAAATGAACTCTTCAAAAAAAAAAAGGGTCAAACAATTGACAATTGGCAAAAAAAAAGGCAGTTAATTGTCAATAAAGCGTGGTCTGTATCAAGAAGCTTACATGCTATAAACCAAAAAGGTGTGTTTTCCACATTAGGTGAAATGTCACCTCTTTATTGAAGGTGTTGTGTGTAATTTGGTCACCTGTTAAAGGTGAGTACGTAGCGTTAGCTAGCATTAGAGCCCAGCAGACGGTCATAGAAAACCACACCGTGTTGATTTAAATGTTAAACATACTGGTCCACTACAGGTAGATACTAATGCCACAAACACTCCGAGCTACACAAGGAAACCGTACAACGAAGAGGAGGAGAGGGGGGGTCAGAAAGGTCCGTACCTTTTTCTCATGTAGGTCCACAATTTGCCACACCAAGAGAATTATTTCCCTCTCATCCGAACCCAGTTTACCCCCATTTGCACCAGCTGTTGCCCCAAAGAACACCACCAGAGTATCACTGTGCGAAGCCATCAGGGACCACAAGGGTAAAAAACTACAATTAAAGCAAAGATTAAAAAAAAGAAAAATAAAATAAAGAAAAAAAAAGAAAAAAAAATAACACGAGGGTTCACCTTTTCCAAGTGATAAGGAGAGCGAACAAAAGGGCTGGAAACTCAATTGAGATAAAAGGCAGAGAGAGACAAAAAAAAGGGAGATTATTTTCAGAGGAGCCACGGAAGAGTTTGCGGTCAGACACTACCTGTTGCAGTACTTGAGTGTGTTCTATCCAGAGATACTGGTTTAACTGGTAAAGAAGGGTGGAAATCCGTGTTCCTTTCACACGAACTCCATAACAAGCCCCGGAGGTGGTTTTTTTTTCCTCCCTCTTCTAGCTTTTTTTTTTTTTTTTAGAGTTACCTGTGTGGTTCGGCCTCTGAGCCGAATGAGTCCGCCTATTGGCTGGTTCGGAAAGGTGAGGGCGGGACTTGTTGCTGTATGCTGAAATATAATTGGCTGGAGGGTTTCAGTCCAGGAAGTAGCGTGCTAAATCAGGCCTATGGTACAGCAGACATGTCCATTTCTGATAGTGGAGAGGCAAAGTGCAGGGAAATGAGGAACAGGTCCGCCACAAGGCCGCTTTTAAATATTGTCAGAATTTATGTCTAGCGAATTTGCATTAAACAAAGCTATTAAAATATAAACTAAAATAAAACTTGATCTGAAAAAAATAGTTTAGACAGGCCTTTGGTCTTTGCATTATATATCATATCACATTGTGATATGATATATATTTCTTACTTTTATATAGAACATTAAAT
>NW_013952427.1:1064409-1065988 GCF_001266775.1 Austrofundulus limnaeus | reverse complement strand
CAGCTGAACTGGATCTATTTCACAGATTATCTGTCATGTTTTTACATCCATCCATCCATCCATCCATCCATCCATCCATCCATCCATTCATCCATCCATCCATTTTCTGTACACGCTTCTTCCTTTTCAGGGTCACGTGGGTCACTGGTGCCCATATCCAGCAGTCACAGTGCGAGGGGCGGGGTACACCCTGGACAGGTCGCAAGTCCATCACAGGGCTCACAATATACAATCATACAAAAACACATGCAAAACACAAATACATGTCCAGACATTTACATACAACAATAGATTTGAAATTCTTCAGTGAGTGCATGGCTGGGAGCTTTTAAGAAACTGTTTAAGATGCTTTTTAAATGTACAGTAACTGGGACAATCCCTTATATTTGTTGGGAGACTGTTCCAAAAGTGACCTCCTTTGACTGACAGGACAGTTTGTACAAAGGTTGTTTTCTATGAGGAATCTCTGAAGGAGGCTCTAATGCTAAAACCTCTGTCAGTCCTTGGTTTAACATAACTAGAAAGTGGAGGTGATGTTAAATTATTAAGAACTTTATATATTAAACAACTATTTTTTAAATGAATAAAATGTTCAAAATTGAGCATATTATATTTTTCTAAAGAATTACACTGATGGAATGACAGGGGCTTTTGATCAAAGATTTTTAAAGATTTTTGAATAACGTTTCTATTGGTTTTAAAGTTGTGTCTCCAGTGAGTGACCAGGTTGTGATGCAGTACTCTATGTGTGAGAATATCATTGTGTGGAGGAACATTTTTGCAGAACTGATTGTCATTAATGATCCGATTTGCCTAAAGTTTTGTAAACTGAATTTAATTGTATTTTCAGTAAGTTTTTAGGTTGTTAATTTACTTCTTAGTGTAAAATATAAGTCAAACATTTTTAGAACCACATGGGAGTATAGTTTTATAGTTATTTAAAATATAGAACACAGGCAAAAACATAAATCTATTTTATGATAATAACAAGCTGTGGCTCCACAAGACTAGAAAACTGTGTTTTAACACATCAGCTGTAAAAGCAATTTTGGTTTAAGATTTAAACCTAAACCCACAACAGGAACAAGCTGGAGAACATGGATGGATGGGTATTAGTTACAAAACATTTTGTTAAAACATGACATCTTCAGGATTCACACAAATAAGATTCCATCTGTTATTTGGATTAGTATTTTTTCAGTACGTGAAGGTGATGTGGCGGTGCAGTGGTCAGAGCTGTTGTCTCAGCAAAAAGATTGCAGTTTCAAATCTCAGCTGTAATTTTCCTCTTCTTGGGTGGCTCAGCTTCAGAGATAGTGAGAAGTAGCTGCTGCTCATTCGATTCAAAAGCAGTCGGATAAGATGGTTCAGGCATCTGATAAGAATATCTCTTTCAATCATCCCTGGGGGGGGGGGGGGGTCTTTGGGCACATGACACTGGGAGGAGACCACCAAGACCGACCCAAAACTTGCTGGGAGCACCTTTGGATTTCCTCTTGAACCTGTTGCCTTCAAGGCCCGAACACAGACAACTATTTTCTGTGTGGAGTTTTCTTGTTATTTATGTGCATATATATAT
>NW_013952427.1:1051617-1064144 GCF_001266775.1 Austrofundulus limnaeus | reverse complement strand
TATATATATATTTGCAGGTACTTTGCTCTCTACACGCCTCTCACCAGTTGACAGACTTATATGGGCACCAGCTCCTCATGGCACTGAAGGAAAAAGCAGGTATTCTAATTGGATGGATTGTTAGAGTCTACACAGGATGGAAGCTCATCCTACCCTATAGACTCACCTGTGTGACTCCATAAAAAGGAGACTTTATGTTTGTGTGTCTTCTTTGTACTTTATCCAGGCTACCTGTTGGGAACCCTCGAGTCCAAATACAGTAGATGTGAAACATTTGGAGGTCTTTTTGCTCAGTGGTTTTGGTTGTAAAATGAGGAGGGGGGAAAAGACTCCAGCACATTCAAAACATTAGCCTCTATTTTGGGTTTAGATGCTTTCTCTGAACTTTCTGTGAAGTTTGAGTTTCAGTTGCTTCGCAGAATTTCACTCGATTCAGCACCAGTGATGTCCAAGCTGTGTGCTCACATCTTTCTTGGGACTTCATTTGTTGGGTTGGTCGCACTTCTTTCTTTCTTTTTTCTCAGTGAAGTCAAGGTTCAAAAGTAAGTGATAAATGCACTTAGCTCTTTTCTGTGCTCTATATGACTGATGTCACAGATGCTACTATAACTACTTGACAGAACATCAGTTCAAACATAAATCTCTTTAAAATATTAAAAAATATGATTCCACTCTGTCCTTTTAGGTTTGTCTTATTTGCATGATTCTGGATTACTCATAATGTCACAAGGGCATATATCTTCAAAGTAATTGCTTCAGTAACCTCTCAGGTCTTTAGTTTTCTGCAGTTTTCAGTAGCTTTTGGCCCAGTTCCCAGAATACCGTGTTTTGTTTCTGCTGACACTCCCTTCTTTGCTACTTTTTTTTCCTATTCTCGTCCTTTCACTCATTTAAATCCCCGCTCTCATGAGTAATTCCTTGTGCCTCCTTCCCTCAGACTCTAGTTGAACCAGTTGGATTAGTTTAGAGACACACAAAATAACTTTTGAGCTGAAATCCCTCACTCAAAAAAAAAAAAAGCTTATCCTGTTAGCATTAAACTTGTAAAAGTGTTGATGAAGTGGCAATTGTTTTCTGTCCCAGCAGCTACAACTGGTTAAAAAGCTGTTTGTAGTGACCTTCAAAGTGTTTTTCTTCATGTTGTGGAAGGCGGCAAGTATTATACAGTACACTATAACCGCCTGCGTTTACATAAATTATAGTAATCTGAATTGCAAAAAAAAAAAAAAAAACAGCATTACTCTGAGGCAGACTTAGAGTTAAAATAGACATAAAAACGGTACATTTAATGTCAATGTTAAACGCAACAGCTGTTTATAATAAAATGTCCAACCAGGACATAAAAAATTACTCTAATTATTTTTTAACTACATATCTCGTTGCTAATAGTGCATACATGGGCTTCCTCATTTTGTGAGAAAATGTTGTCTCACAGTTGTCTTGTATGATCTCATCTGTGTCACACCCTTTCTTGTTGGCATTTTCCGCTGTCATCGTCAAAAAGCTCCCGACTGGCTGATATTCAGCAGGTGTTGTGGAGTGGAGAGAACCTTCACACATTGGTTTGTTCACACAAGATGCAACTATTTTAAAACAACACCGATTCAGAAAGACACTTCATTCTTAAAATGTGAATTGGCTTGACTTGTGTGTTTTCAAAACAGCATGCCGGTGTAACTCTTGTAACCCCGTCCCTCCTCGACACAAGATGATCCAAGTTTATAACGCGAGAGTCGGTGGGTAACATGCTTTCCTTCAAAGAAAGCCGTGCATTTAATCGCACCATGTATTTGAGGTGAGAATATATTGCACTCTGTCATGAGTTCTGCATTTTCTAAATATAAATTAATTCAAAATCACGTTGCAGACTTACTTTATGTACTTTATACTTCAAAATCACGTTGCAGACTTACTTTATGTACTTTATACCATTATAATCCCAAGCAACAAGACTGCTGAACTGCCAGAACATTAAAGTACACATTTTCATCTTATCTAATCACACGTTGCAAACAAATATACGGCAAACAAAAAACCCCAGCATGCAGCGCAAAAATAAAGTGAAATTATTCATATGAAGAAAGCATAATGATCAAACAGAAACGTGGCTGTGTCGTCTGACTGCCATCTACTGTAATTAAATTGTGGGGCAAAAACAAAAAAGTCCAACTGAATAGATTATTTCATCTTAAATGCAGTGAAGGAATAATATTTTGAATTTTTAAAATATGGCTAAAGAGTGGGCACTGTATTCAGTGTGTCTGAAGATTATATTTGAGTTTTTTACGTCTGTGACAAAACTTTAGGGCACAATTCCCCTTTTTTTGCACGTCAGCAAAGGGAACATGCTGTTTTTTATTTGGCAATCTTTTCAATGAGAGGAAGTTGAAAGCATGACTGTTTATTGTTTTGGAAAAAAAGTTTGCCCATCTGTCACAAACTTAAGGAATATGTATTAAAGAAATATTACCTTTTTTTATTTTTTGTTTTTTTGCCATAAATAAGAAGTGAGTCGAACCAAAATCTTATTACATAAATTCAAAATCATCAAACCAGATCATGGCAGACATGTTACAGTTGTCATGTAAAAAAAAACAACAACAGCAAAAGGCTCTTAAATAACTTTGCTAAAAGGAGGCTGGGCCTAGGAAGAAATAATTTATTTATGCAAAAATGTAACAAATAAAAAAGGGTTAGATCAGACTGTGACAATTAAATGAAAACTTACCGATCCTTTTATCCTAAAAAAAAAGTTCATTTGTGCCGACTTAGATTTAATATGTTTAATCTTTAACATAAACAAAATGAGAAAAGTTATTTATTATTATTATTATTATTATTTACAAAAGCTTTAATTAAGACACATCTCATCAAACATAGTTACTTGCTCTTTTTATGATACATAATTTGGCAAATATGCAGTAAAATCATGACCACTTAACATTTTATAAATATAAATTAATAGAAAACACATTAAATGGAAAATTTACACACATACATTGTAAAATTGTAAAACACTGTTATAAAGATTTTGTGTAAAATATTGCAAAACTTTGTACAAATATTCCTTCATATAATAAGAGACTGTGGCTTCCTATAGTATGCACACTAATATCTACACAGACAAAACACAAACAATGTCCTCACACAATTTCGGTATCAGAGGGGGGATTGCTTTCACACATTTTTATCAATATATTCATCTGGTCCTTCGGCTCAGTCATACAGGTAGAGCTTTCGGTCTGATTGCTGTGCCTCTTGGACACGAAGGACACCTCCCTGTTCCCCTCTCCTGGGGAGGTGCTGGAGATGTGGCGGAAAAGCTTCTGGATCCCGGTGTCGCTCAGCGAGTTCCTGAAGGAGTGGGCCGCAAACATATAGAGGACCGGGTTAATTGTGCTGCTGATGAAGACCATAGCTCCTGCGATGAACGCCGTGGTGCTTCTGACATTCTCCAGTTTCTCCGCTGCATCTTTGAACGAGTCTTCAATGGCCAGGATGATGATCGACAAGATGTTTCCTAAATGGTAAGGCGTCCAACAAATGGCGAAGGCAACGACTATGCCGGCTATCAAGACGGTGGATTTGCGTTTTGACCTGAAAGACATCTGAGTGATGCGGCTGCACAGGCAGCCGTAGCAGACCACGAGGATAATGAAGGGTAAGATGTAGCCCACCACTGTCTCCAGCAGCACACACACCAGCTCTTGAGTTGGCGAAGTGTAGCTACGGTACAAGCAGTGCTCCTCGTCAGAGTCGCTCCCAACAATCTGAGTTGGGATGATGGGTATGCTGAAGAGAAACGCTGCTATCCACAGAGCCAGCAGCAATTTATTCAGAGCTTTCTTTCTCTTCCAGACAGCTGAAATGAAAGGGTAACGCACAGCAACGAACCGTTCCACGCTCATGAGAGTGATGAAGAAGACACTGCTGTACATGCAGGCGTTGATCAGGAACACCATGGCCTTGCAGCAGGCCTCCCCAAACACCCAGGAGTGGACGAGGGAGTAGATCCACAGAGGGAGGGTGATGAGGACCATCAGATCTGTGGCAGCAAGGTGCAGGATGAGGACCACGGTGTGGGAGCGCTGCTTCACGTGCCTCAAGATAGTCCAGATCACGAGCAGGTTCCCCGGCGCTCCAACCAGAAAAGACAAACCCAGGATGGTGCACGCCACCGCTGTTCCTCCATCAAACCCCTCAGGGGCCATTTCTTCTGCAAACAAAGCCTCATCTGAGTGGTTCATGCTGCAGATGTATGTGCTGACTGGGATGTCTGGATGGAAAGAAAGAAAGTCATCACTTCCCCTTTATATCAAGTCTACACAGGAACAGGGTTTCCTGACAAGGCTTTTTGAGACACAGCTGTGAGTCATGCGTGTGATATTTGCTAATTTTTTTTTTTTTACCTCAGGTCATCAGTTTAAATTGAAAAAAGGAAATAAATGTTCCTCCTAAATTACTTAAGAAATTTCAAACTTCTGAAAGAAATTAAAGTAGTCTATTGAAAAAAAAAAAGCATAGTCCAACACTTCATGGGGTCAAACTTGATGAATCAAATACTCATAAAGGGATAGTTCAGACCTTTTGAATTGGGCTTTAGAAGAAAGGTTACGAGCAAATAATATCTTACCTGTCTTTCAGTGACCTCAGTTTGGAGAAACGGAGTAAATTCTGACTGGACCGGCAAGCTAACGGCTAAACAAATTAAACTGATGCTGTCTCACCAATCTGATAACTTTCAGCATGATTTATGCACATACTGCTTTAGATTTTTTTGTTTTGTTTTTTAACAGTTACCTTGTGATTATTCAAATAGTTATCTACAACAGGTAAGATATAAATTATTCATAACCCCTCCTCAAAAGATCTGATATATCTACTCAAGAAGCACAAAATAGTTTGAAAACAAGATGTTAAATATCAGGTAATAATGTTTTTACAGAATAGAAATGATCTTTTTTCTTTTTATATAAAATGTAAAACAGAAAACAATTCAAAACTGGTATCCTTATTATTCACTGATACTTAGTGATTTAGGTTTGTTTCTTTGGAATTATCTTTAAGCTGGTGAACTGCAAATTTTTAATGTATGAGAACATGACATTACATTATTTGTGTGAAAATGAAGAAAATATGTTAAGGATAATATTTTTGAAGGGATTTTGTAAAATAATACAATGAAAATAAGTTATGGATGTGACTGTTATGTAACAGACATGGTAAAATAGTCTGAACTTTTATAGCACTTTATCAAGTCCAAAGGCTTTAAAGCACTTCACCCTTTTATTCACACATTCACACACTGATGGTGGTAAGCTACATTGTAGCCACAGCTGCCCTGGAGCAGACTGACAGAGGCGAGGCTACCAAACACTTTGACCACCACCAGCAGACGAGGCAGGTAAAGTGTCTTGCCCAAGAGCACAACAGCTGAGATGGCTGGGGCAAAAGTTCAAACGCTAACCTCTTGTTGCCACAACCACTGATGAAGGATGATGACACTATTAAAATGATGTGGCTTTCTTTGTAAATCACTCATTTTAGAAATAAGAGAGTGAGTCATTTGCTAGTTGAGGCAGATTTTGAATTCCTTATAAATGTGTCTTTTAGAGGAAACAATCAACCGGCAATCTATTAAATCAAACATGGACTAGAATAATCAAATTTAATGATTAAAAATAAAAAAATCAATTCACAGCAGATTTCAAGAGCATTTATTTTGTTACAAATGGTTCTTAAGCTATAATTGAGAAACATAATGTATTACAAAAATCAAAATAAGTGGTAACAAATGAAATCACCAGGTTATCATCGACAGTACTTCTAATTAACACTTTTTTTTAAGACAGAAGGATCAGTTCTGACTGTTCTTTTGCTGCCCTCTGGTTATTTTGCTGTTGCATTGCAGTCTCCCAGAGTTTATTTGTGCTAGTGGCCACTTCCTGGAACAGCTTGATCAGACAAGACTCTCCGAGACTCTCTCTGGTGTTCCTGGCGAAGAAAGTGTACAACACAGGATTCACTGAACTGCTGATGAAAACAAGCGCACCGGTGCTAAAGATGAGGCTCCTCGGCACACATTCGTGTTTTATGTAAACACACACCTGATCAGTGATGTTAACAATGTGATAAGGCAGCCAGCACAGTATAAAAACTACCACCACGGTGTGAATGAGAACTCTAGATTTCTGTTTGGAGCTGAAACTAATTTTCTTGAGCTGCATCTCCACAAGACAGTAACAACTACTGAGCGTAACTAAAGGAAGCACAAAGCCCAGTGAGGTTTCCAGACATAAGACGAGGATGAGTTGAATCTTAGAAGTGAATTCCTTGGTCAAACATTGCTTAAGACCATCAGTTTCAGTGACTGTTTGAGTGAGAAATGCAGGAACTCCAAGAAGCAAAGCAAGCATCCACAAAAGAAAAAGGCATCTGTTCATGTTGCTCTCACTCTTCCAGCGCATCATCAGAAAAGGTTGACAGACGGCTAAATAGCGCTCCACGCTCATTAAGGTGATTAAGAAGATGCTGCTGAACATGCACACCATGATGACGTACACGAAAAGCTTGCAGACGATCTCTCCGAACACCCAGGTGCGCAGCAGGGAGTAGATCCACAGAGGCAGGGTGATGAGGATCAGCAGGTCTGCAGCAGCCAGGTGCAAGAGGAGAACCACGGTGTGAACGCGCTGCTTGATATATTTCAGGATAGTCCAGATCACAAAGAGGTTCCCAGGAACGCCGATCGTGAAGGCAAGGCCCAGGATCACACAAGCCCCTATTACCCCGCCGTCAATCTCCTCTGGGGCCTGTGAAGGGAATGTCTCAGATGAGGAGTTCATGCTGTGAGAACGTGTTTCTTCAGCGGTGTCTGCAAGAAAAATGAAACTGCTGTACAAGCAAGGCTACGTTTCCCTCTAAAGGGATATAAAGTTCTTTTCTCGTGACTGCCTCAAAATAGTCACTCCCAGTATCTGTTTTATTGCATGAAAATGTTGTAAATTTATGTCAGCTGCTGGTTACCGATAAGGCAACTTTTTTAGACAGATGAATCAGCACCAGTCTTTATTTCTGAAATAGTCAGCCTTTCTAAATCCAGGTCTAATACTGACTTTTTGCCAATGAACCTAGCTGAACACTGCTCCTCTAGCTGTTTCCTCTTCACAACACTTATTTTACAGCCTCTTGTTGCCCCTCTTTCAACTTGTTTGAAATGTTCTGGTGCCATCAAATGGTACATTGTGAATGGCTTGAACTTATTTAGTGCAGGGGTGTTTCTAGGGGCAGGGCCACAGGGGCAATGGCCCCAGCTGAAATCTGATTGACCCTCTGAACTTCCCTCCAGTGGGAATTACCTGTGATAGTGAAAGTGATAGTTCAGATTTTAAGAACTCTCTTACTTTTGGTTTTACTTCTTTACTATTTATTTCACATTTTGTCAGTTGTACACGTAGTACCTACCAGTGTTTTAAAGATGTTAAAACACAGTTTATATGCAGGAATACCAATAAGTAGAGCTCAGTTGTTGTTTGTTAGCGGTGCTCCGCCTTAGCAATGAGACGAAGAAAGTGACATTTTGTGTTTTTAGTCAAAGTTGAACACGAAATATCAAAGTTAAATACAACAGGCCCTTTTTGGTGAGGGCCAGCATAATGTTTGTGTGGCCCTCAGTGAAAATGAGTTTGACACTCTTGGTATAAAGTGTTTTGACCGGTGTTTAAAGGTGTGAATGATTTGGAAAAAGTTAGGATAGATGATGAGGCCACATCCTCTGTTCTCCCCTCTCTTAAACTATCTTTGTTTTCTGTCCAAAATGTTAATGTCCTCAAAATAGTTAATCTTGCCTCTGATCTTCACCTGTAGAGCTGGCTCCTCCATATTCGACAAGGTTGTTCAGCTTCTTGTTGACCCTTCCCTCCGTTAAACTGCATACCCCTCTGAGATGTCTCTTCCTTCTTTTTCTTTCTGTTCACTTGTTTTCCAGGTTTTCTAATTGACTTAACGAATGCCAATTTCAAGTTTAAAATGCTTTTATAAACACATTTGTGTTGCTTATATTTTCCCCGCTGCCTTTGTTGGGACATGCTCAGTTTGTGTTCCTGTAAGCGTTGCTGGTAAGATGGAGATAATTTGGTTCAAAGATTAAGGTCGGCATCCTTTATGGTGGATTTAGTATTTGTGGAGAAATGGCAAAACTAGCCAGAGCACCTTAAAATGGTGTGTGCGTTTTCTATCTGACAAGATTTTCATCCACCGGTCCTATAGATACCCAAGATGGTATTTTCAACACACAAACAAATTCATATGTTTCTGTGAACTTTATAAAATACAAACCATTTCCTCCATGCAGTAGTAAATATCCATGAAGAGATACTGTAGTTAGCAATAGCCCAATAACAGATTTTCTTTTAAAATGAGAAATACCGTAAAAGACCTTTCAGTATTTCATTTCTCTTTTTGGTATTAAGAAATAATCATAATGTGCCATGAGGTCATGGCACAATATGATACAGGAATGTATTCCCAATGAATATATTACATGTTTGCTTAACTCCTCACTGGACACATTCTATTCAACCTGGAATCCTAGAAGCGACCTCTCAACTACTTCAAGGTCATTTGTTTTAATGGCTGAATGATTATATCTGATCCTTATGTGGATTTACTTTTGGTAAAGTTGGATCTGAGCTACTGTATGTTTTTGGTTTTTAAATTTGAAAATAAAAAAATAGTAAAAAAAAGAAATATAAACAAGATGAAAAAAAATAAACAAATATTCACCAAATTTGTAATCATTTTGCAGAAATAGAGATGGCACTTTTCTCTTTTAAAAAACTTTTTAATGTTCATTTATTACAACACTTCCATGAATCTTTATTTTGAACCCACATCTGTTAAATAGATCATCCATGAGTAGTTAATTATTACCAGCATAAGGTCAAACTGCTCACGGAAAAAAGTGAAATTTTTAATTGTCTTTAAAAACTATTACAGTGTTCTTACTTTAAGCTCCATCTGTTGATTTAATTCTGATTTGAAAACATTGTTTTCTAATTGAGCGACAAATTAAAGGCAAAGCTGCAGGAATGTTTCTGATCTGGGCTCCAACTTTGACTTTCTCAAACAGACCGAACCTCCTTCAGAATAAAACAGACTTCTGCAAAGCGTTTCTATCGCTCAACTTGCATTCATGCTGGTCATCATTGTAAGACTGGAGGACAGAATTTTACAATTCAGATCCCCAACACATACTCTAAGCCAGGGGTGGGCAATCATGGTCCTGGAGGGCCGCAGCCCTACATGTTTTACGTTTTTCCTGGCTCCAACCCACCTGATTCAGTCACTGATTTACCTTCCAAGTTCTGCAGTATGGAGGACCCAAACTGACGTAATTATAAATAAAAGCAGAAATCTATAAATGAACCACTAAATAAATAAATGCACTTAAAATGCACCAATTCAATTAAAAAAGTACTTCACCTCATGTTTTGTAATTTAATTCTCGTTTAATTGATATTTTTCAACACACTTCAAATTTGACTGTTTTTTAAAATATATATTTTTCAGTTTTACTTTTTACTTGCACGTACATTTGTCTCTTAAATGTTTAAATTGAAATACTTTTATAGTTTTTTCCCACAAGTCTTTTTTATTTCGATGTGTTGCAGGCATGTGCTGCCTCAGTTTGGCTTAAAGTTTGAAGTTTAGTTAAAAACAAAGGCATGGGTAAGTTTTTCTCCTTGCCTTTGTTTTAAACTAAAMTTTAAAGACTTGTGGGAAAAATATAAAAATAATTAAGTATAAATATTTAAGAGACACAAATGCATGTAGAATTTAAAGGAAAAACAACAAAATATGTATGTTAAAAACAATAAAATTTAAATTATGTGTTAAAATATATAGACTAATTTATACTAACCTGGAAAAATAAATATTCAAGTCATTTCAAACAAAAAACATGAGACAAAGTTCTCCTTTGTTATTTTAATTGGTACATTTTAAATGTATTTATTTAGTGGTTCATTTATATAATTCTGCTTTTATTTCTAATTATGTCAGTGTTGGTCCTCCATACTGCAAGAAGCCTGAAAATCATCTATTCATTCATATCAGGTGTGTTGGAGCAGAGAAACAAGTAAAACATGCAGGGCTGTGGCCCTCCAGGACCAGGATTCCCCACCCCTGCTCTAAGCATTAACTGATATGAGGTAATATTCTCCATTTTAATTAAATCTATTAGCATTAAAAATTGCAATTGGCCATTTTTTTCTTTTAATTTTTCTAAAACCAAAACATGGATTTTGGTTTTGTGTTAAATGCTTGCAGCATATAAGAAGTATGGAGAATCAATCAAGTTTTTAACACAATCTTCCATATGTTTTATTGCATATTGTTGAACATTACTGTTAATTACTAGGTGTGCAACGAAACAGAAAATTTACCATTCGGTTCGGTTCCTTACTTTAGTCTCACGGTTCGATATTTTTTCGATACAAATAACAGAAATTTCCATGCCCCTTTTAACTTGTAATTTATTGAAATTATTTATGAACATTAGTTTAACCTCAAAAGTACCATTTTTAAATTAAATTTAAACTTAAAATTTGTTGAAACAGCAAATTTCTCAGTGGATCTGCACTCGAAAATACAGCCTAGATGGAGTAGTCGAACAAAGATCCTCTGATCCTTCAACACAGAGCATCTTCAGAAGACAAGTTCATAAAATAATTTTTAAAAATCTGTATTGTTTGATACAAGTGTGTATTGAACCTAAAGCACTGCATTGAACGGTTCAATACGGGTACATGTTGCACCCCGAACAATTACAATTATACAGGGGTGTCCAATCCTGGTCCTCAGAGGCCACCATCCAGCATGTTTTACTTGTGTCTCTGCTCAAACACACCTGATTCCTCTTCACGTTCTGCAGAAGCCTATTATTCACCCATTAATTCACATTAGATGTGTTGGAACAGAAAAAACTGTAAAACATACAGGATAGTGGCCCTCAAAGACCAGGATTGGACACCCAGGAAAACTTCTTTGTGGTCCCACCAATAAAAAAATGTTGAATTAGCTTCCCATGATTTTTTTACACTAACAATACTTATTAGAAAAAGAACTATATGTCATATTTTATAGGGTTTTGTACACGATTTGGAAAACTGAGCTGAAAAACACAGAAACAAAAGTAAATTATATGGATTTATTTTTAACAGCACAGGAAGTTGTGAGGAAATTCACCTGGAGGAAAACCACAGGTGCATATATTTCCAAAAATGTAGTTACACAAGGTTTGTGGTGAGTTATTTTTGTTAGTTTGAGTAGGTTTCTAGGAATCGTCCTGTGAGTTACAGGAATCCAGAGAAGTGTTGAGCAAAGGATGAGTCAACAGGGGGAGTGAGTGGGAAGGCTTTGTGTGTAAAAGTATCTGGACTGGTTTCTCCAATTGTCTCAGAGGTCTGATGACACAGGTGTTCTCTGAAAAGTTCCAGAACAAAGTTTGATTTGACAGGAAGGCTGGTGAGAAAATGTTATGGAAAGCGTCCACTAGCTATCTTCAAAGGGGACATATCATTCAAAATCCAAATACATGTTGTTGTGTACTTCGAGTCTTCTTCCTCTTTGCAAAATAGGCCATTGCCTGGCTCTGAGTAGTCAAAGGAAAATAATTCTTCGTGTCCTTCATCCAAGGAAAGTTTCAATAAAGACCAGTGTCTTTTTGGGGAGAGCATGGACCCACTTTCGCTCACATGGATTCTTTATCCATCCCCATGCACCGTAAGACCATAAGACCTAGAGTCTTCTTCTGGTGCTTTGTAGATATCTTTAAATTCTGTTTGGGTCATATTTTTCAACCAGTGAAAAATATGTCAATTTTTTTTGTGATGGAACTTACAGGTCTGGACTTACCAACTGATGATCTTCATTATCCTCTGGCTCTGGGTCAGACTCTGGCTCCAACTAGTAAGGCTGGATGGACAAGTCTTCCGTTGTTGACATATTTGACTAAATTTGTCAATAAAAAAGTTTCTGTGCCACTACATTGTCGTAAACCCTCTATCAAACTTCAGCAGGCCGTCCTCCGGTCCTTGAAGCCGCCATCTCGACAACGCCAATTTCTGGCGTGGTATGAAGGCAGAAACACGTTGGAATAATGCCAGAAAAGTCTGTGTGTATGGTCATAATAAATGATTTAATTCTGAGCAACAAACAAACAGGACCCAATCAGGAAGTTCTGTTGGCTCGTCGCTGACACGTCAGCGGACACAGCCAATAATATACACCATGATAACAACATATGACGTGCTTATAACCAATCACAGATCGCCCCATGTACTCTCCAGCCTATCACAGGGCTCCCAGCTCAAAGAGTGTCTTATCAAACAAGAGAGTTCAGTCCGTTGCGGAGTCCTGTTTTCTGGACAAACAGATTTACAGTGGTTTGCAAAAGTATTCATACCCCTTGAACTTTTCCATATTTTGTCACATTACAACCACAAACATAAATATATTTCACTGGA
>NW_013952427.1:1046082-1050305 GCF_001266775.1 Austrofundulus limnaeus | reverse complement strand
TCCAGTGAAATATATTTATGTTTGTGGTTGTAATGTGACAAAATATGGAAAAGTTCAAGGGGTATGAATACTTTTGCAAACCACTGTAACATTGAACATGTGACACAGATAGATAATTAGTCCATAACACCTGTCTGGAAGCTGGAGGGGGGCGGGGTTTGAAGTGCCTAGATTGGATTTAAAGAGACAGCGTCAAAACTAGTTGATCTGAGACACATCTCTGAAAAGGGGTTAAATAGGGTCTTCCAAAGATAAACCAAGGAGGAATTTAGACCAAAGCATTGCAGTAATACTTTATATAGACCCCAACTGAATGATTTAAATGTGAAAAAGAAGGAATTAAAAGCATGATATGTCTCCTTTAAAGTCACACAAAGGGGGTTCAATGATGGAGGACAAGTAAATTAAGTAACAGGGATTGGATTGGATTGGATCATTTTTAGAACACAAAGTTACAAGAATGCCACAAGAGCTGTCACTGAATGTTGTTCAACCATTCAGCAAGAACACTGTTTCAGTTCAGCCAAAACTATCCACGAATCCATCAGGAGGAGATTATGTAAACGTCTGGTGAGATTCTGCTCGGCTGAAATGAACACCCTCTGACACAACAGAATCCTGACAATATAACCCTGTAACATGTAACATAGTCTAATATGGGCTAATATAACTGTTTTTTTATGATTATTCCATCGACCTATGAATTTTCCTTATCTGCTTTTCTTTCTGGGTCATAGGGAGCTAGTGTCAATCTCCAGCAGTCATTGCAAGTTTATCACATAGAGACAAAAACGTCAAATGACCTCGTGCACTCTCACTAACTGGAGATAATTTAGAGTTACATGTGGAACTAAAATGCATGTTGTGTTGGAGAAAACCCACACACATGCACAATGGAAATATGCAAACTCCACCAGGCTGGAAGGCCAACTTGAAACATGCTCATTGAAAGGTATCAGCTCTACCCACCATGCTTCCCTCAAGTAAAAACACCAGTACATAGAAAAGTATTACATAACAAGTAGCAGAAGGGATAGTATTGACGTATAAATTGAAGGTATTTTTGTATATTCTGAGTCGCACATAAGCGCTTGTTTTTACCTTTTTGTACAGTTCTAGCTGCTGAAAATTTTCAGGCATTTAAACTTTTGATGGGCAGCTGCTGCAGCTCACTCACACTACATTACTTGTTAGTCAGACAACCATCCTGACCAACAACATTGCTCTCACATAAACCAAGATGCAAAACTGAACTTCACTACTGCTGTTGTTTGTGGGTGTTGGGTCATTTTAGTTTTACCTGAAGGTCATCTCCTCCTCTCTCCTTTCTCAGATTTAAATAATAACACCACTTGTAAAACAAATATCCAAGTAGAAATAAATTATGAATAAAACTGTCAATTAAAAAGGCAAATGAAAGAGATAAAAAAGTACAATAGGGCCTGTATTTATTCATTGTTTTGTTTTTTTAAACACTGTAACTATATATTTGCTATGTGTCCTTGATTCAATCAAAGAAATTGGGACAAATTGTATCCTTGTTAAAGTCTGCAAACAAAACTGATTAAAAATCCACTTGGAATTTAGTTATTTGTTAATTTCTCCACAACGTGTTGACACAAAACTGGGTCTCTTGATTTTTTTTCTTGAACCTTTTATGCCGTAATGATTTGTGTGTAAGAGATAAGTTACTTAACATAGCAACAAAACTGCAAAACATGTAAAAGAAAGTCCAGCCAATACTGAGAAAGAAAAAACAACACAACATTCCATATAGTGCTTTTAAACAGTAATTTTATATAATGTACTGAATTGGTCAAGATAATTTAAAAATAGCATTAAATGACAAGAAAGTCAGACTGCTTAGAGGGCAAAAACAAACAAACAAACAAACAAACAAACAAACAAACAAACAAACAAACAAACAAACAAACAAACAAACAAACAAACAAACAAACAAACAAACAAACAAACAAACAAACAAACAAACAAACAAACAAACAAACAAACAAACAAACAAACAAACAAACAAACAAACAAACAAACAAACAAACAAACCTGGAAATGAAACACCTATTTTAGCAGCCAGTCCAAATTATTTTTTTTCGAGTAAAACCGTAATTCGATTAAAACATAAATTTACAAATGACTGCAGTGTGTTTATGTTGGTGACCCGTCCAGCGGATCAGATGTCAGGACATTTTCCATCGCTGCCACTTTAAAATGGTCGCGATGACGTCATTCCTCGGCCAGCTGCCTGCTCTCCGCGAGATAAACACCACAATGTTGTCGACTGCTATGTTCGCCGTGCAGCTCCTCTAAAAACACAGCCGAGCTGAATACGTTTATCTGGGTCTTGTGTGTAAGTATGCTTATAACTGTAAGTGAGAACTTTAACAGGAGCTGCCCGCTGTTTTAGAGTTTATTACGCTTCCGTCAACAGTGCCAAAAATGCGTAGCTAATATCCGCTAGCATGTGAGCTAGTTAGGTAACGCCAGCCAGGTGAATTAGCTGTTCTGTGCGTGAACTGTAGCTTTTCACCCTGCTGCTAGAGGTTTTGCTTTTGAGGTTGGTTGGTGATTTTCTTGTGTGCTGTCACAACTTAAATTGTATTAAGTTGAATTTAGACTATAACACTCACGGTGAAAGTGTTGTGGAAAGGTTAGCTTTACGCTCTGTGCTATTAGCTGTTGCCACAGAAGTAGCAAGAAAATTGTATGTACCCTGACTTATCTATCTATCTATCTATCTATCTATCTATCTATCTATCTATCTATCTATCTATCTATCTATCTATCTATCTATCAATCATGGATATGAGTTAACCTCAGCTCATTAAGTTTGATTTACTAACCAGCTTCTCTCTTCGCTTGCAGGTGGAGTGAGTTTTAAAAGAGCGAAGAAGCGAGCCGCAGCCATTGCGATGCCTCTGCTGTTTTTGGAGAGGTTTCCATGGCCCAGCCTGCAGACCTACACGGCACTGAGTGTGGCTTTGCTCGCTGGCAGCATCTTCAGTGCCTACACCACTGTCACGACTGACCCGGGCTTCGGGGCTTTGGAAACGGATGATGCACCAGCAGCTCCCTCTGAAGCTGACCTCGAACATCTAAAACATCATGCTATTGGTAACACAGAACTGGCAAGGACTGTCCTGTGGTATCTTGTCACCGACAGTCTTTTTGTATGGGTGAGTGCCATTCACGTTGAAAGTTTTTATATTATTATTCAAGTATAGATCCACTACTAACATTGTTTGCGTTTTGACAGGTGCTGGTCAACACCTTCTGCTGTTCTTTAATGTTAGTTGCAAAAATGATTCAGTATGTGGTGTTTGGTCCTCTTAGAGTCAGTGAAAAGCAGGTGAGTTTTTTTTTTGTTAAATAGAATAATGCATTTATTTCCCAACAAATGAAGTGGTGTTTTGTATCTTATATAGAGGCATCTATTTTTTACTTTTGTTTTTTTTTAAGCATCTCAAGGATAAATTCTGGAACTTCATCTTCTACAAGTTCATTTTCATATTTGGAGTACTGAACGTGCAGACAGTGGAGGAGGTGGTCATGTGGTGTTTGTGGTTCTCAGCCCTGGTCTTTCTCCATCTCATGGTCCAGCTCTGCAAAGACCGCTTTGAATATGTAAGTATGTTTAATTACTGCCTCTGTTTTCACTCTGCTTAATGTACACTTATTAGTATGCAAGGGCTGAGATTAAGTAAGTTTAGATTTGACCAGTTTTTGGCTTCAGTAATAATATTAATAATAATAAGTAAATTTGGAAATTTCTATGTCACATAAACATCCTGTACTGGATGTTTACCAAACACCAAAGTCTGTTTTGTTTGTGTTGTTGTTTGTATTCTTCAGTTGAGTTGCGTTATTTACATGCCAGCACATGTGTCTGTGTGAGTCTGCACAGCATTTAAAACGATGAATCCGCTTGCTGCACTCAAACTTGTCAGCGAGAGAGGTCAATGCAAGCAAAAGAGCTGTTTTGACCATAAGCTGAAAATGTCATAAGTAGTTTTGCTGGAGATCATGAATTCCAGGTGTTGCAATACCTTGAAGTAGGGCTGCCACAAACGATTATTTTTATAATCAATTAATCACCGATTATTTTTTCGATTAGTCGACTAATCGGATCATACGTTAACTGAATATAAAACGTACAGCTTATCGTGCCAGAATGCAGCTGCTATTATATAATCATGGTTAGATTTTAGCTA
>NW_013952427.1:1040175-1045180 GCF_001266775.1 Austrofundulus limnaeus | reverse complement strand
TGCGCTGCTCCGTGCTGTGTGTGACACAGTGCAGCACTACAGACAGAGAGTAGACTTTGAAAAATCCACGTGTGCAGCAGTCAGCGTGTGCAGGAAAGAACAAAGCTTGAGGATTGATCTTTTTACACGAGTATTGTTCAATATCAATACCAGTGCTGGTATCGATATTGTCGATATTTAGTATTGATCCGCTCACCTCTAGTAAACAGGGATTGCTTTAATAGATCTTCCTTGTGTTAAAGTCACATATTTATTCATGTATAATACTAGAAATTTAACCCTAAAATCATTCATAAAGTGGGGGGATAGTGTTATACACAGGTTATTTTTAATTAGATTTTTACGCTTTGTAAGCTCAAAAAATGATGATCGTATTATACTTGAATAAATACGGTACTTCTACCAACAAATGAACAAATGCTTTCTTTGTCTTTGAGAGAGCGTGCCTCTTTTGGTTCTTGTCATCACTTCTAGTTTGATTATAAGTCAGTGACCCAAAAAGGAGCAGACCAGCTGTGAAAAAAATCTATTTCTTTCAAAGCTTATACAATGGACGTATTAGTTAACAGTCTTGGCTGAGCCTAAGTGCAATGTGGTAAACAAAAAAAACACCATTTGATAACACCCAACCTACAAACTTCCACATTGATTTTGCACACTTTTAAAGGCGTGCTAAAAGCCTCCTAAAGGTCTGAGTGCAGACCTACTTATTCCAGCTCCAAATCTATTATTAGCTTGTTCGTCTGGTATGTTTTGTCCACTGATACTTTTTCAGTCGCTACATTAACAAGCCCCCCTGTATCAGATTGTGCTTGGCATGGTGGGGAAAACAAAATATCAAATTTAATTACCGTCTTGCAAGCAGTGACATTTTAAAAAAAATACATATTGTAGTTTCTATGGTAAGCATGATGTAAAACTGACTGCCTTTGTGTAAAGGTAATTTCTCCCTCCAGTGCTGCAAACAAAAAAGTTTTTTGTGGAAGTATTTTATGTTCTGCAATTTTTCTTTTATTTTTTTTGTCTACACAACTATGTGCTAGTTTTGCATTGGAGCTTAACTCTAGATCTGCTTTTATTTAAGCTTAGTGAGCTGTGCTCACACCAGCTGTTTTCCTGTTTCCCCTTTACTTGAGGTTTTTAGCTTAGGGCTGAAGATAACACATTTAGGTTGAGCAACTCGAGATGAAAGATTCAGCAGGGTTCTTTTTAGGTGAGGCGAGGAAGTCTTTTGGTGCATGTGTGTAGTGTCGTGTTCTTCTGCTGTTGGAATTGTTATAAGTAAATCCTTAAATATTTTCTGTAATCAATATCAGTTTGAAGTCCTTTGGCTTTTTATGACTCTTAAGGGGTTGTGTTGGGCTTAAATTTGCTCTGAGCATGTTCTGTAGTGACAGTTTTTTTAAGTCCTAATGTACTTTTTGTTGTTTAGCAGGACAGTGCTATGTGTGGAATGACGTTCAAAAGAAATGTTGCTTTTTCTTGTTTGAGTTTTTCTATAAGCAGCCAGATTTCTCCAATTTTGCGTCATCGGTTTTAGTTGGATAAACTCTGATAACCACAGTTTTATTGCTCGTGCATCAAGTCTTTGAGATGCATTTTCACAGCATGAAATACAAGTGAGGAAGTGCAGTGAAATGTTTATTGAGAGTGCAATAGAAGGCAGCTGTGATACAAAAATTGTGTTCTTTTTAAAGCACGTTGCGAACTGTAGAGGGAACTCATGTTTATATCTGATGTATTTGAACATATGACAAGTGGAAACCTGAATGTGAATCAGCAGATAAAAAAATGACACTGGAATCTTACTCACACACACAAACACACACTCAGTCATTTGAAGTGCATGCTGATATTGTCTACAGTACTCTGACTTCATCACTGATTTTATGTGCATTTTTCTTTGAAGCCATGTGGAAAATGTGTTTTTTTTTTTACAGTCATATGAAAAAGTTTGGGCACCCTTGTTAATTTTCCTGGTTTACTTTTATAAATCATTGATTGTTTGGATTAAAAATATCAGTGAAATATATCATATAGGGGACAAACACAATGATATTAGAGAAGTGAAATGAAGTTGATATGATTTACAGAAAGTGCAATAATTGGATAAACAAAATTAGGCAGGTGCAAAAATTTGGGCACCGTTTTCATTTTATGGCTTTCAAAACCTTTAGAACTAATTATTGGACCTCAAATTTGGTTTGGTAAGTTCAGTGACCCTTGATTTCCATACACAGGTGACTCCAATTATGAGAGGGTATTTAAGGGGGGCAATTGTAGGTTTTTCTCCTCTTTGCATCTTCTCTGAAGAGTCGTAGCATGGTAGTCTCAAAACAACTTTCAAATGAGCTGAAAAAGATTGTTCACCGTCTTGGTTTAGGGGAAGGATACAGAAAGCTATCTGAGAGATTTCAGCTTTCAGTCTCCACTGTGCGAGGTCCACTGTTTGAGGTATGCTAAAGCACATTTGGACAAGCCAGCTTCATTTTGGAATAAGGTGCTGTGGACTGATGAAACTAAAATAGAGTTATTTGGGCAGAACAAGGGCCGTTATGCATGGAGGAAAAAGAACACAGCACTCCAAGAACAACACCCGCTACCTACAGTGAAATTTGGTGGTGGTTCCATCATGCTGTGGGGCTGTGTGGCCAGTACAGGGACTGGGAATCTTATTAAAGTTGAGGCATGCATGGATTCCAACCAATATCAGCAGATTCTGGAGACCAATGTCCAGGAATCAGTGACAAAGCTGAAGCTGCTGAAGCTGGGGCTGCATCTTCCAACAAGACAACGAACCTAAACACTGCTCAAAATCTACTAAGGCCWTCATGCAGAGGAACAAGTAGAACGTTCTGGAATGGCCATCTCAGTCCCCAGACCTGAATATTATTGAAAATCTGTGGTGTCACTTAGGGTGTATTCAGACCAGGAAAGTCCTTTGGTCCAATTGTTTGGTCCGGACCAAAAATGGACTTTTTTTTTCGTTTGGTGCGGTTTGCATTCACATTGTGCTTTTTTGCAAACAAACTAACTTGTAAACAAAGCCATGAGGCTGACGATCATTGCTCCCACTGGACAAAAAAAGGACGGGGGCGGGACTGAGCCACAGACCCAGAAGAAAAACAAGGAAGTCCTGCATGCTGCGGTTCTGATGTGCACATTTTTGCTGATAGTACAACTGCAATAGCATGTAAAATGTCAGAAGCAGCTAATTTAATGGAGGTTCCGTGATGATATTCTAATTTTGGAGCGGCGTCAGCAAATGTGTCCCGCAACCCAAAGGAGACGAGGTGCTCTGCGTGTTCTGACCCACAACTTGCTGACAGTAGAGCTGCTAACAGGAGACGATGAAACAGGTATGATTTTAGTTTATTTAGCTCAGCGACGGTGGCCTGTGAAGTCCAAAAAGGTGCATGTTTAATGCAGTTGGTTCGGTTAGAGTTTGGTCTGTATTCACACCAGAAGCAAACTGAAGCGAACCGCACCAGAGTTCATTTGGAAACGAACCGAGACCACCTCAAAAAGCAGGTCTCTGTTCGGTTGTTTGATCCGCACCAGAGTTCGCATGAGTGTGTTCACACCTGCACAAAAGGTCCAGACCAACGCTGGAAACGTACTCTGGTTTGTTTAAAGAGGAGCAAATTATCAGGTCTGAATACGACCTTAAAGAGAGCTGTCCATTCTCAGAAACCATCAAACCTGAATGAACTAGAGATGTTTTGTAAAGAAGAATGGTCTAAAATACATTCAGCCACAATCCAGACTCTCATTAGAAGCTGTAGGAAGTGTTTAGAGAATGTTATTTCTGTGAAAGGAGGATCTACTAAATATTGAGTTAAGGTTTTTTTATTTTTATTTATTATTATTATTTTTTTGGTGCCCAGATTTATGCACCTGCCTAATTTTGTTTAACCAATTATTGCACACTTCCCGTAAATCATATAAACTTCATTTCACTTCTCAAATATCACTGTTTGTCCCCTATATGATATATTTAACTGATATTTTTAATCCAAACGATCAAAGATTTATAAAGGTAAATCAGGAAAATTAACAAGGGTGCCCAAACTTTTTCATATGACTGTATATACCACCCATTTAGAATATTTCTAAAGCTGCAGTACTTGTGAGAGAATAGCAACACTGAGCTAAAACTGGTGCATATGATTTAGAGATAACATTTTAGATTTATTTTTCTTTGAAACGCTCACAGAGATGCCAATAAGCTGTGTATACTTCACCCGAAGAAGATTTAGTAGTAGTAGTATATCTAGACGTATTAATTTTAGTTTTTGCAAAGGCTTGTGACCCTAATTTATTATTGTAAATTGAAGAATATTTTCTTTGAATTTGTTTGTTTGTAAAAAAGGGGCAGAGACTATAAGATTCTTTCTTCTTCTGCTACCTTTCATTTAATTTAATTTGTGACTTGTGTTTTTGTTGTATGTTGAATTTGTGTTGCTTTTAAATGAATAAACTTTAAACTAAAAAAGAAAAAACAACTAAAAAAAATCTAATTTCCCTTAGAGCTCAAGAAAGAGAGACCTGTGAGAAAAACACAGCATACTAATAGTCTGCCTTTTCTTCCTTACAGCTTTCCTTCTCCCCTTCAACTCCAATGAACAGCCATGTCAGAGTACTTTGTCTGCTAGTCTCCCTGCTCCTGGACTGCTGTGGCCTGGCTGTGGTCTGCGGGCTCCTGGGAGCTTCTCATGGCATGCACACCCTGTCTTTTATGGCAGCAGAGGTGAGAAACCCTATTCACAAGCTTATTTAAGCCAAAAAATGCATACTTTATTTTGTTTAATTTAGAAAATTTGTACAACTTTTACTTTTATGTCAATTTTTTCCATGAATAGGAAATTACACAGAACATTTAATTAAAACAAACGGATTAATGCTAGAATATAGGCCTGTCACGATAACAAATTTTGCTGGGCGATTAATTGTCTCAAAATTTATTGCGATAAACGATAATATTGCCTGGTGACCGTTTTACAAC
>NW_013952427.1:1034779-1039567 GCF_001266775.1 Austrofundulus limnaeus | reverse complement strand
CCTCCCTCCCTCCCTCCCTCCCTCCCTCCCTCCGCAGCGAAATTCAGGCTCTAGTGCTCCCGACACTTGCAGCAGCCGCGTTCTGCTTTGAAACGTTTCGTTTAGCAATGAGCGCTCATGCTAAAGCGAGAGTTGACTCCTCCCACACTAAGAAAACAGGAGGGGAGGGGTCAGCTGAGCTCCTGTGTAGCGGAGCACAGAGAGGGAGAGAGACGAAGTAAACAAACAAGCAGGAAAATGAAACTTATCGCCCCCTTTTTTTTTACCGACCTCAAAAAAAGTTATCATGCAATTAATTGATTTATTGACTATCGCGACAGGCCTACTAGAATATACTTTGTCATAAGATAAGATAAGATAAGATAAGATAGAACTTTATTGTCATTGTACAGAGCACAATGAAATTACAGTTCAGAACACCCATTCAGAAGAAGACAAAGCATAACAAACATAGGAGAACAGGTGCCCTGGGTCTTGCAGCCACAGACCCTGCACAAAGCAAGGATAATCTTCATGAAAACATCATGAGGACACGCAACCCTTAAAAGAAAAACTAAAAACCACACAAGGGAGGACGAGGAAAAAAAACATCATATTATGTCAACAATGTGACACAATGGTGTTTGTAAAAAAAAACAACCTCTGCATAGAGCAGATTTATTAGCCAGAGAAGTAAGTTGAGTTTAGGGGGGCGTGTATCTGAAGCATGAGTGTTGTATGCTTGTGTGCATATCTGAAGAATGAGTCCGAAGAATCGAGTCCCCAAAAACCCGCACAGCCATAGTTCAGCATATTGATGGTAACTGTTCATTCTGTGCAGCCCTCAGCTTGCTCCAGGAACCAGACAGACGGGTGTAAGAGGTGGGAAAGGTGGAGGGCAGACCCTCAGTCGACGTAAACATTCAGGAAGAATTTAGTCCACAGCCCTTCAAGGCCATGTCAGAGAGCCAAATCTGTAATCACTTGTTTGGGAACAGAAGAGAATGTTTTAAGCCAGGCAGATAATAACAATTTTCCATCAACCTTAATGTCCGCTAGTACAAACCAATGTGGTGAATCCAATCAGTCAAAAATTGTGGACAAATTCCGCCGAGCCGTACTATCAGCTTTCTCCAAGATCAATTCCATATCGCCAGCAAAGTCCAGGGACCACAGCCAGCCCGCGACCCTCAGCAAGAACCGCTTGCAGACAGAGTCCAGCTCGCACAAGGCAAAAGTCTGAGCGCTGATAGAACGGCAATCCTTCATATTGGTCAGGCAGCCAGGACTTGAATAGCCACCAATACCGTTTTGTAGAACACCAGGAGACCACCAAGCCAATCTGTAAAATCCAGTGATCAGAATCCAGATATATATCCAGAACAGAGGTCCCACCTTTGACATGTCCTTCCATGGAAGAAAACTTTGTTCCAAAAAATTTTTAAGAGACCAGCTAACCAATTCCATAAAAATAAAAATATCCATAATTTCTGGTTTCGGATGAAAACGAAGAGAAGGGTCCAAGCAGCAAAGCAGGGAAGATAAGGAAGGGCAGGAGAGAAGGAAAAAGTGTCTTACTCCTCCAAGAGCAGAACAAAAAATGCCGTATTTGCAACTGACTTGCTGCATTCACTCAGTTTCCTTTAATGATGGGTATCACCACAAAACATAAATGCAGCTACACAGTAAGAGTGGGACCAAATGAAGCTAAAGAGGAAGTAATGATCAACACAGTCATAATGAGTCGGTTTTAGCTTATCTTTGCTTCTTGTTATGAACAACTGTTAAATTTTTTAGCAGTTTTCGATGAAGATACCCGGGTCACAGTATTACCATATTACCATCTAACACTACTACAGAGCGTAATTTGCCTCTGTTATAAACTGAAGCAATCAATGAGGTAGAGTTTACCGTGCTAAGCCACTAATTATATTTTGTAGTTCAAGCTCTTGGACATAACAGATGCATGCAGATTGTGAGTTCACAAAGAATACAAGAATTTTAACCTGTGCTGTTGTTGTTGTTGTTGTTGTTATTGTTATTATTATTATTATTATTATTATTATTATTATTATTTCCTCAGTGTTTGTTGGTGACAGTACGCACCGGCCATGTCATTATGAGGTAAGTCTGTTTAAAGCCTTGTGATATGCACACAGACTGCAGCAGTATTAATACAGTTTGTAAATTTAATATTAACAATCCTGTTTATTTTCACCTGTTTCATTACTGTTGCTGTAAAAGCCTTTTTTTTATTTTTTACTATGTTGAGGCTCTCAGTAGTATACAACTCTTCAACAAACCTTTTAGTGTGCAATATTATGAAGCTTGATACAAATAAAATGAATGCGGGAAGTTCATCACAAAGATTTTTTTGAGCCAGTGTTGCTTTGTTTTGCTGTAATTTCCTATTTTTGCTGCTTTGACCTAACAAAGTATATAAGAACATGGGGTGTACTGTATTATAAAATAAAAAATATTTTTGTCTTGTTTGTTACTCATTCTACCAATGGCAATCTTGTCCGTACTATTTTATTTAGCATTGCATATGTTTCGTTAAGACTTTTATCTAAATTGCTAACGTTTCACTTCTCATCCAGGAGATGTTTTCAATTCAAAATGTCTGGAGTAGTGTGGAGATCCAAGTCATCACCACACTACAGACATTTTAAAACTTTTTTTTTCTTTTTTGTGAATCTGCATATCACTTGAAATCTGAAAGAGATGTGTCTCACCCCTCAGGTACTCCATCCATCTGTGGGATTTGAACCATCCTGGAACATGGGAGAGCAAGGGCACATATGTCTACTATACAGACTTCATAATGGAGCTGGCTATGCTCTTTCTGGACCTCATGCACCATATCCACATGCTGGTAAGGTGTAACATGACTAGAGAGTTCAGAATTAGTGATGGGGTGAACAGTGAGAACAGACTGGCTACTAAAAGCCACTTTTTCCTTTATCTATTTAATCAATATGTCTGGGGATATTTCTTTATATGCATTATAGAGGTTTTTACTGACTGTGTTGTCGTGTTAAAAGGAGTGCCGTTCACCAAACATTGGTCCAGCACGTGGGCAGATGAGAACACAGATAAAGTGCACAAACATATGTGATAATGCTCTATGCTTTCAAAATTATTGATTTGTTTTAAACTCCGTGTAATAACATTGTATTAAAAATGGGCTGGTTTTGAATAGTTGGGACTTTGATCATTTTTATGAATGCATACAGACCATGAGACAAAATGGGGCTGAATGACAAAAACTCGAAGTACAACTCTGCAAAAATCCGGCCTCATTGCCCAAAAAAAGAGCTAAACCATAAGATGTGGAATTTCCATGTTGTTCTGTACATTTAGTTTATCCTGTGTGCCTCTTTCCATTCACTAACCCTCCATGTTTTATGTCTGTATATTCATCTGTTTAGCTTTTTGGTAACATCTGGCTGTCCATGGCGAGCTTGGTTATCTTTATGCAGCTGCGATATCTTTTCCACGAAGTCCAGCGTCGCATCCGAAGACACAAGAACTACCTGCGTGTCATCAACAACATGGAGGCCAGGTAAGAAAGTGTAAAAAAAAAAAGTTGGATAGATAGGCAGATGGATAGATGGATGTTACACACCATCTCCACCAAAACAAAAAAAGAGAATATGTATTTTAGTGCCAAATTAGTTTTTGGACATTTTTGTTATTCTTTTGACTGAAATACTTGTTTTATGGACATTTGTGTGTTTGTGCAGATTTTCTGTTGCTACTGCAGAAGAGCTCGCAGCCAATAATGATGATTGTGCCATCTGCTGGGATGCCATGTTGATAGCACGCAAACTTCCATGTGGTCATCTTTTCCACAAGTAAACAAGGAATCCTTTGTGTTTTATATATACATTTTAAGTATTCCTTTGATCTTTTGTTTAATCACAGTCTGAGTCGTTTGAAGCAAAGCTTTCTTTTACACAAGTATCCTGTCCAGTTCAGTCTGAGGCTCTGTACTCTAGAGAAAGTTTAGTTCAGCTGTCTTTACCAGAATTCCAGTGCAGCGTATATGTATACATATATTTTATTATAAATTCTGATGTCAAATTTGTAACGAAACTGCCTGAACAAAAAATAACGTCTGAGTTTGTGTCTGCAGCTCCTGTTTGCGCTCTTGGCTGGAGCAAGACACGTCATGTCCTACGTGTCGAACATCCCTGAACATTAATGGAGACGGGGTTCAGGTCAGAGGTCAGCAGCAGGGCGGTGGTTTGGAAGATAATATTGGCCCAGCTGGAGCTGCTCCAGACGCAAGACCACACATCAACCAACACAATCACTTCTTCCACTTTGATGGTATGTCTGCCCTGCTGATCCAGCAATCACAGGGTTTCCCCTAGGATTTTTTTTAACTGTGGTGGTGGTGGGTGGGAGTGGGGGGTTACTGGGTGTCCAAAAAATCTTAATAAAATGTAATTTAATAAGTAGGCTGTATTGTTCTCAGTCAGCCATGTTGACTGTTTCAGGAGCTGCTTGAGGAAAAACTTCCTCATTCTCCTCCTCATCCTCTTCTTTGAAATAGAGACCAAAAGTCAACATCCATAATCTTTCTGCTTACAGGTCAAACATTTTTATTTAAATAGGAGTTACAGTGGTTTGCAAAAGTATTCATACCCCTTGAACTTTTCCATATTTTGTCACATTACAACCACAAACATAAATATATTTCACTGGAATTTAATGTGAAAGACCAACACTACATGAATCAAAACATTTTTTTACAAATAAAAAACTGAAAAGTGCGATGTGCAAAATTATTCAGCCCCCCTG
>NW_013952427.1:1020036-1033728 GCF_001266775.1 Austrofundulus limnaeus | reverse complement strand
CAGGGGGGCTGAATAATTTTGCACATCGCACTTTTCAGTTTTTTATTTGTAAAAAAATGTTTTGATTCATGTAGTGTTGGTCTTTCACATTAAATTCCAGTGAAATATATTTATGTTTGTGGTTGTAATGTGACAAAATATGGAAAAGTTCAAGGGGTATGAATACTTTCGCAAACCACTGTATACTGTGTACGTCAGGTGTGCCCATTACATAGATCGCGATCTACCAGTAGCTCGCGGAGGCGGTTTAGGTAGATCGCCTCTTTGCATTTTTTTTCTACAGTTAGGAAAGTGCTACATTTACATTTTTGTTAAAGATGTTACTTGCCATGATGCGAAAAAATATAAAGTCAGTTTCTTATTTGTTTTTGGTTTAAATAAACAATAAACGTTTAATTGGTAGTACAAATGTGAAGTGTTTGATACCTTGGAAAGAAAAGTAGATCTCGGCAAAGCGGAAGCCTCAAAAGTAGATCTTGGTTTAAAAATGTTTGGGCACCCCTGGTGTACATGATCGTATTAAAAGTTACAGTTTAGTGTTCGTAGGACTGAAGACTTTCTGAGGAAAGAGGCTTTTAAACATCTCTTCTATCATTTAAGTGTTTTCAACTGAGGGACTTTGATTTATCTATTAAAAAAAATATAGCAGAGAAGATTCTTCACATAAAAAAAATATAAAAAGAAAAGTCAAACGTAGACATGTCTTTAAAATATGACCCCCTCCCCTCCTCCTCCTCCTCCCCAGCCCACGTGGCTGCGGTCTGCTTGCACCTCCACCCCACCCGTGTGTGATTAATACTGATTATTTTTGTGTAAATTACAGATTTTTGATGCTCATTATACACGTAAACGTCTGAAGGGGTTGACATGAATGGACTTTTAAGAGTCCTGGGCTGGTCTGAGCTGCGCTACAGGTGGACAGGTTCAGGTTTTTTATTCTTGGTTGTCCACCGGACAACCGGGAGGCAGGATCTGTTGTCCGAAATGAAAATAAATAGTCTCGGACAACCTAAACAATGGTCGTATCAACCCCTGTTTTACATTGGTAAAAAAAAACTTCATTCTGAAGGTGTGGCAGCTTTTATTTTGCCGTGGCAGAGCGCCACGGTTAATTACATGTAGGGGAAACCCAGAGTGATGTGTGGAGCAACTAAAATCGAACTGTGTGATCATTTCTACGTTCTTACAGGATCTCGTATTGCCAGCTGGCTGCCCAGTTTTTCAGTGGAAGTGATGCACACTACTAATATTTTGGGTATCGCTCAGGCCAACAACTCTCAGCTTACAGCCATGGTAAGCTCATGTTTACAATAGCCTGAATTTCTAATTGGTTATATAGGAGACTGCAGAAATAAACTTTTAAGCCTCTAAGAACAGCACAAACTGGAGTTATTTATTTGTTTCTTCTTTCTAAACTTAAAAATAATATAATGAAAATGCTTGTTATTTGACGCTTGTGGTGTCAGTATCCTGCTTTGAGAAATGGTTTACAAAAATATTTATTATACATGATCTGGCTAAAATATATAAAATTATGAGATGGTGTTGCAGACCTTTTTTTGTTTAACTTCCACAATTTTTTTGCTCTTCCTTCTGCACTTTCTAAATTTTTCCTCTGTTATTATTTTTCCCCTCATAAACCGTCTGATTAACAGGCCCATCAGATTCAGGAGATGTTCCCTCAGGTGCCTTCCTACCTGGTAATGCAGGACCTGCAACTGACCCGCTCTGTAGAGGTCACCACCGACAACATTTTGGAGGGGCGGATCCAGGTGCCCTTTCCTCCACAGGTGATCTTTTTTTTTACTACTTAATTTTTCCTTTAAATTAATGCACAATTACTTACATGGACAACAGAGTTTTTTCTTCTTCCAATTTTTGAGATGTATTTTGTTTTGTAAGGCCATTGAACGTGGTCCTCTACAGGTGGGTCCTGCACCAGATGAGGATGCAGGTCCCAGTGGAGATGCTGAGCAGAACCTCGATGAGTCCGATAACATGGAGGTCCGAGGTGGTCGCTTTTCCAAGTCTGCTGAGGAGAGGCAGAACATGCTAAAGCAGAGGAAAGAAGAGATGCTTCAGCATGCACGCAGGTTTGGATTCTGCAAATTTTAGTTTTCTGCTTCAGAAGATGTCTTCCAATAAAACTTAGATTGAAAGAAATTTTGTTTTTACAGGGTCAAGTGGTGAAAATTGTGAAAATAGAGCTTTACATTCTTCAAAGTTGCTTGATTTTAGTTGTAAATCCCAAGAATGGCAGATAATAGGTTTAAAGTTTACACAAATGTTCACAACTGGCTGGCTTTTCAGTTTTGATTGATCTGTTTTTTCTACGATTTTTTTTTCTTGTTTTGTGTCTCTGTAGGAGGTTTCTGAACAAGACTGAAGAGAATCAGGAGGAGGATTTGCCCAGATTGGAGGAGGACTCTGCGGCAGAACTGACCTTAACAATGCTGAGACGTACAACCATGGCAGAAGCTGTGGAGAGACGCATGCAGAATCAACAAGAACCTACGCCCTGATTCTACAGATCAGCTTTATCAGGAGACTGGACCACCTCACCATCCCATGAGGCAACAAGAGCTCTATTACAACCTTCCCCATTTGATTTAGTCATTGGTCATCATCTATTCAAAACCGTAATTAAAAAAGTAGCAAACATGGCCTGTGGACTGTTTTGGGCTGCCTGAAGAAGGTGAGACTGGTGAAAGTGGCCTCTCCATCACTAATTCCGTTTTGAGTATTTGGAGCGTTATATATAAATGAATGGGTAGATGCAGGTCAGGACTTGCACGGTTGCATTGCCCATTGTTCCAGTGCCACACTTTGCAACCACCAGCTTAGACAGTATCTGTCAAAAATTTGGATTTGCTCAAATGTCTTTGCATGTTTTGCATTCAGAAACTAATACAAAAAAATCTATATTTTACATGAAGTGTTAGGAGGTATCATTTAAGCTACTACAAGTTTTTTTTTCCCTCTTACTACGTCTGGTCACTTGTTTTGCTCATGGCTGAAAACTGTATCCCAGATGAAGGTCATCTGGTATCTCAGTGTGTTAAAAGTTTCAACTGTGAATTGAATAGCAAGATGTTTTTTTCTTACTATGGAGTAAGAGAATGTCACTTTAATATTGGTCAGCCTTTCAGTCAGCCATGAATGTCTCTATGAAAATAATGCTGCAAAGTGTTTTTGACCTGCATTGTTCTTTTTTTTTCCTCTCCTGTCGAGTGTGTTCTGTCACCCATCTCAGACAAGAGATACTTTGGCAAGAAATTGGGATGGATTACATTTTCTACTTGTACACTGTAGGTTTACCTCAGCTTTCCTGTTTTTATTTACCCTTTACAAATGAGCAGTCAATTATTTATGTAATTTTAATAAAAAAAACTTCTGCTGGGGGTTCAAATCAGGTCAAAATGTTATTTAA
The DNA here is from genome assembly GCF_001266775.1 of Austrofundulus limnaeus. Lineage (NCBI taxonomy): Eukaryota > Metazoa > Chordata > Actinopteri > Cyprinodontiformes > Rivulidae > Austrofundulus > Austrofundulus limnaeus. The sequence continues at coordinate 1,030,298 of NW_013952427.1, read as the reverse complement.
AATGGCTCAAGTTTGCAGTGGTTTCACTTGCTGTTTGTATTTTTTATTTTATTATTTTTGGATGACATGAGGCTTCATCAGTTTTTCTGTGCTTCAACTGGAAATGGCACGTTTCAAAAATAATTTGAAAAACATATCTAGCAAACGTGGTTAAATTGGACTATGAGGCTCTTTATTTTCTACAAGAAGAATGATTTGGAATCGATGAAGAACTTTTCGAATTTGTGCGGCCTTTATGTAAAGTGCTAATAGTAAAATCCTAACAGTGGCGAACGTGCTCCAATACTTTATTTTGTTAAAGTACAGCACTGGATAACAACTTATTTTTTTCTTTTAGTGTTTTTAATTTGTCAAATTTCACTGAATCTGTTGCTGATTGAGACATATCAATGTACACAAAGTGGAGACTATTAAAGTTTGCTATCATTACAGCACAAAGGATAGAGTGGGTGAGTCATGCATTAAATGTAAAGAACTGTTTTTGTATCCAACAGATCCCACCAACTTCCACTAAAAACTGAAGTGTTGTCTTTATTGTGTTTTTTCTTTTTAGTGCTCGGACTTTGTTTCGGAGTGCTATATGAAGTTATATATTTTAAATTTACATTTTTAAAAATGTGTAAAAAACAGCTTTTTTTCAGTTGCAGCTTATTTTACTTGACAATTTAAACAATTCATATTTTCTTGGTCATGGTTTACTTTTCAGAACTTTCACGTATTTTACGTACTTTTTTCTTTTCTTTTTTCTTGACTGAGCTTTCAAGTATTTTGTGCCTAAATCGAAGAAGGTTTAGACCACAATCTCTGTAAATCAAGCTTTTTTGTAAAATATGTTGATATGAAAGACTCAATAAACGGAGCTTCTTGGGCTTTCTAACCATTGTGTACTCACATTTTGTTTAATCCCATCCTTCTCACCACATTTCTAAGAGGAACTCATCTTGTTTTTGGCTTTACAGGATTTCTGAAAGTTCTTAAAATGCTGTCATCTTAATTTTACACTTTGAGTCTTAAATATGTTCAGATTTATGGAAGCCCATTTCCGCCACCCTGATAAAAAAATAAATAAAACTTGTATCTCATAATTATGACTTAGCTATCTCATCATTATGAGATAGTATCTAATGAGATACTGTCTCATAATTATGAGATACAAGTATTATTAAGTAAGTTATTTATTTTTTATCAGGGTGGCGGAAATGGGCTTCCATACAGATTGATTAATTTAGATAATAAAAATACATTTAGTTGTCTTAAATGTGCATGTTTGATTCATTGCTTTTGTTGGAAGGACTTTTTTCACATTCAGCTTTTCTCACAAAATAATTCCAGTCGTCTGCTCCTGAAACAGTTTTTCATTAATTAAAATCACAATTTGTTAATTTAAAATAAAATTTGCAATCACTTATTTTTTTAATCATGCATACGATCGAATCGTGCGTCTTTTTAAGGTCTTAAAATTTACTTGAAACTTACAGAAACCCTTAAACACTACTTCCTCAGAATTGCAAATAGAGTAACTTATTAAAAATAAAATAAATCAACGGTATGTAAGCAAAAAATAATGATTTGAAGCTTTAGTTTATCAATTTAATATAAAGGTTCTCAAAGTTCTCAAAAGTGTTGCAGCAGACATGACTTGTTGATAAAATTCGTGAACAGGTGTAACACCGTATTTTGTGACCGTCATATATTGTGACTAGAGGGGGCGCTGTTGCGTTGCAACAACAGAACTTGGCCGAAACACAGGCTGAAGACGAGAAGAAAAAAACAAAAATTGTTGACCACATTGTCACAGAATATGACAGCTGTCATATATTGTGACTTCACTGTGGCTAAGGAAATAGTAAATAATTTTATTCAAAAACTACTTATACTAATTGTTTACATCCTCTAGTGTCAGAAAAATAACTTTTGAATACTGACATGGTGACTGTTATTAAATTAGTACAGGGTCACAAAATATCATAGCTATTATCATGTATAGTAGTAATAATAGTAGTAGTAATACTACTTACTAATAGTAATAGTCAACATGATCAGAAGTTATTTTTCTGACATTAGAGGATGTATACAATGAGTAGAATCGGTTTATGAATAAATATTTTTACTATTTACCAAGCTACAGTGAAGTCACAATATATGACAACAGTTGTCATATTTTGTGATCTCTGGGTAACTTGGAGTATCATACTCTTCTTTGTGGCTATTTTCGGCCAAGTTCTGTTGTAGAAACGCAACAGCGACCCCTCTGGTCACAATATATGACGGTCACATGGTGTAACACCGGCTCAAACATCTGCAGACACCTATTTGCTCAAAGTAGGCGTTTCTAAAGCTTAAACACTGATTGGCTAGTTGTATTATCTCTGTTTCCCAGTTGGTTCTTCTGATTCGTTTTTCTTTCACTTTTGACTTTAACTACCTTCACATTAGTTTTAGCAGCCAAAACTAATTTTGTTTATGTGGAGATAATGAAGACATGGGTCGGTATCTTCTTTAATAAACAAATAATAAAGACGTTATCGGTCCGACACTGTCGGCATCTTCATATAAACATATAATAACAACAGCTAACATATTATTCTCCCTGCTTTTATTATCCCCAACCAAGTCTTTTAATTACCACGGTAATAATAAGTTCGTGAAACTAAATATTATGAATATAAACATGAAAGTCCGATGCTAGGCCGCCTATTTTTATTCGTCCAATCAGGTGTGTCCCTTGAAAAAATGTCGTCCAATCAGGTGTGTGTGTCTCTTGAGAACCGCCTTCCTTCGGAAACAGCTGCTTCTCGTCTACAGAGACACCTCCTTGCTGTTACTCCGCCTAAAAACATTTTTGGAAACTCGACCCCAGTTTGGAAACCACTGGTCCAACATGTGCATACTAGTAGTTGGAGTAAGAAAGGACCGCAAACCCGGTTTGTTTTATTTTGGACGTCATCAGGGTGCGCCAATAATGTGCCACGTCATACGAAAGAAGCGGAAGTAGCCGCCCGGTGTTGAATGTAACGATGTAGCCCAGCCTCATTCACCAGTACAGTATAACTCACTACTCTGACTAACTAATCCCAATGCGTTAATCCAACTGGACCGTCTTCTGCTGGCTTTCATTGGTGAGTAGTTACCATGCGGCTCACCGCCATGATATAGTTTGATTTAAAATAGTCGGAGCTCTGACATTTATTATCTCGACATGTTAACTTCAGTAAAAGTGGCCTCAGGTTCGACAGGACTCCAGTCGAGTCACTGAAAGCTTCCAACACAAATGATACTTAGTTTACTAATTATTTAGATACGTATGAACGTGAAAAAGTCGCGTAATTATGCAGACAACGTTACTACTTTCAACATGGGCTTTTTAGTGTCCAATGTGTAGTAGTAGTAGTAGTAGTTGTAGTAATAGTAGACTACTACTACTACTACTACTACTACTACTACTACTACTACTACTACCACTACTACTACCACTACTACCACTACTACTAGTACTGTAGTAGTAGTAGTAGTAGTAGTAGTACTACTACTACTACTACTACTACTACTACTACTACTACTACTAGTGGTAGTAGTAGTAATAGTAGTGGTAGTAGTAGTAGTAGTAGTACTACTACTACTACTACTAGTAGTGGTAGTAGTAGTAGTAGTACCACTACTACTACTACCACTACTATTACTACCACTACTACTACTACTAGTAGTAGTGGTACTACTAGTACTACTACTACTACTACTACTAGTAGTAGTGGTAGTAGTAGTAGGGGTAGTAGTGGTAGTAGTAGTAGTAGTAGTAGTCTACTACTATTGCTACTACTACCACTACTACTACTACTATTACTACTACCACCACTACTACTACTACCACAACTACTACCACTACTACTAGTAGTAGTACTACTACTACAGTACTACTACTACTATTAGTAGTGGTAGTAGTAGTAGTGGTAGTAGTGGTAGTAGTAGTAGTGGTAGTAGTAGTAGTAGTAGTAGTAGTGGTAGTAGTAGTGGTAGTAGTTGTGGTAGTAGTAGTAGTAGTAGTAGTAGTAGTAGTGGTGTAGTTCTCTACAAGGAAACACTTCACTCTTGGCTTTGGTTCGTGATGAGCAGAGAAAGAAACTGTGATTTGATGCTGGAAACGAGATTCAGGAGGTTTAAGTCAATATTAGTTTTTCTTTGTGAACAAGGTTTGTCATCTGTACACATCCTGCACAGAGTTTGGCCTTGTCCTGGAAGAGAGGAGTCATCATGAATGAAAGCAGGACGTCACGACACGTTGTAAAATGATACAACATGTGGGTGTGCCCATCGTATCAAAACCAGCTCGTTGGTCAACCTCTAGATCCTGAACGTTTTGCCAAGTTAGGTTGTTTGTCAGGTCAAAGTTCTTAGAGTTAGTGTGGGTCCACATTATTAACGTGTGTAAGTGTTTTCTATGTAATTTTCAGGCTGTTGGCTTCCTGTTCTGAACAGGACAGGTGTGTGTGTGTCTGTGTCTGTGTGTGTGTTTCCTAGACAGAGTTTGTGGAATGCTGCTTGACGAGACTCCGCTTTTCGAGCCCTCTCTGCTTCAGGAGCTGGACTGGAGCGGCAACACCGTTTCCTTCTCCCCACCAATCTCACCGACTAATCCAGGAGACGGCCTGGTGCTCAGGCCGCTGCGCACGGCGGATTTCAACAGAGGTGAATCTGAACAGCAGTTTTCAGACCAGTGTTTGCATCAGAAGAAACTAATCTTTTTATATAATACATTAAAGTTAAAGAAAAACTCAACCTAGAGAAACTAGAATTACATTTTTCCTTTTTTTGTTGCATTTTTTTTCCTCCCAGGATTCTTCAAAGTTTTATCCCAACTTACCCAGACAGGAGATGTCACTCCGGAGCAGTTTGTCAGTAAGCAATGTTTATAAAATATTAAATTATAATATTAAAATTATGTTTTTTAGGGTACTTACCCTTAACGTTCTAATGATCTTCAGTTTATACATCATCTTGTTACAACTTTCAAAATCATTTTAGCCTGCAACTGAAACAATGACAATTGACTATTATGTGTTTTATATATTCAAAAATTAAATATTCAAAACAAGATTTTATTTGGCAAAAATCAAGTTTCTTCTATAAAGAAAGTTACAAATCTAATAAAACAAATGAGCATGGAATTGAAATGTTGCAGCTGGGGGAGGCAAGTGCAGTCAAAACTACAGAGAAGCTCAAAATTCAGACATAACAAGTGTTTTTTTTTAAAGAACATGGCAGGATTTCTCTAGTCATTCTGAAAGTAGACCACACAAATGCAGGAGTTGTGGGAAAAAGCCTTGGGTTGTCATAACACCTCCCAGAAAGTACACTTCATCACCACAACAAAATCTAACAAACTCGTCATGTTTTCTTGTTTACCTTCAGATAAATTCAGACTCATGAAGACAACAGGGGACTACTATGTTGTTGTCGTGGAGGACACAAATCTGGGACAAATTGTTGCTACGGCCACATTGATCACCGAACACAAGTTCATCCACTCCTGTGCTAAGGTATAACACACTCACCAAACTGTGGGGGTATAAATAATAGTGGGTACGGCTATTGTCTCATTTCCTTCTCACTAATCGTATAAGTTAAACATTAACGCACTGTTTATTAGGTCAATAGTCATTCAGTTTAGTCATCTAGCTGACTGCTATAAATGAGTTACAATCATATTGATTCTCTTAAAGCAGCGGTGTCCAAACATTTTGTCACGTGGGCCAAAATCATAAAGTCAGAAGGACTTGACCGCCTAAGATATTTTTCTTTTACCTGCTCAACAATATAAGCAATGAATTCTTTAATTAAACAAATAGTCTGATTCATTGTTGGAAATGGATGTGTAAATTAATCTAGATCCAGAACTTAAAGTGTTTTGCAGGTTTCCCTTATTGAAAGAAATTTTCTAGGTTTCAATTGGGGAAAAAAAATAACCCAATTTAGTCAATTCTGATCAATAAAATCAGGATTTAGTAGAGCTGGGCGATATGATCAGAATTTTATATCACAGTATTTTCAACATTTTCACCGGTTTCACGGTTTTTGACGGTATTTTTCTTTTCATCACAGCTCAGCTGATAATAAAATGTACAAACCCTGCTTATTGAGTTTTTTCTCTTTTACTGTACCTCTGTCTGTGTCTCTGTTTCCCTCCTCTGTGTCTGTTCTTCTCTGACTGGTGGTTGGAGACAGTAGTCATGCATTTTGGTCCAGTCGTGAAGGAGGAGGGTTAAGAAAAGATTATGATCGGGTTTATTGTTTTATGTTATTTATTAAAGCTTATCAGCACGACTCACCTTGCACACCAGTCAGTTCCAACTCCACTACAAACTACTTCCTGCAGCTTTTCACAATAGAACCACGTTAAGTCTCCATCAGCATCACGTCTCCATTATTAACTAACCGTGTTAAATCTAACTGTGCACGTCACCGAAGAGGTGTTTACTACGTTCAGCGATGGCGAAAACAGGATGTTTTTTTAAACGTCAGTCAATATAAGCAGCGGAATCGCCACCCCCTGCTGCAACTAGCTGCTCCAAACATTAGCATGCTAACGCACATAGCAGTGCAGCAAGGAAAAATGTCCCCCGGGAAACAGTTCACTGGCGGCCGTGACGAAACGTTCCGCTATTTAAACCGGAATGTCCGGTATTCAAAAAATTCATATCATAACAAAAATAAAAACCGGTATTTGGTACAAAACGGTATACCGCCCAGCACTAGGATTTAGATCACGCTTTCATTGAAAATGCTTTCTGTATTCAGACGAATTTAATAAATGAATTAAAAGCAGATTGCAGGGCAGCAAAAACAGCTTTTGAGTAGAAGTCACTAAAGCTAAGAGTCTGGTTATTTAAAGACAAATAATTGGTATTATTGCTAATATTTTTTTATTGTAAGATTTTACTTTGTGATAAATTTGCCCTAATAATAAATAGAAAGTCTTCATCTACATCAAACACCTGTGCTGGGGGACAAATTTATAAATATCCATCCATTTTCTGTGCACGCTTCTTCCTTTCAGGGGCATACCCAGCAGTCACAGTGCGAGGGGCGGGGTACACCCTGGACAGGTTGCAGGTCCATCACAGAGATACACATAGAGACAAATGAGACAATCATTCACTCACACCTAGGGACAGTTTAGAGTTATCAATGAACCTAACAGTCATGTTTTGGTCTGTGGGAGGAAGCCAGAGTACCCGGAGAAAACCCACGCCTGCACGGAGAGAACATGCAAACTCTACCCAGAAAGGTCCCCGGGCTGGGATTAAACAAATTAGTATAATTCTTGAACTGAAGTCAGGGGCCACAAATGCCCCCCGGGCCACACTTTGGACATCTCTGTCTTACAGATATAAAGTTTGTGAAAATGTTAATCGATCTTGAAAATGAGTAAAGCTAAATGTGTTTGATTTTGTTCGTAGCGGGGTCGGGTGGAGGAGGTTGTGGTCAGCGATGTGTGCAGAGGGAAGCAGCTGGGGAAACTGTGAGTAACAGCCTGGTGTTTTGTTTCATAAACTATTTGCCAAATCCCAAAAGTCTTTTCAGAATGTCCTCCTGTAGAAGGAAAAAAAAAACACGTTTTTTTATTAAACTGTCCTCATCTCTTTTCTTTCTTTTCATAGGTTAGTGTCAACGCTCACTCTTCTCAGCAAAAAACTGAACTGCTATAAAATCACTCTAGAATGTGCACCCAAAAATGTGGCTTTCTACCAAAAATTTGGCTACGGCGCTTCAGATGAGACGTACATGCAGCGCAGATTCCACGACTGAGGACTGCTGCAGCTTTGACCATCGGTTCTTGGACCATTTTTGTATTTTCAATCAGCACTTATTATAAGGGTCTTAAACACCAGGGAAACTTCCTGGTGTTGAGTTTGCGGTTGTGTCATACATGAAGACGTCGTCATCTCAAAGCACTTGAATAAACTTCTGTACGTTGAAGCCAAGAAACTGATCTGCCCCTTTGGTAAGCAGGGCTGCCTCATCAGGGTGGAGTCAGTGCTCGTCTTCTTTTCACCCAATGGGGAAAAAAAAAAAGCCAGTTACTGTAAACTCAAAGTTTATTTGGCTTCTTGGAAAATAATGGTTGTGTATAAACAGGAAAACTAATGTTTAGTAAAACTGAACAATCAATTAAAAAAAACACCTAATTTTATTTTATTAAAAACTGAAATAAAAACCAGCAGCCAGCAGGTTTTTATAACCAATAGATATATTTTTCTTTTTAGTCAATGGGACAATTACACGGGATTTGGGTTTATTTTACTTTTTTTTCTTTAATCTCTTAGCTTGGTACAAAGCTCTTTCTCTTCAGGTCTTCTGTTGCTGAATACTTAAAATAAAATTCTGAATGCTACGAGACAAGAAGCATTATAATGACTGTTATAATGTTGTCAGTAGGGGGAAAAACAGCATTTAAAGAAGCAGCGGTACAAATTTAATAAGGGTTTTTAAGTTTTGCATTTGGTCTACAGCTCAGCTGTCATTTTGTAACTGGAAACAATTATAAATAATTTTTGTAAATTAGCTTTTATTTAACCTTTTGTAGTTGTTTTATAATTATGCTTTTATTCTGGAGAACGGTAATGTATTTAATATAACTTATTTCCAAGTGGGAGCCCAATAAAATATTCTACAATCAGTGGTTCTTGCATTTTTGACAATTTAAAGAAGCAAGTTTTCCATGTGCACCGTTGTAAAAATGGTAAACTACAAATTTGTAAATATACTTTTACAACTTAAAAAACTTTAGTTTAAATTCCTTATATTAAAGTTCAAGAAAACCATGATTATTGGTTTCTCACAAAGGTTATTACATGTCGACACTGAATTCTTTTACTGCAAATGATATAAAAATATTTAATATCTTCATTGCATTTCTTTCTAAATGCAGTCATAGTTCCAGTGGGGCCCTCATATCCTTTAGTTAAGCAAACATATTGGTTTCATTGTCCGAAACAGGTAGCACTTGTAAATAGAACGTTTAATTGACAATGTGTTTTTTAATGGATTGTTATAAATTAACAATTTAGAAAAACTCAAAATGAATATCTACAGAAAACAAATTGTGACTTCAGTTCAGAAATACATAACTGAATAAAAGATGAGAGACAGGTGTACAGTACTTAGGACTTTTATTAAGCAGTGTTATTTTTATGTTCGTGACAGCGCCACCTGAAGCCTGATGTTAGTTCATGATTCTATTATTCCTGAAATAAAGACATAGCTACTCCTCTCACATCCTCCGCTGGGAAACATTCAGCCTACCTTCCTTTTCTCCAATGTTCCCAGTCTGCTCGACTAGACTAATTCAAGTATTGAAAGTGCATTATTGCAATACTGTCCCGCTGCAAATGCAAAATGCTTTAAATACTATAAAACTGCAAAAAATCTCCCATCAGTGCATACAGCTCAGAAAAACAAACAAAACAAAGTTAGCCAGTTCGCCCCACGTCCATCAGAACTCCATGTCTCAGACATGAGTAGCTGCCCACCCACTTACCCACCCTCCTCCCTTCCCCTTAGAAAAAAGTTCAAATATTTACATTTTTAATCCCATTAAAAATGTAAAAAGTAAGAAAAGAAGAGTGCACAGTGCCACGCAGCTTATTATTTGCAGAGCTCATCCGTCCTGTGTTGCTGTGACCTGCATCACTCCAAAATCTTCATCCTCCTCCAGGCTGCGTTTGTGGCTTCCTGTCAAATAATAATGACAAAATAAAATATATATGCTGCTTTAAAGAGTCTCATGTTAAAGCCATGATCTTTACTATTAAAACTAATTCTTTTTTTTAATAGAGAATGTTCCAAATAAACTAAAGAACATTTTGGCTGCGTCTCAATTCAGGGACTGCAGCCTACCTAGACCACGGCCCAAGAACTCCATGTAGGCGGTTTAAAACATCTGAAATCAGACGGTCTAGCCTTCACGTGACGTTTAATATGAAACGTCTTCAGTCTTAAAATGTGTTGGGACATACACTCCTGATCAAAATCTGAAGACCAGTCAAAAAAGTGCAAGAATTTGCATTTTGCACTATTGGATCTTAAGAAGGTTCTAAGTAGAGCTTCACAATGTTAAAAGAAGAAATCAGTGCAAGAGACAAGAACTTTTGAGCAGGGAATTTTCTGAAAACTGCAAGGGATGCCTTTCAGAGTGCACACGAGCAATTAGCAGCAACATCTTTAATGGCTTATCAGAATCACATTGCATTAGACTATTTATTGGC
>NW_013952427.1:1013606-1017992 GCF_001266775.1 Austrofundulus limnaeus | reverse complement strand
TTTCACATTAAATATTTCATAAAGAAACATAAACCCTACAAACAGCAACAATTTGTGCTCACTTGCCAACTGAATATGATCTAAGCTCATTACTTTTGTTATGGAAGGACCCCCCCGTTTACAGTGCTTTATCAAACAACAAACAACGCAGTTTCATTTTTTCTGAAAGAATATCTGATTCTGCACACACAAAACGTTGCATAAACTCCCAGCTGTTCAGGAGTTTGCAGCGTCTCTCAGCCGCTGTTTGTGATGAGACTCAGACAGGAAGTCACGTCTCGTCCAGCCCATCGTGTGCCGATAAAACTTACAGAAAAGTTCTTCTCCAGATAAATGAAGAACCGCTGGGACATTGTTCTGTCCTAAACGTTACCCTGACACTGCTTCATATTTTTGGAGGATGCTTTTGTTTTAGCGAGCCGTGCATCGCAGCTCTCTTTTCTTTTTCTCCGCTCTCCCTCCCTCTCTCTAGTTGGGAGGGGAGCTCAGAGCTCACCCTGTGTGCCTGTTAGCAGGTAACAGCAGGTACAGTAAGCGACAGTGGACAAAATACCTCAGAAACTCGCCCAAATAAGCAAACTCGGTGAGATTCGGCGTTTTATTCTGCGTTTCCTTACCAACGTATAAACAGAAGTGGAGCAGGAGAAGTTGGATTCTGATTGGCTGTTGTTGCCCACATTTCTGCCATGTTTGATCAAGTAAGAGGCTCACACCTGATCACCGTGAATTTTTTTCCCGATCAATAATCGCGATCAAATGATCGCCCAGCCCTACTTGAACCTGGGTTTGAACCCAGGCCGGACCGGGCCTTGCAGTGCAGAAAGGCCTATAAATCCAGGAAACACCTGAAACATTCAAAAGTTTTAGAAATAAGAGACATTTTACCAGCTGCTGTGTGCAGGAATCCTACACCGTAAAAACCCCATTTGTGTCGGAAACGACTAAATTCATTCGATGAAAAGCTTCTAATTCTAATAATTTTGCTGAAGATTTGAAAATATGGTGTTAATCCCCCCTGAGCAAAGACCTGAAACAAATCCTTCAACAGCCCTGCTCCAGTTTAACGCAGCTTCGTGGGAAAAGTTTACTGAATACAAACCTGGCATCCCGGCTTGCAGAGAGAACGATCGGCCCAACTGCATCGGTGACATCATTTTTATGGTCAATTTGGCAAGGTAGATTGCTTCATATTCCTGAAATGACAAACAGCACCCCTTCCAAATAAAAATTACTTCTTTGTATCTCCCAGGAAAAACATCATTTGGTTCACCAATATGGATGCTTATGCTTTAAATAGTGCTATTTTATACGACACCAGCCAACAATCTATGCACTAAATAAACATAATAATTCTAGTGCACGTGTCAAACTCAAGGCAGGCCAGCGGGTGATTACCGTCTGGTCCGTTAATGAGGCCCAGGTGAAAATGAGTTTGGAAATTTAAAACTGTGTAAAAAAAATCTACAACAGATTCCGTGTTAGTCTTACCTGTAGTTGATGAACAAAGCCCACATTAGGGTTGATGCAAAATCTCCTCTCCTGGACGTAACTGAACGCATCCCTACAGAGTCACAACTACAGTGTTTACATTAGACAGAAACAGCAGGAACAATGGTTTTGTTTTGTCCTTAAAGACAAAAATAAATGTCAAAGAACAAAATCACCTGTATTTCATCCCAAATGTTTCCATAAGGTATGCAATCACTAAGGCAGCACTGGAAAAAGAAATTAAGTGGTATCACGAGTTAAAGAGAAAACAAAAACTTTTGACTGAAAATGTTTTTGGCACCTCCGCATGGTGACGGAGAACTTTGTCCTGTGGTATAAATAATCTCATAAACTCTTTAACCCAGTGGTTCCCAAACTTTTTGTCTTCTCACCCACAAAATATCCATGGTAAAAACTTGTGACCCCAAATATTATTGGTCTGAGTACATGAACTTCGTTAATAACCCTAAAAACACAGGCTTTTTGACAATCTAAACAGCTTGTACACAAATATAAATACTTTTTTTATTACTTATTTTGTGTTTTTGTAATAATTAAAGGGAATATATTACATCGGCAATTATTTTATTACCCTTTAAATTGATTTCTGGAGATTATCCAAGGTGCTTCATGACCCATAATTGGGTCCCAAGCCCAACTTTGGGAACCAAAGTGCAGTGGTTCCCAAACTTTTCAGCTTTTGACCCACAAAATAACAGTAGCAGAGACCTGTGCCCCCAGCTATTTTTGGATGATAAACATTTGTATCAGGTCAACAAAACATGGGCATAGTAACAATATTTTTATACTACATTTATCCATTTTAAATACACTAACCTCACTCCTTTGTAACAACTAAGGCAAAAATGTAATTAATTCAGAAAATCTTTTCAGGACCCCACTTTGATGTTTCGGGACCCCACTTTGGGTCCCGACCCCAACTTTGGGAAACACTGCTTTAACCCATACTTTAAATTGAAAGATTCTTGTTTAATTTTCTTGTTGAAAGGATAAAATGTGAAAAACAGAACACGCCTCACCTTCTTGATATCCCTGCATTACCGTGAACCAGAACCTTTCCTACAAGAAAGACTGAATAAATACTCAACATCCAAACCACGACGAATGAGGAATTTCACACACATCCTTACCCTCTGCTGCTAAGCAGCTATCGATAAATTCTTTTGTCTGTAAAAAAGGAAGTGAACATTATTTATATTGTCAAAGTCAATAAAAAGTCAAAGCCTCAATTTGAAACTCACCATAGGAAAAAAACGTATTATATTTTCCACTGGATTGTCTGCAATATCTAAAACAAGATATCTGCAAGAACGATCAAGATATAATCAGATTAACAGATCATAGATAAAAAAAACAGCACTTTGAGCTTGTAAATTAATAAAAACTTACTACATCACATTAAGGTGTTCTTACCTAAATGTATGAGGGAAATTAGGTTTGATAAAATTGGCTTCAATGTCTTGACGAACACATACAATGTGTGTTATGCCGTGTCTTTCAAGAATTGGCAGCTAAACAAAGACAAAACCAGAGAAGCAAACAAAAATATATATTTAATTTGTGTATATTTACCACCAGTGGTTAAAGCTTTAGATAAATACCTTGCTTTTCATTGCAGCAGAGTAAGGACCTAAAAATAATCCAGGCAAAATCTCCTAATAGATAAAAACACACACAGCAACACATTACCATAAGGAAGCAAACTAATGTCATCTTCCAAGTGTGTTTTAGGTGAGCCCTAAACACATGAATTCCAGTAACAGCACTCACATAACAACTTACACTTTGTATGTGAAATCAGAAATTATAAATGTCAAAACTAAGAAAAGGACTCTGGAGTATCAGTTTAGCATGGCTGCTGAAATAAAAGTCCTTCACCATTTATGTAACATTAAACAAAGGTTGTTTTTTTTTACTTGTAAATCAATTACCTGCATTTCTCGTCTCATTGGATAAGCCCAATCCTGCAAAAACAAACAAAATACAAATTTAAAATGAAGGAAACTTTTGCTTGATGTCGAAGACATTACTTTACTTGTGTGCATACGTGGCTAATGCTAGTTAGCTTTGGCTACATGAATTGCATTAATTCTGACGAATTTAAATAATAAAAAGAGGTTCACGTCATTCTTACTGTGTTGTATTCATATAGTTAAAGTAAATGCATCGCTGAGTGTGTTTTTAGGTTAATTCTTTCCACTGGTTTGACAACATCGCTTCAGAGGAAGTTGGGTTTGGTTAGCCAACAGTCAGTGGACATGTCGGATGTGCTCTCACCAGAAGGTCCTCCTTGGAGGCGGGCAGAGACGGGAACTGGAGCTTGTTTTCCTCGTCCATTCTGCTGTGAGTTCGGCCTCCACTGGCCCGGCTTCACGCGCGATAAAGGTGAATCTGATGGTGGGGTTAGCTGGACAAGCGGTGCAGTTTGTTTGGAGGCTCCACATGCATGTCCGCCATGCTGTTCCCTGACATGTGTCACGTGACCACGCAGAACGCCACAGGCAGGAGTGTATGGTAAGTCGACGTATCATATAATAGAAGTGTCTTCAAAGCAGATGTTCATTTGTCAGGTTAAATGAACGTTTCATTAGAAGGTGTTTCTTCCTTTTCTTAATCATACGGAAGCCGAGAGTGGCCGTTTTCTGCATATAATTATTTTCCATGTTTTTCTTCATGGTTTTCTCATGATAACGACATCGATATATGTCATTATCACGAAATAACGAGAGCAGTTTTCTCGAGATAAGGAGTTAATTTCCACATGGTTTTCCTCTTGAGCATCATTCAGTAACCTTGGAGACGGCCTGGTCTCTTCAGCTGGTCATTGATGAAGTTTGTTTACTTACTTACTTACTTACTTACTTACTTACTTACTTA
>NW_013952427.1:998992-1007282 GCF_001266775.1 Austrofundulus limnaeus | reverse complement strand
GGGCTGTAGTTTTGAAATGGACTTTATGTTTTGAGGAATACTGTATCATTCCATGCTTTAGTTTTAGTGTAGAAGAAAGACCTCTGACCGTAACAGTTTTTAAAAGTTGGTAATATCAGTTGTCCTTTTGTAACAGATCTAGTTGAATGACCACTTCCAGAATTTGATTTGGGCAACAATGCACAGAGAGTTCCATAACTGGCACCTTGGAAGATCTGAAAATATAAATTAATACCACTAACATAATTCTGAAAAGTCAAGGCATCAGACAATGAAAGAATTGTTTCATGGCTAAATTGGACCAGACTGGTGGTCAATCTTCATTAATTGCACATTGCACCAGTTAGAGCAGAATGTGAAGGTTCAACTA
Organism: Austrofundulus limnaeus; assembly: GCF_001266775.1. Taxonomy (NCBI): domain Eukaryota; kingdom Metazoa; phylum Chordata; class Actinopteri; order Cyprinodontiformes; family Rivulidae; genus Austrofundulus; species Austrofundulus limnaeus. Next base: position 1,006,912 of record NW_013952427.1, on the reverse strand, counting down.
GCAGGGTAAGACCACAGTTTGGCTCAAAATATTACAATGCACACAACATAATGGGTGACATACCAGAGTTCAAAAGTAGGGATGCACGATATATCGGTATTGATATCTGTATCGGCCGATATTGGTCATTTTTTAGATTTTTTAGGTATCGGTCCGATATGTAAATCGGGGCCGATATTAATGTCCGATATTGATTTCCAAGTTTTTATCTTTGTGTTTCTGTTTTGGGAGGGGACATTGTTTGGTAGAGCAGCATCTGTTTGATCACGCTAGTGATATTGATGCTGCACAGCCAAGAATAACTGAAGTAGGGAGCCATTGGCAGAGGTCTGGTTGTTTATTTACAGTATCAAAAAAAAAAAGGCCCAAGTGTGTTTTTGCGTATATGTGTAATATAATTTATGTGTTTGTGTAATATCGTTAAATATCGTTTATCGGCCATAACAGCAATAGTTATATCGGATATCGATATCAACTGAAATTTTCACATCGGTTCATCCCTAAAAGAGGACAATTTGTTGGTGCACGTCTTGCTGGTGCATCTGTGACCAAGACAGCAAGTCTTTGTGATGTATCAAGAGCCACAGTATCCAGGGTAACGTTAACATACCACCAAGAAGGACCAACCACATCCAACAGGATTAACTGTGGACACAAGAGGAAGCTGTCTGAAAGGGATGTTATGGTTTAAAATCACGTGTTTCAATTTCATTGTCTAACCCCTGTATGTACTGTATATTCCAGTTGTAAAACACAAAACTACACAAAATGACTTGAACATTTCTTTGTGCTACAGTTCATAAACTCTTAGCTTTGACAGTAATTTTTAACTCTTCTATGGTAACTGAGTGATTAACCTAAGACTGGTCAAAAGTTACTCCTACAGATGTGTGGGAGTGTGATGCTGCTGCACAACAGGTGAGCATGAAAAACTTGTGAGCCGTTTTAAACTATGTAGTATCTATTTCTGTATTAATATGACTAATATGGCCATTTGAAAAGTCTCATGAGTTGGTAAGATAAAACATTATGCTTCATTCATTTAGCAAGCAAAACTGTTCAAGAGTGAACATCAACAAGACGAAAAACAACACAAAAGGTCAGGAAATTTGTGTTTGGTGGATTATTTCTTCATTGCAACAATACTTTTTGGTAATAAATCTTATTGGCAGCACCCACAGTTCAAAACAAGAGTCAATAACATTAAATAAGCTGTTAGCAGAGAAGATTTGGCAAATGTTTCATGTGTGAAACCCACAATCTAAGCTGTATTGCTCCTCCTACAAATGCATATTCCTCGCAAATGTGGCACAATTTAAAAAAGAAATTAACAGACCTATGGTATAAGATTTATTTTCAAGAAGCATTGTTGCAACAAAGACATAATATACCAAACAAATTCCATTACTTTTTGTTCTATGTGAATTTTTGTTTTTGTTAAAACAATAATTACCTCAGATTTTCCTTTTTTCTGATTAGTTTGTTCTCCAGTTTTGAAAGGAGGGAAACAACCAACAGCTATTAGAATTACAACAGCTTTTTGTGTTTTCTTTTCACTGCTGACAGCCGGAACCTCAGTATGACAATAAAAACTCCTTGAACCCTTGAACTGCTTCCACACTAAACCTAAATTTAAACCTATTTTGAAAGCAATCTAAAGTTTCACACAAAGGCAAACTTTAAAACATCCTAAACAGACAACATGCACACAAACTCCGTTAGTTTAAATACATCATCATCAGAGCAGAAACAGTCACATAAATACAACTTCAATAACTCTAAAGATGCCTCTGATTCATTATTCACAAATTCATATTTTACGCTGCGCTTTTCATTTGCTCAGTTAATTGTTTACTGGGGCTGTCATTTACTTTACAGTTTTTTTTTTCATTCTCGTCAGATTATTCAACCATGGACCTAATGACAGCCACTGTCAGTGTTTGTATTCTCATGAGAGCTGTCTGTGACTGCATAACTGAATGATCACACTGTTAGCCAGTTAAATCATGTTTTATTTAATTAAACGCTTGTATTCTTTGCAGTAATAACTGTAAACATCCTGCTGAAGGCGATGAACAAAGGGGGCTCCTAACCTCTCGCACGTCAGCAACGACATACACCGTAAGTGAAAGTGAGCAGAGGACGAAAAAGGTACATGTAAATACTGTATTTAGTGAAACCTTAAATGCTAAAATTTGTAGTCATATTTTTAATTTAGATTAATTAATTGCCAAAGCATAGAAACCAGCCACAGTTGTTTCCTTTGTTTTGATTTTCTGCTGGAAATCTGAGATTTCTTTCCCTTAAAGCAAATTTAAAAACTACAATAATGCTTTTACAACATGAAACGACAAGCATAGTAATATAATTGTACTAGAAAAGACTACAGCTCCAGACAAAGGGAGTAAATGTAGAGCGTAACCTAAATACTGGTTTGAAGTTTGGAGTTGGAGCCCAGAGGGGCCTGCACAGAGTGGCATTGTGCTTCATAGCTCATCTGTTTTTCACTCTGCCAGACAAACTCTTGTCTCTAGAGAATAAAAAAAAGGAAGCTCATTGCTTCCTCAGAGAAACTTTTCCTCCTTTGATTTTTAAATGCCGCCAGCATTGATGGAAAGAAACTTTACTCTCTTAGGAAACTGTAGCGTCTCAGGGTTAAAGCTCATCATGTACTCATCAGTCGCTGAAGGTGTGTACTTTTGGAGGTTCTCTGCTCTTAGATGAGGGTAAAACAAGCCATGCCCTAATTTTGTTTTATCCAGTGCTTTTGTTACAGCTGCCCGAGGAAAAGAAAACCGTACACTAGAAGGGGAGTGTGAGGTGATAAAGTGGCAATTTGCCTATTTATTTCTGACATTAAAACAAAACGGTACTTAGAGTTAGACACCAGGGAGAGCTGAGGCTCTAAACATAAAAAGCTGCTTTGAGAGAGAGAGAGAGAGAGAGAGAGAGAGAGAGAGAGAGAGAGAGAGAGAGNGAGAGAGAGAGAGAGAGAGAGAGAGAGAGAGAGAGAGAGAGAGAGAGAGAGAGAGAGAGAGAGATATGAAACCTGTTACAAAACCCTCAGACTTTCACAAAAACTGGAAAGTAAAACGCAGCAGGATAGGAGTATTCTTCAAGGAATTCTGCATTCCTTGAAGGAATACATCCTGCTGCTGCATGTCAAAGTGTAAAACAAAGATCTTGCCTGATTGCTAACACTCAGACCATGAATTGGGAAGGCCTCCCAGCTAGTAGCCGACCATGCCAAATTGTAACTCTAAGTGTAAAATTCCAGAAAATTGGACCAGAAAATTGATTTGGAATGACATGTCCTCAGAAGTACAGCATCCTACAGTATTCTGCAAGGGTATGGGATAAATCTTGTGCCAGCAGGAATTGAATTTGAATCGCTCTCTGATTGAATCTGAATTTGCATAATTTGAAATTGAATGCATTGGTTTAAAAATAAATTTCACTAAATTGAAACTGAATTTAATGATTTGAAACTGAATTTTAAGTTTTGAATTTGAATTAATTTGCTTTGAAACTGTATTTTGGTTTATTAAGAATTCAGTTTGACCACTTTCACTTTCAGTTTCATAATTCAATTTCAGTTCTAAAATTCATTTTTTGTGTCACACATCCTGGTCCTTGAGAAAGCCAGCCAGAGTAATCAAACACAGATCCACAGATTTATGTTTCACTTTGGTGAAGTTTCCCTTCTGTGTGTAACAGAGTTGATGCAATCCACTGTAAAAGTGACAAAAACAGACAGTTATTTTATTGCAGTGATTAATTTTACATATATGAACATTACATCTTGGATCACATATTGATCAGATGTTGCTGCTGACTGATCCATGATGTGATGTAAATGTAATATTTTCTACATATAGGTAAAATTAATCACTGCAATAAAATAACTTTGTCTGTTTTTGTTACTTTTACGGTGGATTGCATCAACTCTGTTACATACAGAAGGGAAACTTCAGTGAAACAAATCTGTGGATCTGTGTTTGATTACTCTGGCTGGCTTTCTCAAGGACCAGGATGTGACACAAAAAATGAATTTTAGAACTGAAAGTGGAAGTAGGCAAACTGAAATTTTAATAGACCAAAATACAGTTTCAAAGCAAATTAATTCAGATATAAACCATTAAATTCAGTTTCAATTCAGTAAAATTCATTTCCAAACCAATGCGTTCAGTTTCAAATTATGCACAAACAGATTCAATCTGAGCAACTCAAATTCAGTTCCTGCTGGCACAAGATTTATCCCATACAAGGGGTTTCCTCCATAAAGAGCAGAAATGTCTGTGTTTTCAATGTACTCATTAAAAATGCAGAAAAAATTGTTCCTACGTATCTGTATAAGATGAGAGCTCCAGTCTGATTGGCAGCCATCCATTTGCCACGCTGCTACACTAGATGGCAGTCAAATATAAAAATCCAACGAACACGGAGAGCAGAGAGCCACGAGCTGGAGCCTGGGATGTTCACATTTACAGCAATAAATACATTTGTTTTGTGCGTGTTTAGTTCGAAATCTCTTTTTAAACTCAATAAAAGGCATTAAATATTTCAGAAAGTGTTTATGTAAGTGCATAGTAAATGAGCTCTGTTGTTATTTTGAATTTGCAGCAGCTTCTTTGTTCGAAGGTTCTCTAAAACACTTTAAATATTGCTTATTTTGTAAAAGATCCAGCGGAAAGTCCCATCGCGCATCAGCCTAAACACTACGCTTTTTATTTATTTTGTTTACTGTACTTGAAGATAACAAACTCCACCATCCTAACCACCCACTTTCACCCTTGCACTGGTTATTGTGCCTGCAGCAGAGACTCAGCAGATCATGACAAAATTACTGATTACAGGCGTAAAGCGATACAAATGAGGAGGCTGCCCCTGATGCTTAATTGGTAGGATGTAATAACGGAGCAGTGCTATGTGGGCCCTTAATTGTGTGTTTACTGGGCTATTTATTGGAGGGTGTCCCTCCCCTGGCTGGTCGCTGATGAGGTGAGCTGCGTTTCCGGCGGCGTGCTATCAATCCTGCTTCATTAGAGACGCACAGGATGGGAAGTGGGAACAGCATAAAGATTGCCTTCCAGACTGACATGGGCAGAGGAGTCAGCCGTGTTTATGAATTTTAAATTTCCGCTGACAGAAAATCTATGTAGAAAAGTAACCATGTAGGAAAAGAACTTCTCGGTTGATTTGTGGCTTTTGAAAGCAAAACGAGGGGACTGAATGAGGACATCTGAGAGATGTGTTTAAAAAAAACATACAATAGAAATACAGGTAATTTCACTGTGCTTTTATGTCCAGGAAAGCCACAGTGCATAAAAGTCCAGCCTCGTAATGGGATTTCACTCTTTTACGAGGGACCGCCACACAGTCTACAGGGTCTGTAAACTTTATTTCTTTTAGCAGAGAGGAAAAACTGAACTAAATCTTCTTTTCAATTTAGAGTAATGTGTTAATCTGTCTGTTATATTTCAGTCTCAGCAACTGCCTGTTTTGTTTTTCGTACAATATTTTTTCCATACCGTTGGTTAACGTGTCCTTATAGATAAAAAAAATATTTGTGACTGTACACCAACAACAATGTGCATACCTGTGGAAAGAGCTGAAGTGACTGAAAACAAGTCAACAAAGGCAGTGTTCATGAAACAGCTGTATGGACTCCAGTCAATTGGTTCATATAATATAATAATACTCATATTTGTTGGGTGAAGAATGCTGAGGAATAGATTAAGTTGAAACGGTAAACTTAGCAGTCTAGAAGTTTCACAAAAGCAGTGTTTTTTAATTGGTGAGCTCTGTTTTTTTTGGTGCTCCACCACCCGCTTGATCGCCAGTATTTATTCTTTAGTGGTCTTACTTGAAAATGATCTTTTTGCTTATGTTCATCAGTAGATCCTCTCTTATCTTTAACCTGGATGTCCTATCCCAGTTGCAACACTTGTTCGATATGCCCATCTTTCAAGTTCAAGTTTCAAGTTTAATTTATTTATATAGCGCCAAGTCACAACATACGTTGTCTCAGGGCACTGTACATAAAAAGAATAATCTAAAGAAGAAACCAGCAGGCTGCGTTGAATCACTTCATCACAATCTCCCATCCTGAGCAAACGGTAGAGAGGAAAAACTCCCTGCTAATCAGGAAGAAACCTCCAGCAGAACCAGGCTCAGGACAGGCTTTGGCAGGCTCTTTGTTACCATCCACGTGGTTTTCCGTGGATTTAGCCCAATGCTTTATTTTCACAGACCGTGGATCAGTACTTCAGACTTGCAGTTCAGGATAAGGATTTTATGTTTGATTTCATACTTTGCAATGCATACTTTTAAAGAGGTGTCCAATCCTGGTCCTCGAGGGCGACCACCCTGCATGTTTAACCGGGCACAGTTCCGCTAATAGCATCTTAATACTAACTTTGGAAACTGTTAGCGGACAGCAATTAGTTTCTGCTAAGTTAGTTTTCACTAATTTTAATTCCACTAAAATTTATATTTATTTATTCACTTTTTATGCCATTTCTCCACTATTTAAAATAAAACTATACCCTTACAAGCAGTGCTAGACGTGTCAGGCAATGTGTGTGTAGCATGCAGCATCTTTAGCAGCTAAACATCAAAGTAAGAGCGTCAAAAATAAATAAAACGTTTAACAATATTTAAATAGTGAATGCAAAGCTTGACTATATATAAAATATCGTAGAAAAAGTATTTGCTATTTGTTGTCTGACTACAGTATTCATAAAAAACAAACTCGATCAAAAATATTTTATTCTGAAAGGTTGGAAGAGTCATGAAGTACACAGAGCTGTATCTCTGGTCTGGATTGGACAGTTTGCCACAGATGATTCCATTTCAAATTAGCCTGTTAATTACCCATTCATTCAAATCAGGTGTGTTGGAGCAGAGAAACCTCTAAAACATGCAGGATTAATGGCACCTCAAGGAAACCACTGCTTTAAAACAATATAATGTGCTGCAACGTAGTTAGTTATCTGTGCCTAGTATCTCATAAACATGTGTTGACTAATGAGTTAGTTTGTCTATAAAAATGTTTAACCAAGCGTGGATTTGTCTTTATATGCATATTTGCTTGTGGCCACCGTGGGTGGATGATTGCCTTATTTCCATCTGTTTGTCATACAAATGAAAAATAAATAAAATAAAACTCCAGCCCTCAGAGCCTGGCTACAGTGAAACGTCCAGGCCTGGGCAATGACAGACTCGTGCCATCTTCTGTTTTCTTTAATCATAGAGCCACCCCGGACTTTTCTGGTAGCTTTTCTTTTTCTCAAATATTTGTTCTCATATACAGCAAACGTCCTTTTAAAAGATTTATCATTTTATATTTGAAGCAGACAGCTCAGTGCTGTATTTTTCTTTTAATATGCAACATCAGTCGCTCATCTATATCTGCGGCCTCGTATTTGATCAAAGACGCTGGTGGAGAAATCAGAATCTATGGCAATGTTTCTGACTCAAAGGTGATTTGGGTTGCCAGGGCAACCGCCGTTCCTTCTGTCAGTTTATTACTGATCTGCATCAATTTAAAGCTGAGGCCGATCGGATGGGCTGTGCCTATTAACGTGGATTCAGCCCGGGGAGGTTTCTGAAGACAGCAGGAGTGCGGTGAAGCCACTGAGGGGGACCGTATTGAACCACACACCTCAACAAAATGTGAACAACATGGGTGGAAAATCATTTAAATAACTCATTAGCTCATTATATCACTGGTGGAGCTAGACTTTTATGCAAGTGGTGGCACAAAGATGGCCAAGGCTTTTTCAGGCGGGCACATATAAACAAAGGAAATTCTTCTGCTTCTCAAACCCCGTACCTTACGAACATCTTGTTGACAATTTTCATAACCCATACAAATTTCTCTATTTCTCTATTTATCTATATATCTCTGTCTTTTTC
>NW_013952427.1:993156-998402 GCF_001266775.1 Austrofundulus limnaeus | reverse complement strand
GTCCCCACCTGTCGTTTTGCTCCTCAGCATGTCTGCCTAAAAACGCTGCAGGATTTCTCAAACATGCATGAATGAGTCAAAGCAAGGTTTTGGGCATGTTTTTTATGAGAGTATAACATTATAACATGATATAAAACTCAAAAAAGTTGATTTAACATGATATTGCCCCTTTAACAATATGACTCATAAGCTGGAAACACTTTCAGCAAACTCAGGCATGCAAGAGATCTCGTATATTACGCAAATCAATTGCTGTATACTTTATCGTTCTTTTTGTGAAATGTATTTTATTTAACAAAAATTACACAGCATGTTATAAAAAAATTGTACCTTTAAAAATATATTTGCCACCCCTTTTGCTCCGCCCCTGCATCTTTTATAATCTGAATCAGCTTCATCTGACATGATTATCATTAGAAGCAGTTCTAAAGTTGTCTTCGTGACAACATGGCAACATATTTAATTAATTGTAAAAAAGCGGTTAAAGTAATTATAGCCTTTCAATCTTTCAAAACGACGTGAGCATAAGCTTAATAGACATGTCTGTTCAAGTGATTTCCTTTTTTGTTTCTCTTCTAGTTTCGTTTTGTAAGCATGACATGTTTTGAATTTGGCCGTCTTATGAAAGAATACACACCTACCTCTGGGAATTTTACCCAGGCTCTGCATAGAGCACGGCCAATCAAAATAAATTGGAAAGGTTTCTGTCACATCGAGTGCAGCTGCTCCACAGTCATGTTTTCAATTCTGGCCGCGCACTTACTCACTCACTCATTTTCTTTTGCCGCTTTGTCCTGTTAGTGGTCTGAGGGGGGCTGAGGCCCTTCTCAACAGTCAACATGCAAGAGGTGGGATACACCCTGGACAGGCAGATTGGAGATTCTTTGGAATATATGTGTCCAAATCATATTCTATATTGGTGAAAATAAAAATATAGTACCTATGAACAAAGAAAAGAGATAAATATCTTTTTTGGCACCACCACCTATAAAAAAGGTTGTATTTAGTTTTTACAATGTAGAATGATTCTGAGTAATTTCTTCTGTAATTATTTAGTTTGTGACTCATCAATTCATTCCACTGCTTTTGTCCATATTTTCTCCTTTTTTGCCACTCCGTTCCTCTTTCTTTTCTCTCTCTTCTTGTATTCTTTGATCCAAGGATCCTGCGCCTTTCCTGCCCTACTCCAACCCTCTTGGGGTCTTATTAACAGAAACAGAGTTCTCATGTTTTATTGTCTATGATAAACCTTGCCTCTGATCTCTCATTACAGGCCAGCTCTTTGGAAATGGGCCCTGAGCCCTTATGCTTAATATTGCCCGTAATGGGGCAAAAAGCTAAACGCACAATCTGAATTCATTGGGAACCAGATCCCAATGCATTAATAAGCCATCAGCTCACCCTGCTGGATCTTGGTCTTTTTTTAATAGTTTATCATGTAAATGTGGTGTTTTGTAGATGCACTTTGGTTTTAGCCAGTTCTGAAGTCACAAATACAAACATCCCAACATCTTTTATGACTGAGGCAGAAATCAGCATACACACGTACACGCACCGACAAAGGCTCCATTATTCAGACTGGTGTGCCTTACATGTCTGCTCGAATGTCTTACATGATGCATTTCATGCTGAGTGTGTCTTTCAGCTCTGCAGGGGGGATACTGCCATCGTCTCATTCGCCATCACACATCCTTTCAAGCCCCTGTCGGCGACATCATGACAAGAAATCACTGGCTTACAAAACTACATCTCCCTCTTTTTCTCTAACTACATTCACGTCATCCTATAGTTTTCTCATTTCTGTCTCAATGGGTTTTGACTTTACACATTTTGTAGGTCACACACACATAAAACAATCTCTTTGCTGTTTGGTTTAAAAGAAGGTAATTCATCATGTTGGCTGATCTAATTAATTTGTCGTGAAACGCTGTCCTGTTGCAACACTGATGAGGGTCATAAATTTGTTTTTAACAGGTATTTTTATTGGCTGCATTGATAAGTGGTGGTTTAAAAAAATTAGTAGAAAAAAAAGCTTTTCACCTATTTACCTAAACTCCAAGTCTTGATGAGGCTTTTGTACAATAATATTTGACAAAAGATGACTCAGCTGACAGTGAATTGGGATTTAATTTTTTTTGGCACAAATACGCTGGACAATCAAAAAAGCAAAACAAAAAAGTTGTTACAATCAGTGGTATTTATTCATACACTTATGTATGAAACATACATCACAAAACCAGTTTGTGTAACTTTCTCTTGGATCAGGTTGACCTCACAGAACACCTCCTTTTTCCTAGAATGTATAATTTGAATCACACATTTCCTGATAAAAAACAACAACAACAACAACAACAACAACAACAACAAAAAAACAGGGTTAAATGATTCACGAGGTCTTAAAACTGAGCATAATTACAATAATGCTAGAGATAAATCATACACTTTATATGACTTTGGGATCCGACCAGTTAACCGTGCCATTCTGATACGTTACCCTACTGCCCCTGCCATGCAAATGCATCTTCCCATAATATGAAAATGTGCAGAACGACTCAGGTTTCTTCTGCAAATTGCCAAGAAATGCTGAGATGAAGAGTGGAATTCACTGTCTGACAACTAAACTTAATGAAACACACCACAGATGTTAGTCTAAGTACAGTATGTACTTTGTTGTGATGGTGAAGAACGAAGAGTCAGGCGAAGTTGACATATAAACCACTGTTAGTGATGGTCATGGCTCTTTTGATCAAGATTAGGAAAATAAGTGTATTTATTATTTAACACCGAATCAAAACTGCAAATTTAAGAATAAATCCCAGCACACATGACTTTGACACCAAAATTTATGAACCTGCTCTAAAGATGCTCAATTGCATTTGTTGTAAAGAAAATGAGCACATAAAAGTTGCCTTCCTAATCTAACTACGCCATCCTTGTTAATGTGTTACAACAAAGTATTTGACTCCAGAATGACAGAGGCTAAAAGGGTAAATTGTCTCAGAGTAGAGCACGCAGTTGATTGTGTTTTAGAAATATATATTTACATTTGTCAACAAGGGTAACAAGACGGAGGACTTATTCTGCTGCCTGTCCTTGTTATCAGCCATTCAACGGCGCAGCTGCTCCTCATTTACTAATTAGCTTCTCTTTGTACCGGGCAGATTTGCACATGCTTTCCCCGAGTTGTTTGTGTTGCCTGGTTGTTGTAGAATGAAGAAGCATTCAGAGCAGCTCTCTTCCCCTAATGCAGAAAATGTTGCTATCTTTCTACCCATTCGTAATTGTTAATGAGACCAGGACTGAAGTGGAACACAGCCTTCATTAGAGCCCTTCTTTTTCAGAGTAAATGAAAAGCACAAGGTAAAGTCAGACAATGTTGCTCGTGCAAGCCTACTTACCATTCATGAGCCAAATCTACCTCAACTATGAGAGAATGATTTTTACTTTACTTTTACATTTTTTAAATCGCTGTTATAGTTCTGTAATTTTTTTTATGTCAAGGTGGTCAAGTTTCCTCAATAGTTTGAGATGGAATTCCACCTGGTCGTGGCAGAACATGACTTAATTTGGTGATTTGAAATCTAAAAAATAAGCTCAGTTTTATTTAATAATGTAAAAAACCCTCATAGCAGGGGTGTCAAACTTATTTTCACTGAGGACCACATGAGCATTATGGTGGCCCTCAAAAGTAAATAACTTCAAGGTTTTGTCTTTAATATTGACTTAACATGAAATATCATGTTCCTTGTTTCATTGCTACAGCTGAGCACCACTAACAAAGCATAACTGAGCTCTACGTGGTATTTTATGCAGAGAAACAGCATTTTAACATTTCTTTTTATAAACATTGAAAAGTACTAGTACGTAGTAGGTACATGTACAACTGACTAAATGTGAAATAAATAGCACAGAAATATTAAAAATAACAGTAAAAGAGTTTTACTCATGGTTGAGTTGAGGTCTGAGTTGCTCCCATTTAAGACAGGGAATTTCCACAGAAGGAATTGTCCCACTTACTTGTAAGTGGGAAATTCTCATTTCACGGTCCAACTGTGCCAGCTACTTTTGAACCATGTGCACCTCCACCTAGTGGTGGGATGCTGTCGTTTTTTGAATAAAATAAATAACATGCACTTTGGGAGATGTAGTTTTTGGTCAATGCTGGATTTTAAGCAGCTTATGAAAAATTAAAGTGCCTGTGACATGCATATTCTTGAAATACAAAAAGTCAAAGAAAACATATTTATATTTAAGAAAGTTGGAATAATACCCATGATTTAACACATTTTGTCCCATAACTGGCATATTTTCTTTTGAACTTGGCTCAGCCAAAGTGAAACAGGAAGTGACATCAAAGGTGAACTCTTTAACAAAGACAACTCTCTGGTCTTTGTTTATTGAAACAATATTATTTGAACTCTGACACTTCTTTATCACTCTCTGCTAGCGACTTAAAATAATCTTAAGAAATATTAGATTCTTCTCTACAGTCTGGGTTGTTAGCTGTTGTAGCAGCGCTACGTTCACATGCAGACATTCCCCTTTGACATCACTTCCTGTTACTTCACATGCAAATATCTCAACAACTGTTGATCTCAGCGATGTGAAATTTATTTTGCAATATTTTATCAATGTCCTCTTTCTAAAAATGCATTCATATATATTACAAAAATCTGATGTCATAGGCACTTTAATACATCCTTGAAATGCTCGTGGGCCACATAAGATGCCATGGCGGGCCCTGTGTTGGACACGTGAGTTCTACAATGTAAAAAAGTGTATGAATTATTTTTTAGTCTAACTTGCATAAAACAAATGTCATTTCAAGTCATGTTAGGCACACCTGTGTCAAATGAGAAGTTGAACATGATACATGGACACCCTTCAGACGTGTATAGTAACTAAGTACATTTACACATGTCTAAGTACATGTCAGACAGTATCCTTCACTTGCTGTTTTCAAGTCTCGTTTAAAAACACACTACTACTCCCTTGCCTTTGAGTGTAAGTGAGATGTTGCAAAACCTCACTATATCATAACTCTGTTCTACACTGTAAATATAAATGCTCCGTATTTTGACTATAGTTTTAACTATGTCCTGTTGTGTCTGTCTACTGGTTGGCTTTGTGCTGTTTAAAGTGCTTTATAAATATAAGTCGTATGGTATGGTATGGTATGGTATGGTATGGTATGGTATGTATGGTATGGTATGGTATGGTATGGTATGGTATGGTATGGTATGGAA
>NW_013952427.1:979798-992801 GCF_001266775.1 Austrofundulus limnaeus | reverse complement strand
GGTATGGTATGGTATGGTATGGTATGGTATGGAATGGTAAGGTATGGTATGGTATGGTATGGTATGGAATGGTAAGGTATGGTATGGTATGGTATTTACTTTGTTATAATATGTGATTTTTTGAGGATTTGTTATTTTACCAAGTATTTTTAGTTGTAACTTTTACTTTTATTTAGTTACATTTATAACATAAAAATTAAACTTCTTTGTTGTATGTAACTAATACCAAACGTATTGAAAAGAAAGTGTGTTCAATTACTCCTTTGTGTGTTGAAAACCATCATAAATACCAAACAGACTTGAATGTTATGTGTAAGAAGTTCATACAACACCAGCTAGGCAGACAAAAAAATACAGATGTTTATTCTGTTGTGCATTTTTGGCCTCGATTTAGGAAATGCAATTTCTTTTTAAACACCAAATTCAGGATCTCGCTCCGTCTGCCAGGAGTTATAATAATTTTATTTACATATTTCATGTTGAAAAAACTAATTGTTGACATAAATGTACATTTTTAAAGTTTGCTTTATTAGCATCAAGACACATACAAACTAAATATGTATAAATAAATGTCTGCCGAAAAACACTAAATGTGATGAAGGCTTTAGTTAAAAAAGGTTCAACAGGTTAGCACCAGTGTTGCTATAAATATTAAAACATCAAAGTTTTTTAATCTAGAAAAAAAAAACACTGGAGACTTTTTAATGAAAAGATTTATTTGTCTTTACTTTCAGGCTTTGGCAGAATTTGAAGTTCATTACTGGCTGATCTGATTGGTTGAAAAACAGCTTTAGTCTTTGGCAGATGGTTCATCTTATAAGAAAAAAAAAACAACAAAAATGCCGTCCAAGTGTTAAGTTTCTAATGATAACTTCTTAAATTGCTCTTTTTCAAACAAACCATCTGGTGTCCCAAGTTAATCATCAGAAAAGTTTCTATTAAAGTGACACAGAATTTAAAATACAGTATATCATCATTTAAAAAAATCAAATGCCAGATAAATAGAGTACAATTTCTGTTGAATTTTAGTTTTTTTTTGTATCGTAGTTCAACTTCAGTAGATCGCTTCCCATTTTGATTAAATATATATTTTTGTGGCTGATTGTCAGGCTGTCAGAAAGGGAAGGAGAACTGTGGGGAATAATTAATGAGATCTGGCAGACTGGTTCCTCCAGGGGGGGTTTACTCCAGATGTTTGACTGACAAGTGAAGAGTTGGGGTCAAACTTGTGTTGCCTCCGTCTTTTCTCCCCTTCTTGTCTCCTGCGCTTCATGGTTGTGGTTCCCTTAAATTGCCTGGTAGCGGGAACGGCACAGGCAGATGACACACAAAAGGTCTTGAAGCCTAAAAGAGCCCGATGCCTGCTTGTGAGCGCTGTGGCTCTGTTTGCTTCATGAGCGGAGAAGCAAACAACAAACTTAAAGCTGTAAGGCTCCTTCAAACACACGCTGGGGTTCCTTTTTTTTATTCATCCAGTTCAAACACAGTCCACCGTTATGGCTTATCTGTTCTTCTGCAGGTGTTGAATGATTTCTTCTTCTCGTGTTTTTTTTCTGTCTTGAATGAAATACAAGTAATTGACGGTATAAAAGCCCCTGAGAATTCCCGGTCCAGCAACACCACCTGAACGCCAACAAGCTTTTCTTTTCTTTTCTTTTTATTTGTCTCTTCTCCATCGCTTGTTGCTAACTATATGATCCTTAACTGAGAATAAGTGCTGGAAATTTTTTTAAGTAATACTCTCATTACTCATTATTATTACCACTGCTTACAAGCTGCAAAAGCACAATGAAGTATTACTGCAGCTGCGTACTAAAAACGATTAAGTAACCTGCAGATCTATTCTCTTCAGGAATTTTTTTTCCCCACGTCTTTTTTTTCTGATTAATAAAGGCAATTAAATCAGGGAATAAAACACATCCCTAGAAGAGGGCTTGACTTTAATTATTACTGCCAGCTCTGCACAGACTGCGTGCACAGCACAATAAAGTCAGGGAACCTGAAGACTTAATTAGAAGAGGTGCCATATATACAGGCACCCACTAGTCCAGTGCCACCTGAGATTTACTTGATTGCAGTTAGATTGGAGGAGAAAATGAGAAATGGAAGGAGGGCTTTAGTTCCACAATTACTTTGAGGCTTTTAGTGGGCCAGCGATATGATTTGAGGGCGGATCACAGTAGTGTGTGCTTCGCTCTTTGAAATGTATTGTCACAGACATCAAGGAGGGGGAAAGGAATTCCCGACAGGAGACCCTGCCGACAAAATGCACACACAGACGGAAGCTGCGCACCTTTGACACATCCCAAGGAGCTTCTGTGTGATCAGAGATGTTAAATAATGTCAGGGGAGACAGGAAATGCAAATTTAGGCTCGTATACTTGAAAAGATTTAATTATTACAGTAAATTATCAAAACCTTAGTTACTGGACACACATTTTTTCTTTGTTATTGAACTAATGTTTGTTTACATTTCTGCATACTGGTCCGCTGAGGCACGGTCCTGATTTATGCATTTGTGAATCTGTTTTATGTTCATGTGCACAAGTGTGTGTGTGTGTGTGTGTGTGTGTGTGTGTGTGTGTGTGTGTGTGTGTGTGNTGTGTGTGTGTGTGTGTGTGTGTGTGTGTGTGTGTGTGTGTGTGTGTGTGTGTGTGCGTGTGTGCATTAATGAATGTCTCGTGCCAGAGACGGTGTAGATCGACAAGCGGTTGTTCTGCAGCATGGAGCGACAGGCGTGCACGCCAGCAACCCACTTAGATTCCAACAATTTTAATGTCACGTGTGCAAACACACACAGCACTTCACTTTTTCCTGGACCAGCAGAACTCATTTCTGTGCGTTTCAGGCTGAGTAATTCCACCTCGTCTCCCTTGCTGTAACTGCCTTTAGACATGCTAACATCTGAACCCGTGCTGTGACGTAGTTCAGTAATAACATATTCTAAACCTGGGACTCACCATGGAAATCTTGGCCAATGAGATTTCCTGCAACCATCAGTGTGACTCACACTGCTTGAAGTTGTCTGAAAAATCTCACAGGTCCGAGGAGGAATGTTCAAACGCCAGAGCGGAGACCAGTTTCACTGAGGCTTCATCTTAAACCTACACTCAAAACAATTCCTTGAGATTAGTTTTGTAATTCTTTAATATTTATAATTGTATTCAAAAAATATTAACTCATTACCAGTTCATAATAAACTTCATATTCAGTTCGCTTCAACAAAAGAGAGCATTGATCAACAAAAATGTAGAGTAGAATAAAAAGTTTTTATTGTTTCAGTTTATGTGTCTAATCAGTATAGTCTTATTAGATATTTTAAAATAAAATAACAGTTATGATGTGTTTCATTTTGACGCTATATATTTAAACATACACTATTTATACAGCAAAACAAGGCAGTTTTTAGTCTTTATATGATTTTTAAGTTAGCCAGAAGGCTTTTACAGAACCTTCCGGTATAAAGTACATTTCCAGGTTTTTACAGCATTAACAGGAGTTACTGATGTATTTCTTCTAAAAAGCTGAACTTGATTTTTCTGACTAAAAGTCCTCCAATTCAATGCTTTTCTCAACTTCGCAACTTCTGTCTGCCAGAAAGCCCTGTGTCACCAACTCATCTGACAAGCAACAGTTTAACTACATCTGTTTTAACCTCCAGATGTCTCCACTGTTCATTCTGAAGGCCTCGAGGCAGATTTCTTTGACCCTATATGACACTCGAAATATGATTGGATAAAAGCTCTGTATAAATATAAGCTACTGGAGGCTCTGCAACTAGGAGAAAAGCTATGAAATGAAAAGAATAGCCATTTCAGAATACTACTACTAATAAAAAAAAACATGTTAAAGTGTAAGTTAGTGAATCTGATTGTGCTTTAACCAACAGAGAAGGCTTTTCTGGCCCTGGTGGTCATTAAAATTAAAATTATAAGCATCAGTAACTTCATTTTAGCACCTTCACATTAAAACTGTGTATGACTTTGGTCTACTTTTCCCCTCAATAAATATTAATGCACAAGAACAACTTTTCATTTAAAGCTAGGGGCTAATGCACCAAGACTCATCAAGAAAACTCAAGGCCTCCCTTGGTAAAAGCCTGCTTCAACCTTTACAGTAACTTCTACTGAAAGATTCAACATTTAAGGTATGCTCTGAATCTCCCTAGAGGAAACTGCTTCTAACAAATTACTCTCTGAACCCTAAAGAAGAATGCTAAATTTCCAAAACAACTCTTAAGTGCTGCTTTAGTGAAGGTCAGCTAAATTTCACCCTAATAGTATGGGGTGTTTCCTTGAAATAAATGAAATATCAGGACAGTAGAAAGCAAAAGATGGCTTCAGGAACTTTTTCAGAAGATCAGTGTTTGAACTGAAAGTAATGTATTTGGTAATAAGTGGGAGAAAATACATGAAAAGTCTGTCTCCTTCAAAGCAAAACAGCAAACATATTAGTAGGAAAGTTGTAGGGATGGAAGTAGCAATCCCAAAAAGCCGAAACATCAAAAAGAAACGACATGACAAAAACATCACAAGCTGCTGGAGTGGAGGAGTTTTGGCAGGTTGAGGTCTCATTGGTGTTTTGACCTCCCAAGAGGCTCCAGCTGATGTTAGGAGCAACATCTGAGATCAAGAAGAGTGCAGTTCTGGGAACAGCTGAGCTAACCCTCAGACTCTGCAAATGATAATAAAAGCTGAGATTCGTAACACTGAGAACTTTCGATGCAGAACCGGCCCTATAGCCAATTTGGCACCCTAGGCAAGATTTCAGGTGGCACCCCTTGTGTGATTTTCTAAACCACATTGCCAATTTGCATACATTCACAAACCAAATTAAACAGTTTTGTCTTTAATACTTTTTCCCCATCTTTAGACACAGGGTTATCCAATTAAAACAGTCAACAATATAATTTATTTGAAACAGAAACAAAAGATCTACCTCATACCTGTTGACATTTGCTGACAGCATTTAGGAACACCTGTTCATGTTAACGAGCAGCTGTGGAGTGAAGCAGTTCTAGGGGCATCCAAAAAGATCTACTCAAAACTATGCCTTTTATCGCCATTTGAAGAGAGCATAAAACATAGAATCAGTATTTTATGAATGTGGAACACTGAAACCCTGAACTTCATCTGAGATCACAACTGAAACTTCCATTATCCTTATTTGTGAGGTTGTGCAGGCAGAATGACCCAGAGTTCAGGCAAAATCCAAAGTTCAAATAAAGTTTAATAAAATAAGGGCTGTTGTGGCAGCAAAACTTACAGTCTCAGGGAACATGGAGGACAACCACACGGACTGAAAACAGTACAATGATCAGACACAGACTGAACACAGAATATAAAGGCAAACTAAGGACAACAAGAAACACCTGGAGGAGACACGAGGAAACAGGTGATCAAGGGCGGGGCTGGAGCATGGCAGAGGTACACAGGGGAACACTGAAACACTAGAAAACTAAGAAAAATGAACACAGATCATGACAGGACCCTCCCTTCAATGACGCTCCCAACGTCGAAAAGGAGAGGGACGAGACTCAGGGGACTGAAACATACCACAGGCGAACTCAAAGACGAAACACACAAAGTTTAGGGGGACGGCCCAAAGACCACCCAACACGGAGCAGGAAATCTGGAGAATGGCCATGAGACCATCCAAAGCATGGTCCAGCAGGAACAGATGTGGAGCCAAGGGAGGAGGTGGGAGCAGATGAAGAGCTGGTGGAGGTTGATGGAGCCAGAGTGTCTATGGCGAACACAGGTGACAGAGGAGATGAAGAGGCGATGGCCGACGACCCAGATGTTAGAGAGGTGCCGGCAGCCGATTCACGGACCTCAAGGACCGCCAAAGAGAGACTCGCCAACTCAGGAGGAACCGGGACCGAAACCACCAACTCAGGAGGAACCGGGACTGGAACCACCAACTCTGGGACCGGAACCACCAACTCAGGAACCTCAGAAGACTCAGGAAACACAGGACCAGACTCAGGCAGTTCAGCAGACCCAGATGACTCAGCAGACCCAGATGACCCAGAAGACTCGGCAGACCGAGAAGACCCAGAAGCAGGAACCACCGGTTCGGCCACAGGAACCCCAGACGCCCAAACAGGGGAGGGAGGGTGGGCGACAGACTGCTCAGCCAGGACCCTCTGAGCATACTGGAGGATCCGCTGATGGCCGGTCAGGGGCAGCAGATCTGGATGTGCTGCCATAATGTCCTCAATCTGTCGGCAAAGGAGCTGCATACTGGCGAGGGAGGAGGTCCACCGGAGGATCATCAGAGAGCCTTTAATCATTGAGTGTGTCACCTGGTCCTCGCATGGCGGCAGAGACAGGACCGGCTCCTCAGAGGCAGGGGGTGGAGAACCGGCCGCGGGGAAGCCAGGTGATGCCAGAGATCCCCAGAGGATGGTGGGTGAAGCCTGGAAGAGCCCCAACTGAAGGTGGAGGGAGGCTGAGTGGCTGGGGAGCGGCAAGGTGCAGAGAAAAAAATACCTGCAGGCTGGGTTCTTGGTCTGATCATTCTGTGAGGTTGTGCAGGGAGAACGACCCAGGGAGCAGGCAAAATCCAAAGTTCAAACAAAGTTTAATAAAACAAGGAGGGCTGTCATGGCAGCAAAACTTACAGTCTCAGGGAACATGGAGGACAAACACTCTGACTGAAAACAGAACAATGATCAGACGCAGACTGAACAGGCAAACTATTTAAGGACAACAAGAAACACCTGGAGGAGACACAAGAGGAAACAGGTGATCAAGGACGGGGCTGGAGCAGGGCAGAGATACACAGGGGAACACTGAAACACTAGAAAACTAAGGAAAATGAACACAAACCATAACATTATTTTGTTTTCTGTTTACACACTGAGCACCAGTAGTTAGTTTGAACTGCATCGTATGATACTTTTATCAGGTAATATCCTCTGCACCAAGAAACACCTCATGTAAAGCAGCTGAGAAACCCACAGAACAAGTTACCTTCATAAATTTGAGTAGCCAGTGATTATTCTACTGACTAAACCAATTGTACTCTGATAAAAAGTTATAAAAATATTTTCATTCCCCATTTGTGGCGACCCCTATATGAACGGTGCCCTTAGCATTTGCCTATCCTACCTATGCCGTGGGCCAGCCCTGTTTCCATGACAGTGCATCTCTAAGACAACAGGTTTTTTTGTGGCGATATTGGTGCAAAATAAGGTCTGAGTAACACCAATCATTCCAGAGGTCTGAGTGGAAATGATGCAGGTGCAAAACTCAGGCTGACCCGTGGGCACACCTTTCATAAAAGTTCCTGAAAACTTTCAAAGGAAATCCTAAACGTAACAAAAAACTAAAAACAAAAACATCAACAAAGTGGACCAGACATTGTTATTTGTAGAATTATTATGCTGTCATGTCAATAAACAGGATCCATAGACAAAAACTATCTTTCCCAAGATGACGTGCCTGATGAGACACGTTATTGAACTGTGAATAAGAAGATTGAGTTGCCATCTTGTGTTTTTTAGTCAGTCGTCTAGTTGTTCTCACAGACAGCGTTTTTGCCGTAAAATCTTCCCCTCCTCGTAGGAGAGCCCCCTGCATGCCGAAACACGGCATCCTCCACAATTAGCATGATGATAGGATCCGTGATAATGAGACGACTTAGTGCCAACAACACATGCTAATGATAATTATAATAGCGGCAATCATTTCTGTGATACTCTCCCCTGTCATCTGCATTCCCTGCTTGCCTCACTTCTTCTCTTCTTGGCTTTTGTTATTTTTTTAACTTTTCCTTTTCTGTTTTTGCCTCCGTGTTCCTTTGTACTTTTCATAAAATTTTAGCTCCTGTCTCACTCTATTCCACACCCCCCCCCCCACCTTAATCTTGTTTTCATTCATTAGCCTTGTTCTTCCCTTGACACAAACTGCCAGCGAGACAACAAATCAACATCTCTTAAACTTTAGCACCACTTAACTTGTATTGTGCTTATTCTGCAGCTTGTTTTGTTGTGGGAGATGGATACCGGGTGTGATAAAGTGATACGGCGCTGCGGCGTGCGTTCTGCCTGCTTCAGACAGGGACTTAAATCAGTGTTATGGAGCCTTGCGTGGATGGGCCGTTATGAAATACAGCTGTCAAGTTGCTGTAACTCAGCGGAATTTCCACTGAGAGCCAACATTACACAAATCATGATTTGTTAACTGCTCGGGAGTCATAAATAAAAACCCCTAACACATGTAATGCATTGTTAATTGCACAGTTTATGCAAGTCAGAGAGAAGCTTAGGGATGCTGTGTGTTCATCACTCTCTATTATACTGATGTTTGGCATCAAGGAAAGGATTGTTTTCTGCGCTCATGAGAGTTGCCACAAATGAATCAGAGACTGGGTTTAGAGCTGCAAAGTAAGGCATGAATCATGTATGCTGAGGTATTAGTTTATTAGATGTACCTACGCAGAGCAATACAGCTGAAATAACTTCTGCCATAAATCTGCATGGCATAGTTTCCACTGCTGATGCTGTTGTAGCATCTCTGGGTTCCGGCAAAAAAAGAAAAAAAAATACTCGACTGCCAGATGCTGTAATTTAAGGTTTCTGAACTAAATATTTGAGGGAAAATGTCCAACTATTTGAAAGACAGATCTTTTATGCTTTGTTTTCTTTAAAATTTTTCTGGAATGATGTATTCAAGAATAATAATTGTTTTAATTTTTACCTTAAGACATAAGTTTGGATTTACACATGAACTCCAGATCAGCAGACGATTGATCATTCTTCCAAAATAAAACACATGGTTTGTTTTTTAAGGATTAAAATCTGATTTGTGTGGGGAATAATACAGGTATTAGTAGTAAAAAACTGCCTCAATAAAAACATATAAATGAAACCAATATGTGCATTTTTTTTGTTTCTGCAAATAGAAAACTGAAGTGCGGCAGTTTCCTGGAAAGTTCTGCAATTAAAAATAATAATGTGGACACAAGCACAATAATATCACTCTCTGAGCCATATTCTGTTATATGAGTTTTCTGAAAGTTGTTCAAACAGCTATAGAAATCAGAAAGAGTGATAAAATAAAAAGAAAGCTTATTGGACGAAAGGTGAAATTTTTTTCAGAAGAAAAACAATTTCAGTTCAGTTTGAAGACCTTCTCTCCGAATGACCAAAATTTGAACAAAGTATTTTTTTGTTAGTTTTTTAACAATCTGTGTTTTTTTTTATTTTATTTCCACACCAGGATTTGGTCTACGTTCCACTAAAGGTCAGTGGGAGACAAAATACTGAGGCTCGTACTGCAATGAGACAAAACCAAACTTTATATTCTCACCAAATTTTGACCTGAGATAGCACCAATGCTTTTACCATTACACAATGTTATCAAGACTAAAATAGTTTTAAATAATATTTAACATAAAGGCAGCATAAATTACTCTGCAAACAGTTATTGTCTCAATTTTTCATTCAAAATTCATCTTTTTCCAAAAAATGGAAATTTTTATTAGAGTTTTAAGCATTCTTTTTAAAGCTATCTTGAAATGTTTTTTTTAGTTATTTTCTTTTTATTGAAAATGATTGATGTTGGCATCAGCATTTAATAGAAAAATCACAGCATCTCAAAAATACTGACCAAAAGTTGCATCATACAAAACAACACAAAGAGGTCTAACACTTGTCCAGTGTGTTTAATAGTAACATGTGATGTTCAGTCTGGTAAACTAGTGTAAAATATTTGAATTATTTTTCACTTGATAAGATTTTAGTAAATTTGGTAGTTTGTTGCAAAGTGTCACCATGTTGTCTAAATACTAAAGTTGAAGAAGTGATGCAAATACTAATACAGCACCATGCTAAATACCATTTTCTGTATACTCAAGAATGAAAAGATTCTCATGAAAACAATCTGAACAATGTAATCAATGACAACATTGGGACTATATTTTGTTACTGATTGTGTCATGCAGTGGATAAACCTGGGAATATTTAGAAGTGTTCACAAATATAAATAGTTATTGTAAGTGGTATATTTAGTCACAGATTTTTGTTAGACCCATCTGGGAATTTAAACAGTACAAACATAAATCGGTCCAGCAGGTGTTGTTCAACCAATTAATCATACTAGGGATGTTCTGGTCAAGTTCTCTGCAATTTCCTGCATCACGTAATCCGTTCTTCCAACTGAAGCACAATCTGAAAGTCATCTTTGATGATAATAATGCATGCTGATGCACTTTGCTGATTTTGCTATGGTCAAAAGCTGTCTGTTGTATTGCCAAAATAACGAGGAAAATTCTACCCCCAGAAGGTCTCTCAGGTTTCGTGTGGTAGTGACTCAGGTGTTCCTCAAAAAGCCTGATATTCTTAGACTCAGTGTCCTTGTGTAAGGACATTTTTTTTGCTGTATGCACTTCCTGTACCATGATAGAGTCTTATTATAGCCAGTGGGTCCAACTAATCTTGGAGACAGTAAAGAATGCTCACCAAAGAAATGCTTGGGACTCAGATGGCTACGGTCTACTTGTCATTCAGAATATCTCCAAATGATGCTTTTGTCGTACGGCACAGAAAAAGGACTCAAATACAAGACTCAGTACAGTCACTCAAAATCATTAATCCTTTTATTCGGTCCAGGGTCCGTGCACAAAATCGCAGTCCAGGCTAGGGTATCCAAAACAGAGGCAGAGGTGGGTTCAAAATACAAGCTGGGTCAAGTTAACTGGAAGACAAAGTAGAATAAAGGCTGGAACGCTTAACACTAATGCTGCGTTCACACCAAACGCGATTTCAGCATCAAAATCGCATCCAACGCTTCAAGTTGGACGCTTGTGCACTTTGAGGTCAGACGCAGGTCAGCTCTTGAAGCGCTGCACGGCAAATTCGTAAGTAATTCACCAGATAATTCAGAGACATTCTGAGTTTCATCACCCAGGAGCTGCGGGAGAGGCTCACAGCTCGCTTTCAGGACTATTTTTGTCCCGAGTCCAGTCTGATGAGTCGCTGCCACGCATTGGTGCTGATATCTCCTGTCAGGACACCGACTGCAGGCACTCGATTTCAGCTAAAGAGCTCCTCTCCATCTGTTTCAGGTTAGTGGAGATCATTCAGTAAACTGTCCCGTCGGGAAATATTTCGCTACGTCACACAGTGGAGTCTCTCTGATTGGTTGACGCGGCGCGTCGAGCTGCAAAAGTTCACATTTTCTAACTTCAGCGATTTGTGCATCAAGCACGTCGAACACTCAGATCGTTCAAATCGTTCAAATCGCGCTGCTCTAATCGCGGTTGAGGCGCCGCAGCATTTCCCGACGCTGATTGAAGCGCGTCCACCATAGACTTTGTATGTAAACCTGAGGCTCCTGATGCTGAAATCACATTTGGTGTGAACGCACCATAAGGATGAAGATGAACTGGGAAAGGGGAGCTGTATGGAGTGGAGGTAAAAATGAACAAGGTGCATGTGACACAGGTGTATGAGATTAGGGTGTGACAGTGGTGATAGAGGGAATCTCAGGAAGTGAAGTTGTCTGAAATGAGACAGGAAGTTAGTGTACAAAATAAAACAAGAAGTATAAAAATGAGTCAAGATCAAATGCACAATGGTAGAGACATTAACCAGCAGAGCTGCCACAGCTTTTGCTTTTACAACTAAAAAGGGCATCAGAGGTTTTCTCCAGATGTACCAGCCATGGTGGTTTCATGCAGCCACAGCTCAGTGTTTTATTGTCAGCCATGACTCTTCCTGTAAAGGCATGATGTGGCCGAGCTTCTGTGTGTCAGCCGCTCTGCTGAGGAACAAGTTGAGGAGATGAGGATGACTCTGTTTAAAAAGATTTTAATTCAAATCAAAAGCATATTCATTTATTTTAATATGAATTATATTAAAATATTTGATTATTGTGACAACCATCATGTGGTGAGATGAATGTAAGTATTTTATTCCTTTTGGTCTTAGAAATGTTTAAATGGTATCCATCACTGACCAAATGATCAAAGAGATGTTTGTTGTAAAAACAGCCTTTGTACATCGTCTCCCTATGTCGTCTGGGCCTGCAGATATGCCAGATTGTATAGTCTCCCTTTTGTTAAAAATCACATTTTCCAGCCTGTGAGCTTGTGACTCCTCTTTCTTTTTCTTCCTCTGAAGCGTTCCACAAGGATGCCGAAGACAACTGACTCGCTTTCTCCAGTAATGGAATCTCTCCTCCTCTCTCTCGCCAGTCACGACCTCTCTTCCAAAGCTCTCTCTCTCCTCGTGGTCTGATGTGGTCTCTCTTTTTTTATATATATTTTTTTACCTCAAGTCATCAGCCGCCGACGGCACTAAGTTGTCCTCGTCAACGCTTTTCTCTCCCTCACCCGTCTCTCTCTCTCTCTCTCACTCCCTGTCTCCCCTTGAACCTCTCCATCAGTGTCAGTCTGCGCTCTACTTCACTGGACAACAGCCATCAACAGTCTCACACACATGCATGCATTTGCACTCACACGGGCACACACACACACACCATCCCTCACTCATTCAAAAGCATGCATAGAAATCATTCTTCTTGTTCACTTTCAGTTACTCTCCTTCTGTCAAACACAAAAATGGCCAATTCTTTTTCTGTCTGTCAGGGTTGTTGAACGCCTCGGCTCTCTTTGGGATGCCCTGAACTCATCCATCACTCTGGTGTGAGACTAGATTGTGTCAAGTCACCTTCTGTTTAGCTTTTTGTTGCTATTTTGTCTTGTTATAAATGCTAAATTATAAAACTATAAGTATTAATAAGTGTTATTTTAGGACTTCCTGATGCATCTCAGTAATCCAGGTAAAAAATCAAAAAGAAAAAAATTGTATAGGTCTTCTGGACGGGTTCTTCTCTAATGAAACCTTTCGTCTCTCCTCCAAGAGACTTCTTCAGTCTGAGAGTTTCAGGCAAAATTCAGGCTTTTAAGCCCTGCCTCCATGTGACTGATACTCACATCACATGGCTCCACCTCTAGGTGGAGGCCTCCGCTTTCAGTTGTCCCCCTCCTACAG